>NW_024870945.1:2332500-2932500 GCF_019054845.1 Dipodomys spectabilis
AAATTATCCCCAGCCTCATCGAGTTTATTTTCAGGTCAGATAAGAAGAAAGTTTCCAAGGGCTAGGGTGGTATTGGGGTGAGAAAGTTTCAATGGGGGGTAAGGGTTAAGCAGCACTTTGAAGAGGGAGGATGGTCCCAGGTCAGGTGTGTCAGGAAATTGGAACCATGACCTCGCCTGACAACATAAACTACCAGTCTTTGATCCAGCCAAAATGCTATTAAAAGTCCTGGCACCTTGGGTTCATCATTGACAACCTGGCTGCCGTTCACTGCAGGATGCCTGTGCAGTACATCCTTGGGAACAAGGACTTTCCAGGGCTCAATCTGAGGATACCACCCCCGGTATTCATTCCTCCACCAAAGACTGAGGTAAGCATGCCACTGCCACAGGACAGCGTGGGAATGAGGGCAGGAAATGGGTCTCTTGGCTGGCTCAGTCTTTAGTCTAGATGGCAGATCTGGGATTCAGAGAGGTAGGCTGAAGGTGGGGCAGAGCTGTGTAAAGGCTGGTGGGAAAACCAAAGACACTGGGCTCTGAGCAGGGTGGTTTCTTTGATAATACTCACAACACAGGAAAATTTCTGGGATAGAGCAGCCCTTTTCACCTCCCCAAGATGGACTTAGATCTCCCCAGTCTCCATCCCTTGACCAGGAAACCCTTTAGTTCCCTTTAGTGGTTGAATAACTAGACCTTACCTCACTGCCCAGTGCTGAGGCAGGGCAGTGAGAGAGCCTGAGTCTTTGATAAGGTCAGAGGATTTTCAGTATGAGATTGTACTTGAATGTCCCAATTTGGTGCATGGTCAGTCCCATCTAAGACTGCCATGATGTAGGACATAGAAGCTAGAGAATAAGAGCTGGATGGTGTCTGTTCTGGGAGTCCTGAGTATTATGTGTTAGCTTTGAGCTCCCATATGCCCACCTGCTTCCCTTCCTTGGTTGGGTCTACGCTAGAAAAAGCTTGAAACTAGGGCATGGATCTTATTTTTTATGCTCCAAGATAGCACTCTACCATTTGAATCACAGCTCCACTTCTAGCTTTTTTGGGTGTTTAATTGGAGATAAAGGGTTCTCATGGGCTTTGCTGCTAAGAGGCATCCAACTGCAGTCCTCATAACAGGAATGGAAAAGTATGTTTGGCTGGGTGCCAGTATCTCATGGCTTTTATCCTAGGTACTCAGGAGGTGAGATCTGAGGATCCTGGGTGAAAGTCAGCCTGCTCAGGAAAGACCCTGAGACTCTTATCTCTAAGGGATTGCCAGAAAACCAGAAGCAGTGCTGTGGCTAAAGCAATTGAGTGCTTGCCTTAAGCTGAAGAGCTCAGGGCAAGCAACAAAGTCCAGAGTTCTAGCACCTTAACCAACAACAAAAAAAAAAGAGGTGATTAAGTTTTCCGCATAGCAGTGAGTATGGTAGGAAATGCCATGCTCTTCTATGAGGCATTCCAGATATGTGTGAGGCTCACTGTTTTGTCTACACTGGGTCTGATGTCAGGACTGCCACCTTCTCAGGGGTGGGATGTGATCCTAATTGAGGGAGTTCATGATTCTTTTCTCAGGGACTACTGAATCCTTGGGCTCTCCGTTTGTGTGTGTGTGTGTGTGTGTCTGTGTCTGTGTCTGTGTTTGTGTCTGTGTCTCTGTGTCTCTGTGTCTGTGTGTGTCAGTCTGTCTGTCTATCTGTGTCTGTGTCTGTGTGTGTTTGAAGGTAGAAGAACTGGGCCTTGTACTCAAGCCCTAAATGTTGTTCTGGAGATTTCTTGCTCAAAGCTAGAGCTCTGACACTTGAGCCACAGCTCCACCAGTGGCTATTTGGTGGTTCAGTGTAGATAGGAGCTTCACAAACTTTCCTACATGGCTGGCTTTGAACAGTGATACTCAGACCTCAGCCTCCTGAGTAACTAGGATGACAGACAGGAGCCACCCGTGATGGCTTTGTGTGTGTGTGTGTGTGTGTGTGTGTGTGTGTGTGTGTGTGTTTTATTTATTTTATTACAGACGGGTTACAATTACATGGGCAAGATAATGAGTACATTTCTTATCAAGCATTGCAGCCTCTTCCATTGTTTACCCTTCACATCCCTTCCCAGCCTCCCCTCACCCCCCCATCCAATCCTCTCCCCCGCACCAAAGTTGTAAAGTTCGTTTTTGACATGACAACTTGACAATCATAGTTGCATCGGGTCCACCTGTATCCTTAAACGACTTGTTTTTCCCCATCTCCTCCACAAATTATACCGACATCAAATATAGTGTGGGGGAGGGACATACAAATCTAGAAAGAAATAATCTTATAAATGAGTTAGAAACAAACGCATGAAAGAAAAAAAAAAACATTTAAATAGATATTCCAGGGTTCATTTTCCTAACATCACATTATTTGAACTTTCCTGCTTGACTCATGCATATACTAGATATTGCAAATAAGGGAAATCATGGGACCTATGTTTCCTTGGGCTTAGCTTACTTCATTAATATAAATTTTTCCAAGCCTTTCCATATCCTAACAAATGGGGAAAAGACATTCGTTCTGATGGAGGCATAGAATTACCTTGCGTATATATGCCACACTTTCTTGATCCATTCATCTACTGAGGGGCATCTGGCTTGGTTCCATATCTTAGCTATGGTAAATAATGCTGCAATAAACATAGTTGTGCTGGTAGATTTAGTGTGGACTTGTTTGTAAACATTTGGGTAAATGCTCAAAAGTGGGATTGCTGGGTCATAGGGGAGCTCTATGTGAAGTCTTTTCAGAAACCTCCATACTGCTTTCCAAAGTGGTTGAACAAGTTGACACTCCCACCAACAATGAAGTAAGGTTCCCTTCTGTCCACATCCCCTCCAGCATCTGTTGTTGTTAGAGTTCTTGATTCTAGCCATTCTAACTGCAGTGAGGTTGTATCTCAATATTGTTTTGATTTGCATTTCTTTTATGGCTAGGGAGGTTGAGCATTTCTTCATGTGTTTATTGGCCATCCTTCTTTCTTCTTCAGAGAAGTTTCTCTTCAAGTCTTTAGCCCACTTATTTATTGGGCAGTTGTTTCTATGAGGATTTGTTGTTGGGGGATATAATTTTTTGAGTTCCAAGTATATTTTAGATATGAGACCCTTGTCCGTTGAATGGCTAGTGAAGATCTTTTCCCAATCCGTGGGCTTTCTATTGATCTTGCTAGCTATGTCCTTTGCCATGCAGAAGCTCTGCAACTTCTTGCAATCCCATTTGTCCAACCTTTCTTTGATTTGTTGTGTTTCCGGGTTTCTATTAAGAAAATTTCGGCCTGAGCCAAGGAGGCCTAGAGTTTCTCCTATTCCATCCTGTACTGTTTTCAGGGTGTCTGCTTTGACTCTGAGGTCTTTGATCCATTTGGAGTTTATTCTGGTGCAAAGTGATATATAAGGATCTAGTTTTAGTTTTCTACAAGTAGTTAACCAATTTGCCAGCAGCATTTACTGAAGAGTTGGTCTTTCTTCCATTCTATTATTTTGGCTCCCTTATCCAAGATTAGTTGGCTATAGGTCTGTTGGTTCATTTCTGGGTTTTCAATTCTATTCCATTGGTCCTGAGGTCTCTTCTGGTAACTTCTAAATGCTGTCTTTGGGGGCAGCATGGGCTTTGAGTCTGAGGTCTGGGGGCCTGGAAGTGTGAGACCCTTGAAGGGGACTCAGCAACGTTAAATTATAAGAGCAAGAGAACTTTGTGCCCTGGAACTGTCTATTCCCATTGGCCTGGTTGGTGGCAGAGGGAGTTTGGGAGGATCTGGAGGTGGGGCACACAGGGGTTGGCTACCCAAGGGGATAGAGAACGTGGTCAGCACTTAGTACGGTTTGAGTCCTGTTAGTATGGAACGTATTGGCATTGGTCTTCTCATCATGATGTCTGATAGGCAAGGCCAACCCTACTTTAAATCTTGACCTGTGTTCTTCAGATCTCAGGCTCCTGAGGAGGTAGGTTTATAGGCATGAGCTTCTGGCACCGGGCCTCAGATTCTTTTTGGTATATTATGGTTTGAACTCAAGGCCTTAGGCTTTCCAGTCAGGTCTTCTTCCATGGGAGCCACGCCTTTCTGTCTTGGGCATTTCATTTTTTTTTTTGTCGGTCGTGGGGCTTGAACTCTGGGCCTGGGCGCTGTCCCTCAGCTCTTCAGCTCAAGGAGAGCGCTCTACCACTTGAGTTACAGCACCACTTCCGGTTTTCTGGTGGTTTATTGGAGATAGGAGTCTCACAGTCTCTCCTGCCGGAGCTGGCTTTGAACTGCGATCCTCAGATCTCAGCCTCCTGAGTAGCTAGGATTACAGGCGTGCGCCACCAGCGCCCGGCTCTGTCTTGGGCATTTCTGAGATAGAGATTCCATATATGCTCAGGCTTGGCTAGATCATGGTCCTCCTGTGACAGGCATGCACTACCATGCCTGGTCCTCTGTAGTTGGGATGGTAAATATGTAGCGCCATGCTCAGTCATCGGTTTAGATGACTGTCCCAAACTCATAATCCACAGCAGCCGATTCTTGACCACAGTTGAAGCTCTGGGTTCAGCCTGGAACCATTGGTCCTCCGTCTCCTCACAGTACAGTTGTGAGGAATCAAGGGATCAATACAAGGGGAACTCTGGGACAGAGCCAAGCATAGAGGTAACAGTCATTGGATAAGTTTCTTGGCAATTCTGTGAGCATAAAACAAGAAGATACCTGGAAAGGACTCAGAAGGGGCTTGTTATTTATCATGTTGCAGGTCTAGGATTATGAAACAAAACATGGCTGTCTTTCATTCTTACCCTATCCCCATGAGGAAGGGGATCCTTCATTGTTCAGCTTTGCAGCATCAGAAAATGAGGCACGGAAAAGCTGGATGACCTACTCATGACCCCCAGGACAGAAAGCTTGGCCTGACTTCTCTGCCATGCTTCCTCGGACAATGGGTGCAATTCAGTCCACTTCTTGTTGTGGGAAGTCCACTTATTGTCAGTCGTGGGGTTTGAACTCTAGGCCTGGGCACTGTCACCAAGCTCCTCAGAACAAGGTTCAGACTCTACCACTTGAGGCACAACACCACTTCTGGTTTTCTGGTGATTCTTTGGAGATAAGCATCTCACAGGCATTCCTGCCTGGACTGGCTATGAACCATGATCCTAATATCTCAGTCTCCTCTGTAGTTACCTTTCTAGGTCTGTGCCACCGGCAGCCGGCTTAAGTGTAATTCTCTCTCTCTCTCTTTCTCTTTCTCTCTCTCTCAGTAACTTGTTGAAAGGGTGTTGGTGGATTTGCCTCAGCATCCCCATGTGGCTGGGACCCTCTCATTCTGGAGGTAGGCTGTGGATCAGGAGCTTTCTTGCTCGGCCTGTAGAACTAGCTTCCTTAGGTAATTCCCTCTGTGCTAGGGGTAGACCGTGATGATTACTCATTGTCAGTCTGTGTGGTGAGTACTTCCCCACTACCCTTTTCTAAGACAGTTGAAGGAAAATGGATGAGGAGGCATCGCATTGCCCAACTGCACAACTCTATCCCTAGCCTTTGATCCTCACTGCCACCTATCTGGCCAGACACTGATTATAAGAAACTGAATTCACTCTATGTCTACTTCACGTTGCTTCTGTGTGTCGTTTCAGAGAGTGGGAGCAGTGTGCAGAGGAAAGACCCCAGATCCAACACCTCTTGGGGGACATTTGTTGTGTGACAGCACGAAGTCATTGCTGTTGATAAGGAGGAATCCGGCATCAGACTTAGCTGCAACAATGCTCAAAGCTAGGTAGGTTGTTGAAGTATCAAACCCACCCATGTCTGCTTCCCACTCACAACAAGGACGGTGCAATACAGGTAGCCCAGCACTGGCCCTAGGGGACTATAAGTGGATGGTGGCGGTCAGGTGCCAGTGGCTCTCGCCTGTCATTCTGGCTATTCGGGAGGCTGAGTTCTGATTGTCGTCACTCAGAGCCAGCCCAGGCAGGAGAGTCTGTGAGATTCTTTTTTTTTTTTTTTTTTGGTCCAGTCATGGGTCCGGAACTCTAGGCACTGTCCCTCAGCTCTTTAGCTCAAGGCTAACACTCTGCCTCTTGAGCCACAGTGCCACTTCTGGCTTTTTTTTCCTTTTTGCTTATGTGGTGCTGAGGAATCGAACCCAAGGCCTCAGGTATGCAAGGCAAGCGCTCTACCACTGAGCCACCTTCCCAGCCTCAAGTCTGAGATTCTTATCTCCCATAAAATACCTCCCTCCCCCCCTGAAAACAGCTAGTTTTGGTGCTGGGGCTCAAGTGATAAAGCTTCAGCCTTGAGTAAAAGAAGCTCAGGGATGACACCGAGTCCCTGAATCCCAGACCTGTGACTCACAAAAAATAAAATAAATGAATAGTGGGCACTTGTCATCTTACTACCAAAATGGATGGATTAATTCTTCTCTCTGGTTCTTGTAGCCAAAGGTAAGGGGCTTCCCTTGATGTTCCTCTAAACTTCTCCTCTCTATTATCTTTCCCAACGTCAGTTGTAGGATAGAATTCAGATCATCCCACTTGATGTGACCTTATGAACACTCCCCTACCTGCCTTCCTTGGGGTGGAGATCATGTATGTTCTTACCAATGGGAGAATGAATCACGGAAGAGATGGGGGTAGGTATCCCTGAAACTCACACACACACACACACACACACACACACACACACACACACACACACACACACACCTAGGCCAACTCTGACTAGCCTTTTCAAAAGACATTTTATCTCCTTGGATTAACTGACCTATGAGAGGAACTTGATCCCCTATAAATGATTATTTTAACTAGTGCTTGCTAGTTGACATGAGATAAACAGAAGCTCAAAGGAAAGGTTCTGGAGGCTGTCTGGCTCAGCTTCACACTTGACATCCTGGCTCCATGTTAGGCAGAGATCTGAGGATCAAAGATCGAAGCCAGCCATTAGCTGGAAAGCCGATAAGACTCTTCTCTGCTTGGACCCACCAAAAATCCAGACATGGAACTGTGGCTCAAGTGGGAGAGTAGAAGCCTTCAGTATGAAAACTCAGAAAGACAGCTCCCAGATCCTCAGTTCAAGCTCACACATGAAATGGCCTCATTTGTTGCCCCCAGACTGCCTGGGCCTCAAGTGCCCTCTCACAGATTGTGATACCTCACTGGTTCCTGGGTAGTGTATCAGAGCCTTCAAAAATTGGGTGGTGAAAGCCAGGCCTTCGCCTTTGTGCGCTTTCAACCCACATCAGCTGGAAGGCAGAGCATGACAAGACCAACAACCTGCAGAGCGGAGAAGATCCCCCTCTGCCATGGTGATTGGAGTGGGCTTCTTAGAGGCAGCACTTGAAAGGGGGTCTTGCTTAACAGGGAGGATGTGACAGGAAGCACAAAGAGAAAAGATGCCATAGATGAAGGACAACAGAGAGGAGCGTGTTCTTTTCCAGCCAAGGCTGCTTGTTAGAAACTCAGTAAAGTTGGGCAAGACTGTCCCAAGACAGGCCCAAGGGGTCACAGAAGAACAGCTATCCAATATTGGGATTTTGTCTTAGCAGTAGTGGGCTCACCTAGCACACAGGAAACCCTGGGTTCGATTCCTAGGTCCCACATACACAGAAAAAGACAGAAGTGGTACCTTGGCTTTGGGTGGAAAAGGTCTCACCTCAAGCAAAAGAAGCTCAGGGACAGCGCCTGGACCCCGAGTTCGAGCCCCCGCACTGCCAATGTAAAACTGCACTCCAAGGGACCTGGGTGACAGGTGGATGGTGTGCCCTGTAGCTCTTAGTAGATCCATTCATGCTTTGTGTCTCCTTCTTTGACAAAGGGGATCCGGACACTCCTTCTGTCCTGGGCACCCTGGACCCAGTTATCAGCAACCCTCTCAAAGGCTTCCACTGGGACATATAGCAGCTGGCCCCAGAAATCCTCAGGTATCAGTTGGGTGTGGAGGGGGGATACATGGGCAGGCCTCAGAAGTCCTAGTAGGTCTGATCTGCCCCAGACATGGATGCCATCCAGAGGAAGCAGATGGGAGCTTAGAAAAGGATAGTGATGTGAAGGGGGCACTTTAATGCTCATGGCCCTCCCCATATTCTGAGCCTCCCTTTGCTCTCTCTGAAGGATGTAGAGGCGTGTCTAGGTGGTAGTGTCTAGAGGCGGACTTGCTGGAAATTGTAAAGAGTGAGACACCATAGGCCATGCATTGATGGCTCATGCCTGTCATCCTGGCAACTTGGGAGGCTGAGATCCAGAGGGTCTTGTGTCCCAGCACAGGGAGGAAAGTCCAATGAGAGTCTCATTGCCAATGTTGGTGCCATGGCTTAAGTGGAAAAGCACTGGCCTTGAGCAAAAATCATCATCAGGGACAGTACCCAAGCCCTGAGTTCAAGCACCTCATCCAAAAAAACAAGAAAGAAAGACACCATTTGCTTGCCAGAGATGGTGAAGGAGTAGGGTTGCTGTGGTTGGGACACCAGGTTCTGGCCTCAGTGTATAGCCATTTCTAAGAACTCCCCAAGTTTGCCCGAGTGTGAATTTACAGCAGGGTGGGCATTGTCTTACCAAGAACTGCAGAGGTTGTGGCCTGTCAGGCAGGGAATGGGCGAATGGGACCAGGTGTGGGAGATTAATGTCAATTATATTCTCTCCAACCAAGGAAGAATGTTTTTGCATGCTGGTGTCAAAGTCTGAAAGTGTAGGGTTAGATGTGCTTTTATGACCTGACAAGTTGGGTTTCCCTGGTTGTAAGAAGGTGGCTGAAACCGGGCACTGCCAGTGTCTCACAACTGTCATCCTAGCTACTCAGGAGGCTGAGATCTGAGGATCATGGTTCAAAGCCAGCTTGGGCAGCAATGTCTGTATGATTTTAACTCAATTGAAGCACCAGAAAACTGAAAGTGGTGCTGTGGCTCCAGTGGTAGAGCACACACTTTCAGCTGAAGAGCTGAGGGATGGCACGCAGGCCCAAAGTTCAAACCCCATGACCGTCGATCAAAAATAATCTGGCTGAGTTTTCTTCATAGCGGAGTGTACAGTAGGAAATGCCATACTGTTTTATGAGCCATTCTAGATGTGTGAGAGGCTCTGAATTTTGTCAACATTTGGTCTGAGGATGGTAGTGCCATCTTCTCAGAGATTAGGATGTTCAGTTGGTCAGGGACTCCTGAGGCCTTAAGCTAACCATGTGTGTGTGTGTGTGTGTGTGTGTGTGTGTGTGTGTGTGTGTGTGTGTGTGTGTACTTGTGTGTGTGTATTTTTCCCTGATCAATCTCTGCCCACTTCCTGGATGCTTGTCTGCCTCTTCCTGACCTTGGATGGTGCCCTTCCTCAATTGCAACCTTGTCTTTAGCTCTCTATCATGGTCTACAATGAGTCCTAAATTACCAGAGACCTGCATATTCCAGCTTTTCCTTGGGACCCAAGTCCGGGTGTCCATATCTTTGTCCTCATCCAGGCGATTCTGGGTCAGCAGTGCCGGCTAGCATATATTCTTTCCTGTCTCTGGGGGGGCAGGGTCAGTCATGCTGGGTCCTGTCCTTTTCTCAGCTGGGCCCCTGGCTGCATGTTGCACTCCCAGCAGACTGGCAGTGGAGTGGAGGAAGTGTGGTTGCCAGTGCCTCTGGCCAACTCGACCTTGATAGCTGACTGAAGGCTCCCCAAACAAGGATAATCTGGGGCTACATGAGAGGTGATGCCAAGGTGGCTTGGATGTACACTTCGATGTCTAGGAAATGTCACCGTATCTTATCGTAGGCAAATCTATCTTCTGGCCCCAGCTGGGCCTCTCAGGTCCTTCTAGACAATTCTGGATGCCCAGAATACAGAGGAATATGCTTTAGATTCCAGGGCCAGGGAATTGGGGGATGAGAGATTGGTATGGCCAGTACCTCAATGTTTTAGGGCATTAGTTTTGACCTGGATGAGCTGAGCTAGGACTGGGGGCAATCCTGAGTCACAGTCACAGTAAACTCTCAAGCCTAATCAAGTGGTTGCTCCCTAAGTCCTTCTTGGGCTTAGGGGTTTGGGCCATGGCAGTAAGTTCCATGGAACCTGCCCTTCGATTTCAACACGGAGCCAAAGGATCAAGGGAAGGACACTAGGGATGATCCTTTGTAGTCAACCCATGATTGCAGACCTTCATCTGCCCCCTTTCCCCAAGCACTGGTGAGGAAAGCAGGCTCCATGCCCTAGGACTCCTGGGATAGTGCCTGCTACAAGCAGCAGCCAGTTGGCTGTGGATTCCTGAGTCTACAAAATTTTCATGAGCCCAACTTAACACCTGCCCAAGTTCTGACTGACAAATTTGCACTCTTGTGATACTTGTGTGAGTGGGTATTATCTGGTGTGATATCTTGCAGCTCCTGTCCCTCCTGGCCCAGAACCGTGATCTGAGATAGTAATTTACTACTCAGATCCACATTGCACCCATGATAGATGCCATTCTGATGATCTTCATGCCCCCAGGCTTGATAATTCTCTGGTAGTGTATCTTGCTCTCTAGGTAATGTCCTCAAACAAGCTGCTATCAAGACTTGCAGAACACCTAGACATTAGGAGACCCTGAGGGGCCCACTGGAAAACCTATGCCTAGAGCCACAGAGTAAGGTCCAAGCAGGCCAGGTATTGGTCATGCGGCTTGAACTCTGGGACTGGGCACTGTCCCCCAGCTCTTTACCTTACCACTTGAGCCACAGAGCAACTGGTTTTCTGTAGGTTCCTTGGAGATCAGAGTGTCCCAGACTTTCCTGCCAGGGCTGGGTTTGAAACGTGATCTTCACATCTCAGCCTCCTGAGGAGCTAGGAGGATAGGTGTGAGAGACCTGTGCCTGGATGACCTGGCCTTACACCACAGTGGACTGGGAGCTCCTGAAATCTTTTCTTTAATTTTCCTGTGCTAGTATTGGGACTTGAACTCAGGGTCTGGGCTCTGGTCTCTAAAGTTTTTCCTTCAAGGTTACCACTTTACCACTTTAGCCACAGCTCCATTTCTGGATTTTGGTAGCTAATCGGCAAGAAGAGTCTCATTAACTTTCCTCTCCTGAGCTGGCTTGACCCTCGATCTCTATCTCAGTCTCCTGAGTAGCTAGGATTTACAGGGGTTGAGCCACTGGTGGCATTGGGGTAGAAGCTTTTCTAAAGCAAGAGTTTTTCCCTGCATTTGCCCTGACACCTCCATGCAAAGGAGGCCTGAGAGTCAGGAGCTGTGAAAACAGGTTTCCAGCCACAAGAAATGGCTTTGGGACCCTCGCAAAAACCAAGCTAATCTTCCCCCTGGCCGCCATTCTGGGACCACTTCCTCTGCCCTGTGACTCAAGTGAAAGTTGACCCAGCCTTGAATTTCCTGCCAGACTTTTCTGAAGCTATAGAACATTCATACAACTCACACAACCTGCTCTACAGCACACCTCAGGACCTTTGTCCATGCTATACCTTCTGCCTGAGGCTCTCTGTCTTGGACCCACATAATAGAACTACTGTGGAATTTTAGCACTGCCTATATCACTTCCTGAAGCAAGTCTTTCCTTCCCTTCTCCATCTTTATTTTTTTTTTTAATATTGAGTTGATAGAGATGGAATTTGTGCAGGCTGAGTGGCAAATGCTCTATATTGGGGTGTGTGTGTGTTTGTGTGTGTGTGTATGTGTGTTTCTGTGTATTTGTGTGTGTGTGTGTGTGCGCTAATCCTGGGGTTTGAATTCAGGGCCTGGATGCTATCCTATCTCTGAGGTTTTGTGCTCTAGGCTAGCACTGTACTACTTGTATCACAGCTCTACTTCTGGATTTTTGGGTGTTTAATTTGAGAAAAGTGTCTTAAGTTGACTTTCCTGCTTGCAATCGCTTCCTCCTGAGTAGCTTATAGGGGTGAGCCACCAGCCCCTGCCCGCTACCCTACCTCTTACCTATAACCTCGGCCATCCTCTGAGTCCCAGAAGGATATGTCTTTCAATTTAATTATGTAGCATGCTTCAATACTGAATATAATGTTAATGAAAAATTAGTCAATGTCCTAAATTATTGTGTATAATTTTATAATAGATGAGCAAAATATAATATTTTGTGTATAATAATACTAAATGCAACAATCAATAAATGAATCAAAGAAAAATAAAATACAAAATCAATAATAAAATTCATAATATAGAATTAATATACATATATAAGTATATATCATGTAATACACATATAGAAATATTTTTTTCCATTGCAGGGCCTTCATTAGGCACTGGGAACTCTATCCTGAATTTCTTTTCCTCAAGGACAATAAGCTATGCATTCACCCATGGTGCAAAAGAGTTACCTGGATGGTGAGCTTAAAAACTTGCAATGGCAGAAATTCTGGCCCCAGTTCCAAGACAGTGACTTAAATTTTTTAATGGAAGCAGTTATGTTTATTCAGTTCCATACTGAACATTAAAAAAAGCACTGTAGATTTTTGTACAGCTATTCAAACATCCTTCCCTTACCTGCAAAATGTTTCTCTGAGAACTATATTGTTTCTCTTTTTTTGTATGTTTTTTATTGTAAAAATGTACTACAGAGGGGTTACAGTTCCAGGAGCAAGGTAATGAGTACATTTCCTATTGAGCATTGTTTAATCCTCCTGTGTTTTTCCGCTACCATCCCTTCCCTCCCATCTCCACAACTATCTCCCCCTGCCAAGGTCAGTGACTTAGTTTTTCATTTTTGGTTGGCATGGGGTTTGAACTCAAGTAATGGCAACTCTTCGCTCACATTGCTCCAGATTTACCAAGACCCTGAGTTCAAATCCCAGACTAGAAAAGAAAACTGACAGAAATTCCAAACCAGGGAGCTTTATTTTTTTCATTTAGTTAAATAATTAATAAATTATTTATCATAATAAAAAAATAAATATTGTTTTTTTTGGCCAAGCATAGGGCTTGAACACAGGTCATGGAAATTCAATTTCAGCTTGGATCTCCGTTGGCTGGGGTGCAGTCTCTGGACCCATAGCCGATCCTGGGATCGGGGGCCCAGAGTGCTTTCAGGAAGAAAAAAAAGTTGGAAAGCACAAAAAGTGGTGAATTACACACAGATGGGGTTTTATGATTTTTTTCTTTGGACAGTGACCATCCTGGGTCTGAATGACAAAGCTGCAAAGTGGACCTGACCTGCCATTGCTGGTGGCTGGTGGGCTATCCGTGAAGCCATAGGCCAACCTGTCAACATAGGCCCTGGGTTCAAATCGCAGTCCTGACATCAATCGCAGAAGATCACAAGAGACTCATTCTTATGTACAGGAATACTGATTGAAAAAGTAATTTATACATCGGTCTATGCTAAAATTGGATACAGTAATCCTAGAATGCTGATTGAGCTTAATTAATAGTTTATTAAGTATGAAAAGAATAATATTCCTTCAATGGCGGTATAATGAATACCTAAGAGTTGATATATATAGGTAAAGAGTTCCAAAGCTGTCTATCTATGATAGAATGACACCTACTATGTTCCTATATATATATATATATATATATATATATATATATGTATATATATATACATATATATATATATATATATATATATATATTTGTATACCTCCATCTGCCTATACATGTATCGATGTTTTGCCCAAACCTGGGGTTGATCTCAGAGCCTGGGAACCACCTGACATCTTCATTGGCTAGAGGCTGCCATGCTCAAACTCACCCAATCATGAATGGGCCTGCTAGGCTCTAAGTTCAGATCCTGGCACTGCCAGGCATGATGGATAACACATCTAACATCTAGATGTTATGGGATAGGATGTAAAAAATGTAATAAATTCTATAGGTGTCATAAGAGTCAATAAAATAAATTCTAAATAAATGAATGACACAAGAAATAAAATAAATAACCACATCAAACACAATATGGACTGAACATCTGTACAGAAGTATAAATCCTATCTTTAAAATATATATAAGGAGGGCTGGGAAGGTGGCTCAGGTGTAGAGCTCTTGCCTTGCATGCATGAGACCGTTGGCTCGATTTCTCAACACCACATAAGCAGAAAAAAAAGCCAGCAGTGGCGCTGTGTCTCAAGAGTTAGAGCACTAGACTTGAGGTGAAGAGCTGAGAGGCAGTACCTGGGCCCAGAGTTCAGGCCCACGAGTGGACCCACAAAAATAAAAGTATATAAGGAATATCTTTTCCAGGCCTGAGGCTTGAATTCACCCCCCCCCCCATGCGGAGGGAATGGCGGCAGATCCTGAGATACTCGTTTCTGGACCTGGGAAGAGTCATGGAATGTGATCAATCTCATCCTTGAATCAGTAGTTCATGCATGATGCAAGTAGGAAATGATAGGCAAGACTCATGGGGTATCGAATATTTGTAAAGAAATTGATGAAGCATGATAATAATCATCACAGTCATGAAATGGAGGCATCAGGAAAGATCCAAGAATCGGTAGTTCACACAGATTGGATTCCATCACAGGTTACCATCTCTCCTAATCTATATAAATGTGTACTTATTTGCCTACTACCTTCAGCATATGAATGGATGACTGTTGTGTTCCCCGCTTTCCATTCAGGGGAGGGGGCTCAATGGCAGATCCCAAAGGCTGGTGTGCTCATGTGGACCCATTCGCCACTTGGTCCTGCTAGGTCTCGAGTTCAGATTCCCCGCTCTGCCAAAAGATTCATCTTTATGTCAGAAGTCAATCATTGCACCTGTTTTCTTTCCTTTGCAAGTCCTGGATCTCAGCTATGATGGAGAATGCTTGGGCCACCCTGTGGCCATGGGAATATGTTGTTAACCATGTCAGCCCAGTTATACCTGTCATCATATACTCAAGAAAATACACAATACACCCATGAATAGCATACAAATAGAATAACTACACTAAATGCACGATGCAGTCCACACACGGATGTGAATATACATCCCATGTTTAAATGATCATTGAGGACTATTTTGGCCTCCCTGGGGCTCGTTCTCAGTTCCTGGAACAGCCCACCTCCTTAGTGGCTCACAGTCTGGTGTGATCATGTGGACCCATTTGGCAGTTGGGCCTCCTAGGCCCAAAGTTCGAATACCAGCACTGCCAAAAATTCACCCTGATGTGCGAAGCCAGTTGTTGCACCAGTTTTCCCGTTCTGTGCAAGTTCTGGGCCTTGGCTAGGAAAGAGAATGTATATGCAACTCTATACTCATGGAAACAGGTTGTCATCCAGTTCACCACAGCTATATCTGTCACCCTATACTCAAGGAAATACACAATATATCAATGAATAAGACACAAAGCAAAGAGATTGACTACACCAAAAGCAAGATGCCTTCCTCCCATGTTTGGAAATATGTATCCACTGTTTAATTATGAATTTATGACTATATTGGCCTCCACTAGGGCTCCATCTCAGATCCTAGGAATGGCCTAGTTCCTTAGTGGCTCACAGCCTGGTGTGCTCACCATGACCCATTCACCAATTGGGCCTGCTAGGATTTGAGTTCAAATTCCTGCACTACCAAAAGATTCATTCTGATGTGAGAAGCCTATGTTGGCACATGTTTTCCTGTCCTGAGAATGTCCTGGGTCTCTTTGAGGATGGAGAATGCTATATAGGCAACTCTTAGCCATGGGAATAGGTTGTCATCCATGTCAGCACAGTTATATCTCTCACCCCATATGCAATAAAATACACAATACATCCATGAATAAGACACAAAATAGAACAAATAACTACACTGAATGCAAGATGCATACCATATCTGTAGGTAAATAGAAATCCTATGTTTAAAAACAGTGGGCTTCTTATTTTGTCCAGTGTTGGGGCTTCAAATCATGTCCTGCACCAGGCCTGACATTCTAGTCTTCAAAGATGGTGTCTTCCCCTTCCCCCACAGTGCAACAGAGTTACCCAGTCCTGAGCTCAAATTCCAGCACTGACAAAAGATTCATCCTGATGTCAGAAGCCAGTCGTTGTGCCTTTTATCCTCTCCTATGAAAGTCCTGGGTCTCAAATACGCTGGAGAATGCATAGACAACCCTGTAACCAAGAGAACAGGTTGTCATCCATGTCAGCACAGTTATACCTGTCACCATACTTATTAAAATACACAATACCTCCATGAATTAGTTACAAAATAAGGAGAATATTTGCACTGAACACAAGATGCTGTCCATACATGTGTGTCAATATAGATCCTATGTTTAAATTATGAATTTATGACTATAGTGGACCATCCTGGGGATTAATGTCAGATTCTGGGAATGGCCACACTACTTAGTTGCTCACAGGTTCATATGATCACCTTGACTGATTGGCCAATTGGTTTTGCTCTGCCTTGAGTTCAGATCCCAGCACTACCAACAAATGGATCGTGGAGTAAGTAAGAAGGAATGTGTGAAACATTTTTTCCTTTTCTCTGTGAATTCTGGGGGTCAGGCATGATGGAGAACATTTCTACAAATCTAGATGTTTTGTTATAGGTTGTCATCAATGTAATAAACAGAATGGGTTTCATCATAGTAAAATCAATGATAAATAACTGAATAAAACAAAGGATAAAAGGAACGACCATACCAAACCTGTATGGACTGAAAATCTATAGGTAACTATAAATCCTATCTTTACAATATATGTAAATAGTATGTTTTCGAGGACTGGGTCTTGAATTCAGGACTAGTGAACAGCCCTGACTTTTTTATCTTCATGTAAGGTAATCTTCCCCTTTATCCACATTGCTGCAGATTTACCCAGATCCTGAGTTGAAATCCAAAGCCTGTAAGAATAAACTGTGCGAATTGCAAGCCCGGAGCTAATTTTTTTCTCAGCATGGGGCTTGAACTCAGGTTATGGCAACTCTGCCTCAGCTTCTATTACCCTAGGATGGAGTGCAGCCACGGGACACACAGGTGCTTCTGGGATCCTAGACTGCCACGTGTTGCAAGGAAAACAATGCACAGAAAAAATGTGTCCTTTTATGTTTTCTTCCTTTGCACAGTGACCCTTCTGAAGGTCACTGTTGCAATGGGTACTTCACCTTGCTTTGCTGAAGGCTGGCAGATTATCAGGGAAGCCATAGGCCCATGGGGCAACATAGGCCCTCATTTAGAATCCCTATCCTGACACCAATCAATGGCAGGAGGTACTAAGAAACTGGTTCCCATCCAAAGGAATAACACTGGAATTTTGTCAATGTCACAGTTGAATGAGTTGATCATGAATGATGATACTATAAAATTAAAAAGCATCATTTCAGAAAGCTGGTTGATTTTATTTAATATTTATGAACCATTAAAAGAATATTAATACTTACAGGAACACAATAATTTCAGGACATTGAGTGCTTTCATTAATATTTTAAGGATCAAAACAATAACATTAATTACATGGACGCATAATGAATACTCAGGAATTGGTAGGAATATAGTCTATATAACTGAATAATGTATACACATCTCTGGCACTCTATAAAGATATATATATTTTTAGCATACTGCCATCTGCATGTCAATCTGTTCTTATTTGGTGAACCCCTGAGGCTGGTTCTCAGGTCCTGGGAACAACCTGTCTGCTCAATTTGCCCCAGGATGGCATTTTACACTCACCCATTAATGAATTTGGCCTTGTAGGCCATGAGTTCAGATGCCAGCGCTCCCAAACAATGAATCGTGGAGTTAGAAGCTGATAGTGACACATGATTTCCTTTACTGTGAATCTTCTGGGTGTCAGGTATGAAGTGGAATACAAATGTAGACCTATAGACTATGTAGTCAATGTTCTATGTGCTGTATAATAGTCAATAAAATAAATGGTCAAAATATGAATAAAACAAAAAATAATATAACTACACTGAATGCAATATGGAGTCAACATATGTATATAAATATAAAACACATATGTAAATTGTACATGAATAGGGTGTTTTCTAGTACTGGAGATCGATTTCAGGCCTAAGGAACAGACTTGAATTTCTTCACTTCAAGAAGGCAAACTTCCCCTTTCTACACAGTGCAACAGAGTTACCCAGACTATGAGTTCCATTCCAATCCCAGTCCTGGTAGAAAAAACGTCACCTTTATAGTATGTGAGACCTAATTCTTAGGTATTTCATTATGCCTCCATTTGATGAATGTGATTGTTTAAAAGCTTAATAAAATATTAACTAAAATCAATCAGTGTCGTGTAATATAATTGTGTATAATTTTATCCTAGAATCATTCAAGAATTGTTCATTCAATCATGACTTAAATCACATTCCATTGGTAATCATATGGATAGGAACAAGTTTCTTAGGATCTCCTACCATTTGGAGGTGGCAAGACCAGGATTCGAATTGTGGACTCCAGCTCCCACCACCTCAACCTAAGGATAGGGAACTCACCAGTCTGTCCAAGAACATCAACATGACCAGTGATTAGGCAGGCACCAGTGGCTCTCAGCAGTCCCCCTTGATACTTACAAGGCTGTGATAGGAGGATCATGGTCAACGTCACCTTAAGCAGGAAAATCCTTGAGACCCCTGTCCAACTTCAGTGCCAACAAAGCCAGAAGCCTTGTGTAGAGGACCAGCTTTGAGCAACAGCAGGTCATGGACTGTGCCCAGATACTGAGTTCAAGGTCTGGGACTGGCAACAAACAGAAATACACAACAATCTGTGTAGTCATACAGCTAAAGCAGGTCACCCTCTTGTCCCCAATTGAACTGGACAGCATTCCCTGGGAAAAGGGCTGGGAGAACCACTGTCATCTTGACTATGCCCATGCTGCTTGCTTCACAGGATTCTGGCCACACCCCCATTCTTTCATGCTTCTTTCTGACCAATGGGATACAAGACTGGTGGCCACGCCCACATTCCATGCTGCCAGGTAGCACTGGGATTCCCTCTGTTAGTTTACACCACTACCAGCAGTTGAGGAAGGTAGTGGTGGTTGAGTGGTGAGGAAGAGACTCGAGGTGACTTTGGAGTATAGTAGGAAATTGATGTTTGCACCCCCACCTGGCCCTTTCCCTCCCTTCACGTGGTGCCAGGTTTCAAACCTCAGGCAATGGCGTGCTGCCAGCAGGCCTAAATCCCCGACCTGGTCCCTGTTCCTAGTCTTCTGCTCTGGGCCCAAGTGACTGCAATGCTACCACCATCCCTGCTGCCTCAATTGGAGCAGCTGCCAACAGCTTCTCCCAGCAGCACAGGTGAGTGGCCGCCCCAACACCAACCTACCCTGGGTCAAGCACTCCTCTGAGGGCAAGATGAACCCCCCTGCTTTTCTCCTCTCCAAGCCTCTGATGAGTCATCTTTCTGTCTTGAGCATTTCTGAGATAGAAACAAAATATATGCTCAGGCTGGGCTGAATCACGGTTCTCCTGTGAAAGATATGCTCCACCAGGCCTGGTCCTCTCCAGTTGGGATGGTAAACATGTGGCACCATGCTCAGTCATTGGTTTAGATGGATTATCACAAACTCAGTCCACAGCAGTGGATTCTTGACCACACGTGAACCTCTTGGTAGGGCCTCAACCATTGGACGTCAGTCTCCTCACAGGACAGTTGTGAGGAAACAAGGGATTTATACAGAGAGATCTCTGGAGAATGGCTAGGCAGAGAGGGAGCGGCATTCAGATAAGGTTTGGCAATTCTGTGAGCATATGACTGGAAGATACCAGGAAGGGCTCAGGTGGGGCCTGAAGCTCAGCCTGACTTCTGTACCATGCTACCTAGGACAATGGGTGCTATTCAGTCCACTTCTTGTGGTGGCAAGTCCACTTCTTTTCAGTCGTGGGTCTTGAACTCTAGGATTGGGCACTGTTCCCGAGCTCCTCAGCTCAAGGCTAGCACTCTATCACTTGTACCCACAGTGCCCCTTCCAGTTTTCTGGTGGTTCTTTGGAGTTAAGATTCTCACAGACGTTCCTGCCTGGGCTGTCTATGAACCATGATCCTCATATTTCAGCCTCCTGTGTAGTTAGGTTAGTTTTATGCCACTGGCACCCGATTTAAGTTTAATTCTGATTCTCTCTCTCTCTCTCTCTCTCTCTCTCTCTCTCTCTCTCTCTCTCTCTCTCTCCCTCTCTCTCTCTCTCTCTCTCACTCACACACACACACACAAACACACACACTTGATCTCAGGAACTGGTAGAATGGGTGCTGTAGGAGGTGGCCCAACGTCCCCAGGTGGCTGGAACCCAAGATGACCCACTCATTCTGGAGGTGGGCTGTGGGTCAGGAGCTGTCTCATTCAGCGTGTTGATACATCTCCATGAGATAAGCCCTCTGTGTACTTGCAAGGCTGTGAGGGTTATTCATTGTAGATCTAGCCTTACTGGATTTATTATATAGTATTCTTTTCTACATTATTTTCTAGCACCTGGCCAATATTATGGTACATATTTACTGAATGAAAATGTAATGTCAAATTAAGAAAGTCATTTAGGGATCTGAGAATGTGGCCTCATGATATGGTGATTGCCTAGCATGCATGAAACCCTGAATTCATTTCCTCAGTACCACATAAATAGAAAAACACTGGAAGTGGTGCTGTGCCTCAAGTGGTACAGTGATAGACTTGAGCGAAAAAGCAAAAAAAAAAAAAAAAAAGAAAAAACGCAATCCAAAACAAAACCAAAAAACATTTAGCTAGTAAATGCAAAATAAAGAGCCCATACTTGGAATATATAATTGCTCCTGCCATACTGACACCTGACAATGGTCCCTAATTCATGTACTTTACTTATATTAGGATATTGTGTTGAAAAAATAGTTTTGTTCATTAGGTCACAGCAATTAATGGCTTGAATGTGCTTAGATGTCAGGTGAAGTTTAGTTCTGGAAATTCAAAGGTTTCAGGTTTTTGAATGGTCACTGCTAATAGTCTAAGTGAGATTTGGAAATCTTTTTGGTTAGTCATGGAACCAAAACGGCAGAGGTAAATTAACAGTTGTGACAGAAGTGAAGGAATAACTCCAGAGTTAATGAATAAATGATATTAACTAAGGTAAAGCAGAAACTGTTTTAGAGAACCATTTTTGGTTATTGAAAAAATAGTTATCAACTAGTCTTATTCCTCATTACCTTTATCATTCTAAATCTCTTAGGCTACTTCTTAATCTCTGTGTAATAAATGTATCTCCTTCTGTGCTATTTTATCTTACCTTATCTTCTTTGCTTTATAAAAATCTCAGTCTTTCTATATTTCTCTATGAACATTTCCATATGTAAATACACCTGCACAGATGGCAGAGAATGCTAATCTAAGGGTCCCATATCTCATGAGTCATTAATGAAACAACATGGAAAAGGAGGACATATTTATTGTTACCGCAAATTTTCTGAAAAGCTGCAATTTCCATTATTTGTCTACATAGTGTCATTCAGTGCACATAAACGCAAATGTTAGCTGGGTGCTGGTGGTTCACGCCTGTAATCTTAGGTATTCAGGAGACCAGAGGATTGTGTTTCAAAGCCAGCCTGGTCAGGAATGACCATGAGACGCTTATCTTCAATTAACCACCATAAACCCAGAAGTGGTGCTGTAGCTTAAGCTGTAGAGTGCTCAACTTGAGCTGAAGAGCTGAGGGAGTGACCTCAGGATCAGACTTCAAGCCCCACAACCAACAAAAAGTGCAAATATTACCTTAAGTTTCCCCAAAAGGAAGACAAGATCAATAATCTTCTCAAGTAGAAAAAATAATTTCATATAGAGGAAGAACAGAGACATGAATCTGAAGGTGAAGAAAAGAAAGACTGTTTGAAATTCAAAAATGATTTCTATTTTTACAAGTTTTGCACCGTGAATAAATTCAACTCAGCCGAACATAGTTAAGTCACAATGCAACTACTTTTCTAAATATGTAAAGAATGTAACAACACATTGTCTCTCATCAAATGTTTCTATTAAATAAATCTGAGCTTTCATAAATTTTAAAAAAAGAAAAAAAGAATTTCAAAATGATTCAGTGCACCTACTTTTGCTGAGTTATTTGTTATGGCTTATTTGCTACACATATTCTCTTCCTTTAAAAATTGTCAAATATTAGCTTTACAATAAACTTCATCTAATATTTCTTGTTTCAAAAGAGAAGTCTATACAATTGATGTCACTTAGTTTTCTTACTATATTAATTCAAAGCCAAACCAGGCAGGAGGGTCTGTAAAATTCTTATCTCAAATTAAAAACCAAAAAACCAGAAGTGGAGTTTTGGCTCAAGCAGTAGAATACTACTTTGGGGGCAGGTGGGCAGGAAAGACAACTGTTCAGGGACAGGATCGAGCCTCAGGGTTCAAGCCCCAGAACCAGCACAAATTAAATAAACAAACAAACAAAAATCCCAGATATGTCTTTGGGACCTTCCTTAAAGGAGTACGGGTCAGAGAAGAGGCTCCTTTTGCTGATCATATTCACTGGATCCTGCTTTTTTGGAATCCTTACTGCTCTGGAGAACTCAAGACCAGACCAAAGGAATTGATAACTGACGCCTGCATCAACAGAATCGGGTGAAATATCCATCCATAAGACCCTTTAAAACCTCCATGTCTTTGTTCCTTTGCAGGAGAACACTTTTAAAACAACGTTATTTCCTTTTGTTCTATGCTAGCCTTCAAATGGTACATTATTTCTTTTTGTAACACTCTGAACTAGAAGTTTACAGAAAAATTTTATATGAGTAAAGAACACACTCGAAAAAGCCAGGGACAGAGTTTCCTTCAAGTCTTGGGATACTTTTCTTGTACAGTAAAAAGGAAAGCACAAGGTTACTTGAACTTTGTTATTCCTCTATATTCCATTCCTCTACTGGGGTCAGTTTCCACATCCAGTAACAGTTACTTCCAGTAACAATCGATGGCACTGCTTGAGGTATAATGAAGGTTTTCTGGCTTCACTGAAATAATACCAGAACACCTATGGACCTGAGGTAACACGTGTTTCAGAGACAATTTAGTAAAGAGAAAATATATATTGCTTATAAATACATTATACATGAGTACGTTGAGTTCAAATTTTGTAAGTTCTCTGTAAATTAAGGCAAATTATAAATGGGAAGAAGGTTTTCAGAACATTCTTTTTGTGAGTGTAGGTGCTGTTCATTATTTCCCAAGTGAACATGAGCTAACAGTAAAGGAAACAATAGTAATAATAGGAGAAAGAGAAGTTCTGTATTTAAGTATAAAGGTTCAATACAATATTGAAGACTACAAATAAGACAACATTGAAACAATAAAACCAAGTCCAGTATGTAGAATTTTGGGAGTGATATGCAGAAAGCAAGACTCCTGCCTGGAACATGAAGTATGAGGCCACTCCCATTCTAAATCATGCTTGCTAATCATGCAACTTTGTAGAAAGTAGAATGGAAGAATAATTCTCTTTCCAATGCAAGTCAGATATAAGAGCATGTATTTAACTGGAAAAAATGTCCATCTTGTGAGATCAGCGATTACGCTAGCAATGAACTGATGGCTATAATCACATTTCTTTTTTTCTTTACACACACACACACACACACACACAAACCCACACACACAGACACACACACACACACACATATATTTGTTGGCGGTGGTCTTGGCACTTGATCTCTGTGCCTACGAGCTGTCTCTGCTAATCAACTCAAGGTTAATGCTCTACCACTTGATCCACAGTGCTATTTCCAGTTTTCTTTTAGTTAATTAGAGGAAAGAGTCTCTGGGACTTTCCTACCTGGGCTGGCTTTGAACCTCAATACTCATATCTCACCATGATCCAGCTTACGATCACATTCCTAACAGTGTACACTCAGGATATGTAATGTGTGTTTTCATATATCTTTATAAGAATTCTTCAGTTAGGGGCTGGGAAGGGGGCTCAGTGGTAGAGTGCTTGCTTTGCATGCATGAGGCCCTGGGTTCGATTCCTCAGCAGCAGTTAAGCAAAAATGAAAAAGGCCGAAATTGGCGCTGTGTGGTAGGGTGCTAGCCTTGAGCTGAAGAGCAGAGGGACAGAGCCCAGGTCCAGAGTTCAGGCCCCAGGACCGGACCTCCCACTAAAACAAAAGAAAAAGATTTGTTGAGTTAAAAATCTGGGTTACAGCTTATACATTACCCTCAAAAAATGTTTGCAGTTTAAAAGTTGATACTCCTGGAGAAATAAAACCTAAGAATGTAAAGGAGTCTGGGAAGTTCAGTTTGCATCCAGCCTGGGCAGAACACTCTTTGCAACAGTATATAAAATTTAGCAGTCAAAAGCTGGATTGGAAGAATGGCTCAGGTGATGGAATACCAGTCATGAGCAAGACTGCTGAATAAGAGCTTGAAGCTTTTGCATACATACATACAAACATACACATACACACAGAGGCACTTATATGTGCACACACAAATACATAAATGAAACAACTCTCAGAATGTGTAGAAAAGTTAGAAAACAATAAATATATTTCCTGAATAAGACTAGAATCAAGTGATAATTTTTAATATTAGAAAGTCCTCAAATGAACTTCCTTCAAATAAGTTTGAGAATATTACATTGGTATGGAACAGAGATAGTAAGAGAGTTAATAATCATTATTAAAGGGATCGGATCCATGGAGGAATGAATCAGAGATCCCGCAGGTGCATCTGAAAATGTCCATATCCTGTGCCAAAGTTAGAACATCTTTGAAAATAGTACATGAACAGTCTGAGCAGTCACTCTGGTGTATAATATCACGGGAGAAATTCAGAATTAGTAGTCTGTATCTAGATTAAATAAACCAAGAAACTATGGCAGGGCAATGTGATACAAGCCTAGAATTCTAGCACTAAGATTAAAACAGGAGATTAGAGAATGGAATTACATAGTGAAACCTTCCCTGGACCAGGTAGTATAATTTTGTCTTAATAAAAACAAAACAAAGCAGAAAGGAATGCATAGTTGGACGTTTGGGCTAATTTTGTTACTATGTTTTGAGAAGTCAAATTTCCTGTTGAAATGCAACTCATACTTAATCCTCACTTGTGTTTTAAATTCTCTCTTCATTACAGATCATTCCTAGATGCAAAATGACTCATGATTCCCATCCAAAATTTGAAAAAGTAAGTAATCATCATTCTGTTGTATCCCAAAGAAATGATGAAGGATTACGAAAGCTTAAGCCTGGAAAAATAGCAAAGTTCGTCTAATGTAGGATTTGGAAGACCTTGCTAAATTAGAATTTAGATTTAAAATAAATATTTTGGTTTTGTTTTTAATTTTATATTGTATAGGATTCTACAAAATTCTTTTTAAGTAGAGGGTTTAATTGACAAATTCACAAATGATTTTGCATCCTATTTGCCTAGAATATTCTTTCAAGAGAGCTATAATTAGAAATTAGTTAATAGATAATTCCAACAGTTCATGTATAAAATGATAATGTGAATGCTGTAGACAGAGTTGCCAACAAATTGATGATATTAATTTATAAATTTAGAATAAGAACAGTATTTGGAGTCTTTGATATAACATGGTATGAAGAGAATAATCGTGTGACATCTTCTTTCTTCTACCTGTATGTAACACAGAAAGGAATTTCCTTAATTATTTGCTACTGTATACACTGAGAAAAATGTTAGGTTTGTTTTTATTTTCGTTTTTGTTTTATTGGTTTGTCCTAGGTCTTGAACTCTAGGCCTGGGTACTGTCTCTGAGGCTGTTTATGCTCAAGGCTCGTGCCCTTCCGCTTCAACCACAGTGCCACTTGCATCTGGCTTTTGCTGAGAAGTTTATTGGAGATAACAATGTAGGGAATCTTTTCTGCCTGGGTGGGCTTTGATCTGTAATCTTCCGATCTTAGCATCTAGAATTTATATGTTAGTTTAAAAAGTATAAATATAAGTCATATTTACAAGTGTTCTGATCTCAAGAATACCAGTGGGGGGAAAATGATGCAACCAAGTTTATTGTGGTGTTCTTTCCAGAACATGTATGGCATTCCATTTGCAGAGTTATATTTTTTCACAATAGAGATAAGCTATTCATGATGTGATTTAAGGGAAGATTGAGGTGCATCCTAAAAGTTGGAAACTGTTGGTCTAGGATGACTCTATATCATAAATATTGGTATTGATGGTCATAAAAATAATAGCTTACTGTGATAAACAATTGCTTAATCTTGAAGAATTAATTATTACAGATGCTTCATAATCTTATCCTCTATAAGAATGTGGCTATTTTTCTGTTGACTTCTCAATCTGTAAAACCCCATTGGAAACTGTATCTACTGCAGAATTACATAACATGCAAGCCGGTACTGTTTTGATTCTCTCAGGTATAGAATCTCCCGAATTTGTAAATGAGTAGTTACTAGTCATTGGAATGTTGAAGAACACATATATTCTGTCTTCTTAACAACTTATTTACTTTTAAATGTTATAGGTTTCCATAGAATTAAACTGTTTTCACTTTTAGTATGAGAAAATACTATGTTTATTCTTTTTCAAAATATTGGTAAGTATATTGTGAAAATATTGTCTAGTCAGATAGCATTCAAGTTGATGGTCCTCTGATTAAAAAGGGGTAAATAATTCAAATTAGACGATAAACAGTATTGGTTTTTAAGAAGTTACTACATAGAGAATAATAATTACTATACCAATACAGTGAAATTTTATTTCATGCAGCTTATTTTTTAAATTTAATTTTATTGTCAAAGTGATGTACAGTGCTGTTACAGTAATTTAAAGGTAGTGAATACATAACTTTTCAAACTTGTTACCCCCTCACTCATTTGCTCCACAGTTTTCCTTCACCCCAATACTCCTCACAAGTTGTGATGTGCATTTTCAACATATTGTCTTGTGAGTATTGCTATTGCATTGGTTTGCCTTCGTCCTTTGTCTCACCATTTTGTTGTTCCTCTTCCCTTTCCTAATTAAGGTAAATATATACACAATACACAGGCACCAAAATCAAATACATCAGGAAATAAAGCATAGGGGAAAAACCCAAAAGAAAATAGAAATCACATAGTACATTAAAAACAACAACCTCAAATAATACTCTCTGTTTCCATATCTTGGAGTTCATTTTGCTCAGAATCAGCTTATAAGGTTATATATATGCATAACAAAGCCACTGGAAAATAATAATTTCATGGACACTATATCATGAAAACAACATGTTAACTTTTTTTGATGGTAAAGGTGGAGTTAGTTTCATGGACACTATATCATGAAAACAACATGTTAACTTTTTTTGATGGTAAAGGTGGAGTTAGGTGGTGAATTCGCGGTTCTAATAAATGAATTTCAAAAGTGTTTTAAAATTATGACAGGTAAATTTTAATTTGTTCAAACTTTTTAACAACTTAGCTTATTATGAAAATTTAAAATTGCTTGGGAAAATAGGCTTTCATGCAAAGTAATCCATGAAGTCTTACCTGAAAGGGAGCAATGTGGGTGAAGATGTCTCATTTTTACACTAAACAAAGAAACCTCAGACACCTTGCTATAAATCCTGTAGGTTCCCTTGAGAATTGTCCTTACCCAGGAAATCTACTCTTACTGTGTGAAACAAGGTTGTAGTGGAATTTAAATTAAAAGTTCTTTAAAAAAAAGACATCAAAATTTGTGAATTGACTTTAATTACCAAACAGTAATTCTCTGAAAAAGATAATTTGGGTCCAAATACTAAAGTGCCCTCAACAATGAAAGAAGATATTGGGTTTACACTTTTCTGTTTGTAATACTTTCTACAAGGTCTTTGCACGTGAAGCACTGAAACACAGAAAAAAATCTGATTGGATACTTGAAACCAATGATTTCACATTTCTTAGTAGCTCACACAATATAATATCCTTATAAACATGAGATAGTGAAGATTTCTCTTAAGCCAAAAAGTTTTGAGATCAGAAAAGAATTGAGCAAATTGAAAAGGCAAGAAAACGCGTTCTTAGAAGTCCAAGCTAAGCATATTGGCTTTAGCAGTGGAGGGAGGCCAAAGTTTTTGATATACATTGCCATAATATTTTTGCTACCTAAAGTGATTTTACAAAGCCTATTTATCTCACTACAATTTAGAACTGATTGAATGAAGACGTGAACATAAATTCCACATCCAAATAAAAGAGTTTTAAAAGAGAAACCATGAAGATGTAGCAGTGGAGAAAGCCTTATAGTCCTTCACCTTCACTAGACTTGAAGCCAAGGATCTGTGATTAGTTGGAAATCACGCAAGAGCTAAGAGGAGGACAGAGAAATAGGACATAGGAGCATTGTCTTTTTGTAACAGACACTGCCATCCAAGGTATGGATGATTTAACTATGTTCTTTTCCATACATCTTGCGGAGCAAATGCAAGACAAAGAGAAAGATAATCTATTGAAATAGTTTTGGAAAGAATAACTTCACTGATCCTGATATGGTATCTAAGGAGAGTCTTAAGAGAGAAGATAAAAGTGGAGTATTCTTCTGTTTCCTCTAAGCATCTTGTTAGAAAAATATATCTTTGAGGTTAGAAGTGATTGTGACAAAAAGTGGTGGAGTACTTATTTTTGAGGTCACTTTAGACACAAGAAGAATTTCAAGGTAAAAGAAAAAAAGATAGCTATATATTTGTGATCACAGCTTCCTGGACTGGTATTTTGGAGACAAAGTTTTACATTAGAGATTGTCCTCATTAACATTGATGCTGGGTTTCCATGCCTACCAACTGAAACGGGGAAGTTTAATGGGCTCAGTTGGACAAGTAACCAGCATGGTAGAAAAAAATGGCAAATAATAGTAATCAAAACAGCTTGGTACTGGCACAAGAACAGACCTCAGGACCATTGGAATAGAATTGAAAACTCAGAAATGAACCTACAGTACTATAGCCATGTAATCTTCGATAAGGGAGCTAAAAAAAATAGAATGGAAGAAAGACAGCCTCTTCAGTAAATGGTGCTGGCAAATTTGGTTAACTACATGTAGAAAACTAAAGCTAGATCCTTGTATATCACCCTGCACCAGAATCAACTCCAAATGGATCAAAGACCTCAGAGTCAAAGGAGACACTCTGAAAACATTATAGGATGGAATAGGAAAAACCCTAGCTCTCCTTGGCACAGGCCAAAATTTTCTTAATAGAGACTTAGAAACACAATAAATCAAAGACAGATTGGACAAATGGGACTGCATGAAGTTGCAAGGCTTCTGCATGGCAAAGGACATAGCTAGCAAGATAAATAGAAAGCCCACGGATTGGGAGATCTTCACTAGCCATTCAACAGACAAGGGTCTCATATCTAAAATATACTTGGAACTCAAAAAATTAAATCCCCCAACAACAAATCCTCAAGGAAACAACTGCCCAATAAATAAGTGGGCTAATGACTTAAAGAGAAACTTCTCTGAAGAAGAAAGAAGGATGGCCAATAGACACATGAAGAAATGCTCAACCTCCCTAGCCATAAAAGAAATGCAAATCAAAACAACATTGAGATATCACCTCACACCAGTTAGAATGTCAAAAATTAAGAACTCTAAAAACAACAGATGCTGGAAGGGATGTGGACAGAAGGGAAACTCACTTCATTGTTGGGGGGAGTGTAAACTTGTTCAACAACTTTGGAAAGCAGTATGGAGGTTCCTCAAAAGACTACACATAGAGCTCCCCTATGACCCAGCAATCCCACTTTTGGGCATTTACCCAAATGTTTACAAACAAGATCACACTAAAGCTACCAGCACAACTATGTTTATTGCAGCATTATCTACCATAGCTAAGATACGGAACCAACCCAGATGCCCCTCAGTAGATTAATGGATCAAGAAAATGTGGTATATATACACAATGGAATTCTATGCCTCCACCAGAAAAAATGACCTTGCCCCAATTGTTAGGAAATGGAAAGGCTTGGAAAAAATTACATTAATTGAAGTAAGCCAAGCCCAAAGAAACATAGGTCCCATGGTTTCCCTTATTTGCAATATCTAGTGCATGTATGAGTCAAGCAGAAAAGGTCAGATAATGTGATGTTAGGAAAATAAACCCTTAGATATGTTTAAATGTTTTTTTTCTTTCATTCATTTTTTTAACTCATTTATAAGATTATCTCTTTGTTGCTTTGTATGTCCCTCCCTCACAGTATAACCCCTGCTTTCACTATATTTGATGTCGGTATAATTTCTGGAGGAGAAGGGGAAAAATAAGTTGTTTAAGGATAAAGGTGGACCCGTTGCAACAATGAGAAGTACAAGTTGTCATGTCGAAAACGAACTCTACAGCTCCTGTGGGGGGCAAGGATGGGGTGGGGGGATGGGGGGAGGCTGGGAAGGGACGTGAAGGGTAAACAAAGGAGGAGGCTGCAATGCTTGATAAGAAATTTACTCATTATCTTGCCCATGTAATTGTAACCCCTCTGTACAGTATGTTCGCAATAACAAATTTTAAAAAAGAAAAAAATGGTAAATAATATTTAGTAAATTACTTTGAACAAAGAAGGAAAAATATAATTCAAAATCACTTGACTTAAAATTATGAATAAAAGTAGTCAAGAGAAATGAGAGAAAACACAAAGGACTGTTTTTTTTTCCAGTGGAGTAATGGGTTCTTGATCTTGTTTCTTCCATTCTATCTTCACAAGCTATCAAGGGTGGCTGAGGACTGGAGTATCCAGTTCAGACCAAGAGAATTCCCAGAAGAAAATATTTGCAGCAGATGTAGGTGATTTATAACCTTAGACAATCTATTTAAATCTATTAAAAATTCTCCTCTACCCCAAACTGCCCACTTAAAACAACTTTGTATGCTTTTCCCAAGATTGTCCTTCATTAACTATTTAAAATTTTGAGAGGTCATAATCATACTCTATAGAGATCGCTGTTTCGTTGTGCTTTTTGTGTGTTTTTGTTTTTTAGTTGTGTTTTTTCACTGAATTTAAAAAGGTTGTGCAAGTGTGTTACAATTAAATATGTCCATTTAATTGTCCAATGTTCCGGGATCAGAGTCACTCCTTCTATCATTCTCAACCAACCCCTCGACAAGATTAATTTCCGATTTACCACGTCCTTTCTCACATGTGTACATTGAGTATTATAGCTGTGCTTGCTCCTTGTTCCATTTTCATTCATTTTATGTCTTTACTATTATTTCTCTCTGGTTTCAACTTCCTGATAGTCATTCTGTTAAACTGTCTGCTACTACTTTGAAAGTTTTATATACATTCCATGTAGTTTATATCCTGCATATACTTGAACTGATGTCAGCTTATATTTCCATAATTCATTCATCTGAATTAACATTTTGCAAGATTGCAGACATGAAGCACCTAGACATGATTTTATTCACCTCCATTTGGAAGATTAATCTGTAGTCAACAAGAAAGTTTAAAAAAGGCTTAGAATGGATTCCTAACTACCAGTTTTATAAATGTCTTTGTACAATGGTTTGTGATTATTTTATTTTACATGGGATAATATTTTCTACTACCTATAAGTTTTGGAAAAAGAAGAAAACTAAAATTTACTACTGTAGAGGAATATGATAGAGAAAGAAGACAGATTTTATGTTTGTCAAATATCTGATGAGTACCCATATTCAAGAATTAAAGTCATATTTCTTAGTATGTTAGAACGATAGGAAAAAAATAAAACACCATATGATAAGGCAACTATTCATGACTTTTTAAAATGTACTTATTATGTGATGAAATTTACTTTATTAGCTAATGTTTTGGTTTGAAATAAGGGAGGCTGATCTATTTAACAAATTTTCGAAGGCACCTACTGAAAAACACAAATGGTGGGGGGAACTATTTCTACACTTTAATGAATTGTTGAACCTGTTTGGCATCAGTGCTGGGTAAATAAATCAAGTCTATTGTAAGTTGCTCCCTACACTTGAAAATCTAGTAACGTCATTAAATATCATCTACGTGTAAAGTGTTATTTTTTCAAATGTGATTTTAAAAAGTTTATTTGAAAAGGAATATACTTTCAGGAGATTAAATGTAGGTTATCATTTGTTTGAGAATGACAACATTTTTATACTACAGAACCAAGTTTTATTGAAGTACCAGTGTTTTGAAGTACTAAGGATCTTCACAATTAATGTTTTTTCTGAATTATATTTGACCTCTATGTCAAGGATTCCTAGCATTGGTAGACCAATTATGGATCTATCATTCTAGGAACTATGTTTTGGCCTGCTGATGCTGGACTGAATCATTCATTAATCATTAGGAGAGGGGTATTACAAATAACAAATCTTGTGACATTTTTGGTCATGTTCACTCATATGGGATGGTCATCTGAAAATTGAAAGTTTGCATTACTGTACTTTAACATTTTGGATCTCATTCTGTATTTTAAGTTGCCTGGAATTTCACAATTGCTTACTGCTAATTCCTGCATTACAAGGAATTGGGGCCCTGAAATATAAGAAATGAGAAATTGAGATGGGTCTTCAATTACTTTCTGTTGGCATGTTGCATGGGCCTAGGTGAGAACTCTTGCCTAAGTTTTCTGATGATGCAGATAAATGGGACCTGGGATCCTAGGACCCGTGGATCCTGTAGAAGAAGAATAACTTTTAGACATCATATCAGCACAATTTGTGTATAATCAGTAGGAATGCTACAGAAATATGGGGAAAAATAGTTTGGGACCAGCATGTTTCCAAAATGAGAGTTGACTTTAGAGAAACATGATGAGTTGTATGTAAATAGGTGCTTAGCTGATTTTGTTAATTTGTAAACTAATACAGGGAAATAGATTACAGCAAGGTAAAGAAAAAAGAACTTCGCATTGAAGTACTCATTTCTGTGTATGTGTGTGTGTGTGAGAGAGAGAATGTGTGTGTACACATGCACGCATATAAACGCACTCGCATGTGCAAATGCTCATTCATTCATTCATCATTCCTGAGGCTTGATAGTGCCTGGACACTCTCCCTAAGCTTCTGTGACCAAGGATAGTGGTTTACCACTTGAGCCATTGTTTCACTTCTGTTTTTTTGGAGATAATCGCATGTATTTTCATGATTGGACTGGCTTGGAACAGTGGTCTTCAGATCTCAGACTCCTGAACAGCTAGCTAAGCTTCTTCAGCTTCTAAGTAGCTAGTTAAAATCGGGCCTGTCCACTATGCTTCACTGCTCTTTTATTCTTGTCCTGAAGTGTTCACATGGCTAAGTCATATATATGTCTAGTTGCTTTAAAAAATACTCTTACTGCTTGGCACCAGGGGCTCCCATCTGAACTCTTAACTATTGGGGAGGCTTGAGAACAGAACTCAGGCCAAAAGTTTAGTGGACTTCCTTCTCAATCTATAGCTGGGTGCATTTGATTATTTCCACCATCCTGCACTATCTACAGGTTAAGATTGGAAGGACTGCAGAATCCGGGCCAGCCAAGGTAGGAATTTAGACAAGTTGGTGTGCAACTGTTATGCCATTGATAATCGGAAGGCTAAAAAGACAGATCAGGTGCATGTTCTTGTGGAAAGGGAACCCCTATCCTAAAATTAACCACTGATATGACACCAGTCTAACAAAAACAATACACCAAGTTGAACACAATTTCCCACAACAAAAATAAGTATATACATTAACATCCAAAACTTAGTACTATCTGCTCTTCGTTCTAATATCACCTTCATCTGATTATTACATGTGACAGAATAGTTTCTTCATTAAACATATTATATATTTTAAAAGACTTAGAAAATTCTTTCTCACTTATTAAGTGCAAACGAATGGCAAATTGCCTCATTTCTTACCTATTTGACTACCACTATAAATTCATCTTATGATTATTATTAATAGTAATATATTCTGATTTATTACTTTACTTTGTACCAGTTTTTAAACTTTTGGCTTCTCTGCTGAAGTTGAAGTATTTAAATAGTGTCATCGTATTATATTACTTGGGTACATAGGGCAATTTTCTAAAAAGTTTTTAACCAATGGCTTCTAGTAATTCTGTTTTTTTTGTATTTTTTTGGGGGGGGTCCAGTCGTGGAACCTGAACTCCGGGCCTGGGCGCTGTTCCTCAAGGGTAGTTCAAGGCTAACACTCGACCACTTGAGCCACAGCGCCACTTCTGGCTTTTTTTTTCTGTTTATGTGATGCTGAGGAAGTGAACCCAGCGCCTCAAGCATGCAAAGCAAGAGCTCTGCCACTGAGCCACCTTCCTAACTCTCTACGAATTCTTTATTGGTATATTATTTAGTTTATTTTTAATTTCAATTTAATTTTATTGTAAAGGTAATGTACAGAAGGGATAGTTACATAAGTAAGGAAATGAGTACATTTATTATGGAAGGAACATTGTTATCTCTTCCATTGATTTTTTGCACACTCAAAAAAAACTACTGATATTTTTCCTGTCGCTATTGACCAATGTGTAATTTTCTTACTTTGTTCATGCATTTCTTATTATAAAATTGATATACATATATTTTTGCTTTCAAAATAGTTAACATGTGAATATTTAAAAATTATTTTCTTAAATTTTATGATTGGTGAATTTAAATAAATTTATTTTATTATAGTTCTAAACATATTTGTCCAGGTAACAAATACTGTATTTTCAAGAAGCACATACTTTATTAAAAAAGGCTTCATTACATGTTCTGTTTTTGGAAATATTTGTACTTGAATTTTAAAAAAAAAATGTTTGAGCTGGGCATAGTGTTTGTAGTTTCCATTTTCTAACTATGGTGGGAAGTGTAAATAGGGTTTGTGATTCAGGAGAGACTGAAAAAATATGAGACCTTATCATAAAATTACCAGAGTGAAATGATTAGAGATATAGCCATCCCTAGCAAGATATAGAGCACATGGTTATCATATTCTAAATCTTGAGTTAAAACACCAGTAAGATCAATCTTTTGTCAAAAAAAAGGACACATAATTCAAAATGTTCATTATTTAAAACTTGTTTGCAAAGTTCTCATGTCTTTTATTTTTTAATTTTCAATTTAATTAATCTATATGAATCCAAGTATCTTGAGACTATTTTATTTCTACTAAACGTTTGAATAGTATGAGCAATATTATGATTTCATATATTAAAATACTTTTACTATTTGTGATAATTTCCTCTGTTTAATATGATAATAACAAATGTGTGTATGTGGTGTGTCTGTGTGTATATTTATGTGGGTTTTGTGTGTGTGTGTATTTGTGTGTACTTTGTAATGCTTGGGTGATCACACAATTGCTCACATATGTTAGGCTAATGATTTACCACTGAGCTATACTATCTAGTTATAATAAAAATTGTATTTTAAATTATGACTTTTAAGTTTTCATTTCTAGTATGTTTTTTCAAAATTATATATGATAAAATGTGATCCATCTTCTATCCACGTTAGCAATTGTTATTGTTATTCTTTCTCTTATTTCTTTGGAAATTAATTATATTCCTATTACTTCTTTAAATTGTAACAGCTCTATACAATGCTTTTTTTTTTAATTTTATTTTTCCCATGTTATCTGACTTTCAGTCCAATCTATCAGGTGGATTACAAAGAAACTAGATTCAGGACACTTTATTTTTCTCCTTCTCTTCTCTGAAGACTTTCTGTTTTTTTGAAACAATACCAAAGACCTACAGCTCCTATGTGGTCCACCATTCTTCCCCCTCCCATTCTCTTCGGCAGTACAGCTCAAGTCGTTATTATTCAGCTTTATTATGCTGTACTGTTATCTAAATCTTAACTCATTCCTAAGTTAATTTTAGTTGCATTGAACAGTCTCTAAATACATTTTCTATATATAAAATCAGGGGTTTGTATTTTCACAAGGGGCGAAATATGAGAGAATATCAAATATTTAGATATCTCTGTAGAATATTGGTCCACCTGCTCAATAATCTCCTATGTAAATTCAAGGAATACAGGTCAGTCAGGGCAATCTTGTAAAATGGTTTAGCTTGAGCCTTCATACTAGCTTTGAATAGTATTACCATGTTTAGTAGTGAAGACAACATAGTTCTACTATAAGAACAGAAACATAGAAGAAGATAACAGATTTGTCAAAAATAAATTCTTAGTTATATGGTCCACAGATTTTGAAAAGGATGCTCTGACTTTATGAAATAAAAACAGAATCTTAAATGGTTGTAATGGCACTATTGCCTCTCTAGATTTAAAGAATGATCTTAGACTACTACCTCAATCCTTTGTTTGTTTGTTTGTATGTCAGTCATGGAGTTTGAACTCTGGGCTTAGGCACTGTCTATGTGCTCTTTGGCTCAAGGTGAACACTCTACCGCTTGAGCAACAGCAAAACTTCCGGTTTTCTACTGGTTTATTGGAGATATGAGTGTTATGGACTTTCCTGTCTTGGCTGGCTTTAAACCACGATCCTTAGATCTCAGCCTCCTGTGTAGCTAGGATTACAGGCGTGAGCCACCAGCACCTGGCCTACCTCAAACCTTATAAAGAATGATTATCAAACTAAATCTGAGGTGTAAAACCCTATAAAACATAAATGTAAAAATTCACGACATTAATTAGTAAAGGTTTCTAAAAATTTGACATGGAAATTATTAGTAGCTAAAGAAAAGCAAGAACTGGATTATATCAAGTGATAACCTTTCATAATTCAAGGGACACTATAACAGAAATAAAAACATATCCAACAAAGGGCACATATTTGTTAATGCTACAATGTTAATGCTACAATGATTCTGAACCTTAAGTATTTTTATATCTTCTACTATATAAATTTTTTCCTGAATAGGATATTTCTTTAAATAACATATGTAAATTAATAGTCAATAGGAGGAGCATATGAAATAAGCTCCTCTTTAGTGTCTAAGAAATGATAAAAAGAAAACTCACTAGTATGACCATGATATAAAAAGAGGACGCAAAATATAGTAATACACTTGTGGAGAAATTCATATACTTCTTGTAGTGATCGATTTGTATAATACTGCAATCATTTTAGCAAACAATTTTCAAGTCTTCAAAAGGTGAAAGAGAATTGTATAGGATGCCGGCATTACACTTCCATTACTGTATTAATCAGAAGTTAAAAACTTTTTTGGACAGAGAATGTAGTTAATTGACAGTGAACTTGAATATTATGTGTGAGTCCCGGGAAACGATCCCCAAAAACAAATTTTGAAAAGACACACTATACAGGATGTATGTTGGGCAAATTCCTGTAAATGAATTTTATATCTATTTTAATGTCTCTTCTGAAATTTACAGCATTTCTCTTTGAAGAAATGCAAGTTTGTGAAAATTAGGCTTTGAAAACCATGAAGGTACAATTCACTTCCAAAGCACTAAAATATATACAATAAAAGGAGATAATATATTGTAAGTGAATTGCATGTCAGAAAAAAAAACTATTGTTAAAACTTCTTCACCCAAAATGCAGAATAGCTAAAAAGATATTTTTGGTGTTGGATAAAACTCTTTGTAAACTACTGCATTTAAAACAAAGATGTGATTTCTGTTTATTTTGAGGGTATTTTGTCCGTTTGAGTTTATACAGAGATATCTCAAGGCAAAACTACATGTGAAAACTGGAATACCTAGGAATTATGCATCATTTCTAAGTAATTTTTTATTATTTTTATTTTTTTATTGTGAAAATACTGTACAGAGGGGTTACAATTACATGGGCAAGAAAATGAGTACATTTCATATCAAGCATTGTAGCCTATTCCTTTGTTTCTCCTTCCCATCCCTTCCCATCCTCCTCCACCGTCCCACCCAATCCTCCTCGCTAACCCCCCCAACCAAAGTTGTAAAGTTCATTTTTTGACGTAACGACTTGTACATCTCATTGTTGCAATGAGTCCACCTGTATCCCTATTTTTTCCCATGGTTTCCCTTATTTGCAATATCAAGTATATGTCTGAGTCAAGCAGAAAAGGTCAGATAATGGGATGGTCGGGAAATGAAGCCTAAGATATGTATTCAAATGTTTTTTTTTTTTTATGCGATTGTTTCTAACACATTTATAAGATTATTTCTTTGTTTCTTTGTATTTCCCTCCCCCTCAGTATAACCCCTGCTTTCACTGTATTTGATGTCGGTATAATTTTTGGAGGGGAAGGGGAAATACTTCTAATAATTGAGAAACTTTTCTGGAAGAAACTTTTAGCAAATGACAGAAGACACAAATCTATGCATCTGCATTTTATGAAAGTTATATGTTACTTGCTCAATCCAATTGCTTATCTTTACTTTGCTAGGAAAAACGTATTCTCAAGATAAGAGCTAAAAGCAGTGAAAAGAACAAAATACACAATCATCTTGATTCATTTGTGAAAGTAACAAATGAAATAAAACAATTCCACTTAAGGGACTCCAATATTAGTGTATGTGAATATGTTCCTGAATGCCAATATCCATTATATTTTTGGAATTTTAAAGTCTACTAACATATGAAAACTAGAACAAGAAAACAAATATAGACTTAGAGTGAACCAGCCTTGAAATCATTTTCTTAATTGTTTTGAAATTACAAAAGAATTGATACTCCTTTGCTTTGGAAATCATTTAAAAATATTTATCACTTATGATAATTCAAATACCAACCAAGAGTAATTTTATATAATCATTATAAATATTATTTTATTTCTATTGTAAAATAGAGTAAAAAAACCAGTCCCAATATATGACCTACCTGTCATTATTCTTAACTTCTAATCATTACCTAAATTTCTTAAACAATCTAAATATTCATGTCTTTAACATAGACGTAAATGTTCTATAATTTTTTACTTAATATTTTCCAGGGGTATGTATTCATGTTTCTAAGAAATGTTCACAGCAGTTAAATTAATGTGTCAAATTAATGTGTCAAATTAATGTGATACAATTTGTTGTTGTGGGTGTTTTTTGCAAGGCCTGGGCATTGTCCCAAGCCTTTTTATGCTCAAAGACAGCACTCTACAACTTGAGGAAAAGAAATAATTTCTGTTTTTATGGTTAATTGGAGATAAGAATCTAAGAAGTACTTTTCTGTCTGGGCTAGTTTCAAAAACAATTCTAAGATCTCAGCACCCAGAATAGTTCGTATTATAAGGGTGAGTTACCAGCACTTGGTTTCACGAAGTTTTGTTTTTTTAATTTTAAATATGTTTTAAGATGTTTGTTTCACTATGATGTATATCATTCTGCAAATAAATTTAGATATATGTATATATTTCTGAGGACAAATAATGTCTAAAAATGTACTATTCTACTCATAATATTTATATATATATATACATATAAATATATATATATATATATATATATATGACAGACTCCCTCTAAAACTTTTATGTTACTATTTTTGACCTTTTTCATTTCAAAGGTATACAGTCTATTTTGCTAAAAGTTTCCTAGAATAAAATAACTATATTTCAATAGAAAGTAGAGTTTATTACTTTCAAGGGAATTTTAGATATACACATGATATTGTTGGAATATTTACATATATTACTTTAAAAGGTTCTGCCCAAACTCTTTAATATTTGTTTGTTGTTAAGGAGATAGAGGAAGTTAATTCATACTCATTAGGAATTTGCAATGCTTCAAAAAATCTATTCTATATTTTGTTATAAGCACATAGTCAAGCTACCTGATATGGTTTAGTTTTTTTGTTTATTTGTTCTGAATTTCAATATGGATGCATGCACAGCGGTAACATTAAAATTATTAATCAAAAGACAAATAATAGTAAAATCATAGACAGATATCCGACATTCAATAATTAGCACTTATGATGCTAATAATAATTTGGGTGGAGAGGATGATGACCACAGTGTAGCCTGATAATGACGATGTTGTGATTGAAAAGGAAAAATAAAAACTTTAGATAACTTTGAAGCTAAATTTCCAACATTGAAAACATAGTTATAAACATCGTTGGATTACATAAAAAAAAATAACAAGGGGAAGGCTGGGAAGGTGGCTCAGTGGCAGAGTGCTGGCCTTGCCTACATGAGGCTGTGGGTTTCATTCCTCAGCACCAAATAAGCAGAAAAAGAGGGAAGTGGCACCGTGGCTCAAGTGGTAGAGTGCATTGAGCTGAAGAGCTGAGGGACAGTGCCAGGCCAAGAGTCCAGTCCCCATGACGAACCAAAAAAAAAAAAAAAAACAGAATAAAAACAGGAGTGTTTCAATATCAAGAAATACAATCACATAAACAGGTAGTCTTTCTAATGTATACTCACTGTAATTGGTGTTATTATTTTCTTATAAATAAAATCATTTATTTCCATATTTTGATGGACTAAGATGTAGGTTTCAACTTAGTGTGATTAGTTCAAATAACATTCTCATATAGATACTATTCAATAACTAATGTTTTACAATGATATATTAAGAGTATGTTCTTCATTACAGCTGTAAATACATGACACAATTTACATAATAACACTTACATATATCCAGTTACCATAAAATGACACAAGCTGTAGGGCCAGGAGTTAAAATTTATTTTTATTTCTGCATGAAACTATTTCTGACTTTATACCAACAAACTGAATTTGACACTTTCCTTATTTGTAAGCTAAGGTAGAAAATGTAAGGACTGTTTGCTTTCTTTTTCCTTGCTCTAGAAATCAACAAATATATTCTTCAATATTTCTGGTAGATTACATCCATTTACAGATGAGCAATGCAAGACCAAAAGTCAATGTTGAGAGTAAATAATGGTACTAGAATTTTTGTCTGAGTTCTTCACCCTGTGTGCTTACAAGGAGAGTCATTGGTTGATGGAGAGGACCAATATGAAAAGACCATGGGGAAAAATGCATAATTTGTAAACAGTTGTTTTAGGACTGAATGACTGGTGATGAGTATTTGCAATAGGTTGGTTTCAGGGGCACAAAAAGGAGTACATAGATATTACATTAGTGACAGAAACTGAGAAAATCTTGATCATTCATCTTATCTAATGGATGGAGGTAGGGTAAAAGGAAATCTAAAATGTTTCCACATCTCGGTCTCCTAACTCTGTTAGTTACATTCTTGGTGATAAGGACTTCAGGTGGAAAAGATGGATTTAGAAGGAAAAAACTCTCTGCTAGTTCTAAGGTTTATGTTAAACAGATGCAAAGATAGTTCTGTTTGAACATCATCAAAATATCCACGAACATGAATATAAAAAATAATAATAATAATCAGGGAAATTATTAAAGGGAAGAGGAAAAGGAAAGTTCTGACGAAAGTGTGAATAATGTCAGTACGAGTGTGGATAAGATTGGAGGAAAGAGATAAATAAGGTAACAAAAAATTAATAAACACAGATTTACAGAAGAAAAGGAACGAAAGAATTTTCAGGAAGATATTGAAGGAAATCTATTTGGATTTGAAAAGTAAGAGGACATAGACAAGTTCAATAAGAACAGTGTTTTGGTGAAAGTCATATTGATAAAATGTTGAGATATGAATGTGAAGACATAAAATTCTGGATCCATTAATTCAACAGATCCTATTGATTTTAAATGTTGGGAACAAATGCTTTAACACTGACCTTAAAAATATTATACAGATATAACTGTCATGAACTTTTCTTAGAGGTTTTCTGTGAACAATTTTGAAAACTTTATTTAGCCAGGAGATTATAGATTGAACTACAGCACAGACAAGCCTAATTTGTCCTACAGTTCCAATTAGTGACCCATCTATCCATATCAGTTTGGGATTTTATTGAAATATATTTATCAGCCTACTCATTATAAATGTAGGACAAGTAACACCAAGTATTAGATTAAACATACACTTTTACTGATGTGACTGAAGACTCCTTGAATTGATTCTTCTTTAGAACAGAAAATGCCTCAATAGACTTTAACAAATCATAACCGCCAAATACTCTATTGAAATCTAATTCTTCTTAGGTATATCTCCATGCTGAAATAACCCTGTCAATCAACCTGACACAAATTGTTATATGTAGAAAAATATTCTTATAAACTTCAAGCTTTTATTGAATGGAAAAATTCAGACATTACACTCACCACTAGGATTAAATGCCTAAAAAGATAAGACATTTTGCTTTAATGCCTTTCTTTCATTTTCACATACACATTGTCAAGTTGTGAAGTTTTCAGATGTAACAATAATACAATCGTGACTTGTATTAACACAACATCTAGAATCTAATGTTAATTTGTATACTTACTAATTAGCTCCAAATTTTGTGTATATTTATATTTCTCCTGCGTAAACTAATGAGCTCCAAGAAAATGTCCCTAAGGAGCCTTTCAATTCTAATATCACAGTTCTCTCAAAATGCTTTAAATTCTACATGCTCTAATGTGGGCATAGGGTTATATTGTGGAACTTTTCTCCTCAGAGAGTGAGTATTACCCTATTGCTTAACATGGACAAAGTACTTTCATGCATAGACTGAACGTGTGCAAACAAGAAGTGGTAGTTGAACAATGTTCTTAGCAGTTTGTACAGATGAAATGGAAATAGAGCAACTATGAACTCAAAAGGAATGTGCAAAGAAGACAAAGACACAAAGGAGAATGTGTCAAGAAAAGCTGAAGTATAATTTCAAATAATGTGCTCAGGTGTGAGGGTGTGTTCAAAGTACAGTTTCAGAAAATGTAGTTGGATATCTTGGGAGAAAACTGTTTTAAACTATTTTGGGATAATTGTACAAGTATAAGCCCCTAACTCTGACTCTAATCAGCCACAACATCATCAACTTAGGGACTATTTTCCAAGTGCAAAGTAAGAAAAAGAGGGCTGATCACAGTTAGTGTTCAAGTTGAAGCAATGGCAATCACAAAAATTTTCTTTTAAGTTTTCATTTATTTTGGAGCATTTAAGTAGGGAAAAGCCAAGTAAATACTTTGCATGTACCTAAATTAAGTGGGACGTATTATATTGTCTCTCTTTAATTTGGAAGTTATAGATTATGTCTTTTCCTACTCTAACTTGGGACAATGATCTGCTGTCAGTTATTTTCTTCTCTTACCTTTCTTTTCCCCTTCCACTTACATAATTATTATTTAAAGAGATATAATTGGGCTTGCATTTCTAAATTCTTCAAAATTATCTGAACTACTTCATACTTTTAGCAGCCTCCTATATCTTTCTCAAGGGAAATATTTTGTCACTATCATTTTAATCCTATATGATATCTTCCTGCCTAATTTAGTGCAAGATATACATTAGACTCATCCAGGTATCTCAACATTTGTAGCAACATAAAATACTATCTTACTTGGAAATCATATTAGTATGTCTGGTGAGTTGGCATCTCTCATTTTTGAATGGCCTTAAGACATACTTACATACAATCATGTTTTAAAATAAAATACCACTCAGTAGATGAACGAATTAACAAAATGTGGTTTATATATGTACAGAGGAATTCTATGCTTCCAATTCATAAGGAAATGGAAAGACTTGGAAAAATCCTACTAAGAAAAATAAGCAAGAAAAAAGAAACAGATTCCATGGTTTCCCCCATTTGTAATAACTAGGAAATATCTAGGATAGTCCTAGCAGATGAGCAAAATGGCTCAATAGCTATCTATAAATGACCACATAAAATGATGTTGAGCAAAATAAACTCCTAGCTATGGAAAGAGAGGTTTTTTTGTGGTTGTTGTTTTTAATGTACTATGTGATTTCTTTTTTCTTTTGTGTTTTCCTCTATGGTTTGTCCACTTTTGTATTTAATTTCAGTATCCTGTGTATTGTATATACATTTATCTTCATTTGGCAAGGGAAGCAGAACAATAAAATGGCAAGACAAAGGACAAAAGGCAAACCAATGCAATAGCAATATTCACAAGACAATATGTTAGAAATTTACATTACAACTTGTGAGGAATATTGGGGTGAAGGAAAAGTGTGAGAAAAATGAAGGAGGGGGTAAAAATTTTGACGTTATGTATCCACTACCTAACAATTACTGCAACCCCTTCTATATATCAGCTTGACAATAAAATTAAGTTAAAATGAGCTGCATATAATATAATTTCACTGTACTGGTACAGTAAATATTATTCTATGTGTATTACCTTTTAAAAAAAATGAACATTTTGCGTGCTAATTTGAATGACCTCTTTCTTTATCAGAGGGACATCAACTGGAATGTTATCAAACTATACACTATTTTCAGAATGTAGTTGCCATTATTTTGAAAAAAATATTATTTTAGTATTGTCTTATACCAAAACAGCAAACAGTTCAATTCTATGGAAACTCCTAACTTTGAAAACTGACTAATTGTTAAGAGGACAGAATATATCTGTTCCTCAACATTCTATGACTACTAACCACTCATATTCAAATTCGGAACATGCCATACCAGAGACATTCAAAACAGTACCTGTTTGCATTTTAATTAATTCAGCAATTGATGCAGTTTCCAATGAGGTGCTACATATTTAAAAGTCAACAGAAAAAAAAGACACGTTCTGGTTGAGGTTAAAACTATGAAATCTATAACAATTAATTCCTTAAGAGTAAACATTATTTTATCAGAGTAAGCTATTATTTCTATGACAATCAATCCCAAGGTTTTTTGCCGTAAAGTCATCCTAGCCCAACAATTTCCAACTGGTAAGGTGCACGTTAAAATTCCCTAAATTCACATCATGACAACTTTATGACTATTGTCAAAAAATATTACATTTCTGCTAATGTGATGCCATTCTTATTGTGGAAAGAATACTACACTAAACTTTGCTACATCATTTTCCCCGCAGTGGTGTTCTTGAGATCAGAGCACTTACAAATATTATTTATTTTTATTATATATATTTTATTATATATTTTATCTATCATAGATAATCAGGAGATCTGTATATCTTCATATTAAGATTTGAAGAATATGGTTGAAAGCGCACCCAGACAGGAAGGTTCCTTATATTCTTATCTCCAATAAACTCATAATGAAAAGCCAGACCCAAGTGGCACTGAGGTTCAAGTGGTAGTGCAGTAGCTTTGAGCAAAAACAGGATCAGGGACAGTGCCCAAGCCCTGAGGTTAAGCCTAGGACAAACCAAACAACAAAAACAAAATAAAAACAAACCTCAAATGTAGCGTTTTTTCTCATTGTATACAGAGGTACATAATTAAGGAAATTTCTTCCTGTGTTATGTATAGGTAGAAAAAAAAAGATGTCACACAATTACTCTCTTCATACCACGTTACACCAAAGTCTCAAAAGATGGCTCCTTTTCTATATTTATAAATTAATATCATCAATTTGTTGACAATTTGTCTAGATTATTCACATTATCATCTTACACATGAACTGGTGGAATTATCTATTAACTAAGTTTTTATTATACCTCACTTGAAAGAATATTCTAGTCAATTAGAATACCAGATTCATTAGGGAATTTGTAAATTAAATCTTTTACTTGAAAAGAATTTTGTAGTATCCTATAGAATAAATTATAAACAAAAAATATCTATTTTAAATCTAAATTCTAATTTAGCCAGGTCTACAAAGTCCTACATTAAATGAACTTTCCCATTTCATCAGGCTTAAACTTTTGTAATCCTTCATCATTTCTTGGGACTCTAACAGAATGATACTTACTTTTTCAAATTTTTGGTTGGGAACCATGAGCTCTTTTGCATCTAGAAATGTTCTATAATTAAGACAACATTTAAAACACAACTGAGGATTATATATGAGTTGCATTTCTATAGGAAACTTGACTTCTCAAAACATAATAATAAAATTAGCCCAAATTTCCACCTGTGTATTACTTTCTGGTTTATTTTATATTCCTTTCTTGTTTGGTTTTATTGAGACAATATTTTATTGTTCTAGTTGGTCAAAGTTTCTGATCAGCTCATGTAACTTGGGAGTGGAGTCCATGAGGTCCATTAAATAAAACATCATGTCATTTTCATTTTTTTCGATTTTTAAATTTATTATTTTTTATTGTGAAAAAATTGTACAGAGCGATTAAAATTACCTCGGCTAGAAAATATGTACATTTCTTCTGAAGCATTGTAGCTTCCTAATTTGTTTCCCCTTCCCATCCCTTCCCATCCTCCCCCCTTGCCCCCACAACCAAAGGTGTAAAGTTCGTTTTCGATATAACGACTTGTACATCTCATTGTTGCAAGGGGTCCACCTGTATCCCTATTTAAACTATTTGTTTTTTCCTTTCCCCTCCACAAATTATACCAACATCAAATACAGTGAAAGCATGGGTTATACCGTGGGGCAAGAAATACAAAGCAACAAAGAAATAAATTTATAAATGTGTTAGAAATAATCCCACAAAAGAAAAAAAACATTTGAATACATATTTTAGGGTTCATTTCCCTAACATCAACTCATCTGACCAATTCTGCTTGACTCAGACTTATACTAGTTACTGTAAATAAGGGAGACCATGGGACCTATGTTTCTTTGGACCTGGCATACTTCACTTAATATAATTCTTTGTAAGTCTTTCTATTTCCTAACAAATGGGGCAATGTCATTCTTTCTGAGGGAGGCATAGAATTCCATTGTGTATATATACCCCATTTTCTTGATCCATTCATTTACTGAGGGTCATCTGGGTTGGATCCATATCTTACCTATGGTAAATAATGATGCAATAAACATAGTCCTGCTGGAAGCTTTAGTGTGGTCTTGTTTGTGAACTTTTGGGTCAATGCCCAAAAGTGGGATTGCTGGGTCTTAGGGGAGGTCTATGTGGAGTCTTTTGAGGAACCTCCATATTGCTTTCCAAAGTGGTTGAACAAGTTTACACTGCCACCAACAGAGCAGTAAGGTTCTCTTCTGTCCGCATCTCCTTCAGCATCTGTTTTTATTAGAGATCTTGATTATAGCCATTATAACTGGGGTGAGGTGTTATTTCAATGCTGTTTGGATTTGCATTTCTTTCATGGCTAGAGAGTTTGAGCATTTATTTATGTGTTTATTGGCCATCCTTCTGTCTTCTTCAGAGAAATTTCTCTTTAAGTCTTTAGCACACTAATTTATTGGACAGTTGATTCTTTGAAGATTTGTGGTTGGGGGATTTAATTTTTTAATTTCTAAGTATATTTTAGATATGAGACCCTTGTCCATTGTATGGCTAGTGAAGATCTCCCAATCCGTGGGCTTTCTATTGATCTTGTTAGCTATGTCCTTTGCCAGGCAGAAGCTCTGCAATTGCATGCAATCCCATTTTTCCAACCTTTTTTTAAATTTTTTTGTGCTTCTGGGACTCTATTAAGAAAATTCTGGCCTGCCCCAAGGAGACCTAGGGTTTCTCCTATTCCATCCTGTAATATTTTCAGAGTGTCTGCTTTGACTCCGAGGTCTTTAATCCATTTGGAATTGATTCTGGTGCAGGGTGATAATGATCTAGCTTTAGTTTTCTACAAGTAGTTAACGAATATTGCTAGCATCATTTACTGAAGAGGCTGTCTTTTTTCCATTCTATTTTTTTAACTCCCTTATCGAAAATTAGATGGCTATGGGACTGTAGGTTCATTTCTGGGTTTTCAATTCTATTCTATTGGTCATCTTGTATGTTTCACTTCATCTTTCCCTATTTGGATTCCCTTTAAGTTTGCGTCTTGTCTTATTGCCCCAGCTAGCATTCTAATACTAAGTTGGAGAGGAGTGGAAAGAGCAGACATCCTTATCTCTTTCCTGAATAATAAGAAATGGCTTTATCTTTTCACCATTAAGTATAATGCTGGCTGTAGGTTCGTCAACTCTTAGCAGAAAGAACAAAACTGGAGCAATATCACTTCCAAATTTCAAACTATACTAAAAAGCCATAGTAATAAAACCAGCTTGGTATTGGCACAAGAACATGCCTGAGGACCAATGATATAGTACTGAGGACTCAGAAATAAACCCACTGACCTATAGCCACCTAATCTTTGACAAGGGAGCTAAAAGAATAGAAAGGAAGAAAGACAGACTTTTCATTATATGGTGCCGGTAAAATTGGTTAAACACCTGTAGAAAACGAAGGCTAGATCCATAAATAAATAAATAAATATATATATATGATATACATATATCATATATATACATATATATGATATATATATATATATATATATATATATATATATATGTCACCCTGCATGAGGATCAAGTCGAAATGAATCAAAGACCTCAACATAAAAGCAGACACCGTGAAAACATTACATGAAGGATAAGAGAAACTCTAGGGCTCTTTAGCACAGGCCAAAATATTCTTAATAGTGAATCAGAAACAAAACAAATCAAAGAGAGGTTGGACAAATGGGATTGTATGAAACAGCAGAGCTTCTGCAAGGTAAAGTTCATAGATTGCAAGATCAATAAAAAGCCCACTTACTCGGAGAAGTTCTTCATGAGTCATAAAACAGAAAAAGTCTTATATCTAATATATACTTAGGACTCAAAATCATAAATCCCAGTCCAACAAATCCTCAAAGAAACAACTGCCCAATAACTAAGTCAGCTGAAGACTTAAAGAGAGACTTCTTTGAAATGGAAATAAAAAATGTCCATTAGACACATGAAGAAATGCTCAATTTTTCTAGTCATAAAAGAAATGCAAATCAAAACATTGAGATTACACCTCACTCCAGTTAGAAAGGCTATAAACAAGAAATGTAATAATGACATGTGCTGGTGGGGAGGTGGCTAAAAGGAACCTTACTGCATTACTTGTAGGAGTGTAAACTTGTTTAACCACTTTGTAAAGCAGTATGGAAATTTTTCAAAAGATTCCATGTAGAGCTCCCCAGTGACCCAGCAACCCCACTTTTGCGCACTTACCCAAATGATCACAAACCTACCAGCACAACCATGTTTATTGCAGTATTATTCACCATAGCTATGATATGGAACCAACCCCGATGCACCTCAATAGATGAATTGTTCAAGAAAATGTGGTACGCATACACACACATACACACAAACACACACACACACACACACACACACACACACACACACACACACACACACACACTGGAATTCTATGCTTCCATCAGAAAGAATGACATTGCCCCATTTGTAGGAAATTGAAAGACTTTGTAAAAATTATATTAAGTGAAGTAAGCCAGACCCAAAGAAACATAGGTCCCATCGTTTACCTTGTTTTACCTTTGTTTGCAAGGATTAGCACATGTATAGGACAAGCAGAGAAGATCAAAGGCTAGGTACATATGACCATACAAGATGATGTTAAGCGAAATGTACACAAGTGGTTTTTCCTTTCTTTCTTTTGTTTTTAATATGCTTATAATTCTCTATGTGATTCTTTTGTACGTTATTCCCCCACGGTAAACCTCTGTTTTCACTGTATTTGATTCCAGTGTTCTGTATCATATATATATATATATATATATATATATATATATATATGTATGTATATATATATATATGTATATATATATATATATATATGTATATATATATATATATATACATATATATATATATATATATATATATTGATTTGGGGAGTAGAAGGGATATAGCAGAATGCTTATATGGGGATGCAGGTTGACCATTGTGACAATGAGATGTACAGGTTATTGTGTTGAAAATGAATTTACAATATCAGGCAGGGGTCGAGAAGGGAAGAGTTGGAGAGGTGGGGAGGGAAAGGACGGTAGGGGTAAAACAAAGTAGGAAGTAACAATGCTGTATAGGAAATGTATTCATTACCTAGTCCTGTAACTCTTAGCCCTCTGTACAGTATTTTTACAATAAAAATATATTTAAAAAATCTCTGCCTGCTGTAGATTTCCAGTGCTGGTCTCAAAATTGCATTATCTGCCTATTCTGGCTGTGGTTAGGTCCACCTGCCCAATGGATCAGTAATCTTCAAGGCATCTTGGTCCTGCAGTGGGACTTGAATTATCCAGTGGTGGTTGGAACCAGGCCAAGGACAGGACAAAACCACTTTCAGGACATGGCTTCGTCATTACCCATGCAACGAGGATTGCAAGCAGAATTTCTCTGAATTTGACTCCAGAAAACCGTCAGTGAACCAAAAAGCAAGTCCACCAAACACCTCACTCCTCCCCACCCCCATTTCCTCCTTTCTCCCTCCCTGGGAAAGTATAAAATAATTTTGCAGGTCTTGATACACACACAAAATGCCCACCATCTCCCCTGGTAAACGGTTTCAAGTCACTAAGTCATGTCAACGGATAATGCTTCATTCATTATTCTGGACAACATCTTCAGGTTGTTTGATGCTTTAATTTTTATTTGTTGTTGTTGACGTTGTTAGGGGGGCCTGAACTCTGGGTCTGGGTGCTGTCCTTGAGCTGTTCAGCTCAAGGCTAGCGTATTACCACTTTAGCCACAGTGTCACTTCCAGTTGTTTTCTGCTTATGTGGTGCTGAGGAATTGAACCCAGGACCTCATGCATGCAAGACAAGAACTCTAACACTGTGTCTTCTTCCAGCCCTAATGATTTAATTCTTTAAAATTTCTTTTTGTCAGTCAAGGGCCTTGAATTCAGGGCTTCGGAATAAATATATCCCAGAGTTCTTCAGCTCAAGGGGAGCCCTTTCCCAATTGAGCCACAGTTGCACTTCCTGTTTGGAGATAAGTGATTCACAGACTTTCATGCCAGGATTTGCTTTGAACAGGTGAATTTTTAAATTATATTTCTTCTAGGTATTTATTGGTACATTACAGTTTTTCTGGAATTTAAAGTTTTCTGTAAACCTTTGTCTTCAAGTAATCCAACAGCATTAAATATTACATTTCGAAGCTATCCTTTAGCATATCCATTTTGAAATTATTATCTTAAGATAAAATTCTAATTCTTTGTAGAAACAACCCATTAAAGTCCAAATGGGAAATATGCTAATTTCAGCAGCCTTGACTCTCCTTCCTCTTTTTTTTCTCTCCAGTATCTTTTCTTATTTTGGAACGAGTGTCTTAGACTGTCCAACCATTCAAAAGGAAGCTTATTCCATTAATTTAATAGGAAAGGAATCCAGCCTGCCTGTATCTCAAGGCAACTTTGAGTATAATGTTAATCTAATAATTCATGTCAGTGGACTTTCAGTCATTTCGATAATTTTTTGTGTCACCACTCATTAAAGAGGTTCCAAAAAGCAAGAATCAAAAATCATGTTCTGCTTTCTAAGAATGTTTGAAAAGCTAGTAATTCAAAAAGACACATTTTATTCTTCCAAGATTCCATGGTGAAGAATTTCTCTTTTATCATAGCTCTTACCACTGACCCCTTCCCTTCAAACTTGTAGCTTTGTTCAGTTTTCTTGTTCCAGCTTTCATTTTGGTATTAGCCTCAGTTATATCCTTGTAGTATTTGCAATGAAATTCCATTTATTGTTAGAGAGCTCAATTCATATTGCCAAAGGCAGACTCATGAGCATACCATAAAGCATAAACTATTGAGTGTCATTAACGTGATCATATGCAACAATTCCATAAATTAATATAAGTACCACATAAATGTGTATCTTCATGTACGTTTTAAAATGCAAAGTAGTTGCATGTCTATGTCATAAATCATTCAGATCACTGGTAGAAGAGATTAAGCTAAAACTTTTATTTATATCATCCCCAATATTTTTGTCAAATTTTCTTTTCTCATTAACTTTCACCTTAGGGCCTGATTTTCCTAGTAATAAGTTAAAAGTTGATATCCTTGAATTTTAGTCCCCTCTGAGTAACCTCTTTTCTTTCCACCACCAGTTAGTCCCTCATGATAAATACCTGAGGAATAACGTCCTATTATGCCTGCAAGAGGAGTACCCAAGTCGATTGTCTGTGTCTAATAGTGCCTTGCTTTGTTTGGGAATGTGGTAGCAGAGACAGAGTGTCAGGGATCAGGTGGCTGGAACCATGGTGTTAAGAATTATGGGTAGCAAAATGAGTAGCATAGAAAGGCAGTACCAGGGAAAGGATAATTGTGACTGTAATTGCTGAGTTGCAGTGGCAGGAAATTGGGTAGCAGCAACAGCTTTGCAGGGGTTGGGGTAGATAATACAGGCATCCAGAACAATTTAGCAGTGACAAGGAAACATAGACAAAGTGAAAGATAAAAGTTGTGAGGCATTGTGGGAATTATTTGTCTAACCATTCTAAAAACATGGAGGAGGGTTATTTGAAACTAAAACTACAAAAGAAAATTTAAGGTCTTGGTGCTAACAAATCGGTCCAGGTGTTATTACATCACACAGAAAATTCAAAATGGTTTTTTGTCAGGAATACAGAGATCAAAGGTATTATACTTCTTATTTCAAAATGCAAATTAAAGGGGAAAATTAGTCAGGAGATAAAATTCATATTGAAAGTTAATATTTAAGTGGAATAGAAGATCCTAGATGGCAGACTAAAGACAAAACAGTATCAGAGCATTATATGTTCAATAATAATTGAGAGGGCTGGGAAGTTGGCTCAGTGGTAGAGCACTTGCCTTGCATGCATGAGGACCTGGGTTCGATTCCTCAGCACCACATAAGCAAAAAGAATAAAAGCCGGAAGTGGCGCTGTGGCTCAAGTGGTAGAGTGCTAGCCTTGAGCTGAAGAGCTGAGGGACAGCGCCCAGGCCCAGTGTTCAGGCCCCACAACCGGACCCCCAAAAAAATAATAATAATAATTAAGAAATTTTATTGAAAAATTGAGCTGGAATGTGCACATCAGCAAAGGCAAGCAATCAGAGCCTACCACCAACAAAGAAACACCATAATATATATCTCAGAAAAAGGAACCAAGTTCCTTATCCTTGATTTTAATGATACACATTACCCCCCTTAGACACACACACACACACACACACACACACACACACACACACGAATGTATGCAACAGCTCAATCTACTCACATCCATTCAATATGAATCAAAGCTCTTCCTGTAATATTTGAAACTTTAAAAGTTTGAAGTTTTACTCTGAAAACATTACAGGATGGAATAGGAGAATCCGTAGTTCTCCTTGGCCCAGGCCGAAATTTTCTTAATAGAGACCCAGAAATACAAATATAATCAAAGACAAATGGGACAAATGGGATTGCATAAAATTGCAGAGCTTCTGCATGGCAAATGACATAGCTAGCAAGATCACTAGAAAGCCCATGGATTGGGAGAATATCTGCACTAGCCATAAAACGGACAAGTGTCTCATATTAAAATATACCTGGAAATCAAAAAATGAATTCCCTCAACAACATATCTTCAAAGGTACAAATGCCCATTAAATAAGTGGGCTAAAGACTTAAAGAGAAACTTCTCAGAAGAGGAAAGAAGGATGACCAATAAACACATGAAGAAATGATCAACCTATCTAGCCATAAAAGAATTGCAAATAAAAACAACATTGAGGTACCACCTCACACCAGTTAGAATGGCTATAATCAAGAACTCTAATAACCACAGATGCTTGAGGGAATGTGGACAGAAGGCAACCTTATTACATTTTTGGTGGGAGTATAAACTTGTTCAACCACTGTGGAAAGCGGTATGGAGGTTCCTCAAAGGCTCCACATAGAGCTCCCCTATGACCCAGTAATCCCACTTTTGGGCATTTACCCACATGATCACAAACAAGACCATACTAAAGCACACCTATGTTTATTGCAGAAATATTTACCGTAGCTATGGTATGGAACCAACCCAGATGCCCTTCAGTGGATGAATGGATCAACAAAATGTGGTATATATACACAATGCAATTCTAGGCCTCCATCAGAAAGAATGACATTGCCCCATTTGTGAGGAAATCGAAAGAATTGGAAAAAATTATATTAAGTGAAGTAAGCCAGACACAAAGAAACATAGTTCCCATGGTTTCCCTTATTTGCAATAACTAGTATATGTATGAGTCAACTGGAAAAGGTCAGATAATGTGATGTCAGGAAAATGAACCCTTAGATATGTATTTTAATGTTTTTTTCTTTCATGCATGTGTTTCTAACGCATTTATAAGATTATCTCTTTGTTGCTTTGTATGTCCCTCCCCCACAGTATAACCCCTGCTTTCACTATATTTGATGTCAGTATAACTTGTGGAGGAGATGGGGAAAAACCAGTTGTTTCAGGATATAGGTGGACCTGTTGCAACAATGAGAAGTATATGTTGTCATGTCCAAAACGAGCTTTACAAAGTCGGTGCGGGAGGGGGGGGAGGGAAAGGAGGGGGAAAGAGAAGGATTGGGATTGGGGGGGAGGGGGGAGGCTGGGAAGGGATGTGAAAGGTAAACCAAAGGAAGAGGCTGCAATGCTTGGTAAGAAATGTACGCATTATCCTGCCCATGTAATTGTAACCCCTCTGTACAGTATGTTCACAAATAAAATAAAATTAAATTAAAAAAAAAGAAAATAAAGAATAACATAAATATATAACATGATTTTAATAGTAATGCTAAACATAAATACAATGTCGATTATTTTCCCGAGCAATGTAATAAAAACCTCAAGGAAAAGAAATCAACTTTTTTGAGTGCTGATATTATGGTTTAAACTTAGGATCTTACCTTGTCACTTAGGCTTTTTCCCTTAAAGTTGGTGCTCTGCATTTGAACGACAGCTCCCCTTCCAACTTTATTTGGGGGATAATATAGAGATAAGAATCTCATGGAATAAAAATCATTTGTGCCCTACCTTGGGGTTCATTTCACATAACATCCTCTTATATGGTTATATGGTACCATGTACTAGTTACTCCAAGTAAGATTAACCATGGGACTTATGGTTATATGAGCCTGGCTTATTTCACTTAATACAATTGTTTCTGCGTCTTTCCTAGCAAATGGGGTGATGTCATTCTCTCTGATGGAGGCATAGAATTCCATTGTGTGTGTGTGTGTGTGTTTGTGTGTGTGTGTGTGTGTGTGTGTGTGTGTGTGTGTGTGTGTGTGTGTATCACATTTTCTTGATCCATTCATCTACTGAGGGGCATCTGGGTTTTTCCTATATCTTAGCTATGGTAAATAATGCTGCAATAAACATAATTGTAACCATAGCTTAGTATGGTCTTGTGTGTGATCATTAGGGTAAATGCCCAAAAATGGTGACTCCTGGATAATAGGGGAGCACTAAGTGAGGTCTTAGAAAACATTATGTCAAGTGAAGTAAGCCAAAAGCAAAGAAAAATTGGTCCTATGGTTTCCCTTATTTGCAATAAATATTATATGTCTGGGACAAGCATAAAAGTTCAAAAGCTATGTACATAGGACAAGAAACGATGCTGTTAAGCGAAATGAACCCCAAGATAGGGTTTATAATCTACCATGTGTTTTTTTTTCTTTTTATGTTCCTCCCTCATTGTTTAACACTTGTTTTCACTGTATTTAGGGTCGGTGCCCTGCATCTTGTATACACCCTTCTCTAGCTTGGGGAGGGGAAGGGAAAAAACAAAATAGATAAATAGTGATATAGGCTGACCCATTGTATCAATGAGATGCACAAGACACTATGTTGAAAGTGGATATTTGCAATATAGGCGGGGAAGAGGGGAAGGGAATAGAGGGGAATGTAGTTGTGGAGGTTGGAGGGGAGGGGAAGGGAAAAACAAAGGAGGAGGTAACAATGTTTGATAGAAAATGTACTCAATAACTTGCTCATGTAACTATAACCCCTCTACACAGCATTTTTACAATGAAAAACTCTTTTAAAATCAGAATGTGTGCCCGGCATTGGTGGCTCACGCCTGTAATTCTAGCTACTCAGGATGCTGAGATCTGAGGATCAGGGTTCAAAGACAGCCAGAGAAAGAAAATCCGTGAGACTCTTATGTCCTATAAAACCACTAGAAAACCGATACTGGTACTGTGGCTCAAGCGGTAGAGCACTCCCCTTGAGCTGAAGAGTGCAGGGACAGCGCCTAAACCCATAGTTCAAGCCCCACGACCGACAAAAAAAAAAAATAAAACAGAAGGTGTCATGTACACCAAGTATAGTAGCCCCATCTGTAATCCCAGCTGATTGGGAAGCAGAAATGACAAGGATCTTGGTCTGAGGCCAGGCCAAAGAAATAATTGCCAAGACAGCCATCTCAACAAATGAGTTGCCCATAGTGTTCCACATCTGTAATCCTAGCTAATTATGTTTTGAGGCATAGGTAGCAATGTCTCAGTCAATCTAAGATCCGACCAAGGCAAAAGTTCAAGACCTCAAGTAAATAAAATGGACTAGAAGTATGGCAAAAGCAGTTGATATGCTTGGTGCTATACAGACAAAGTCCTGTCTAGCAAGCAGAGAACCCCTGAATAGAACCCTAGTAATATGACTTTCTTCCACCAAAAAGACTAAATAACTTTGTCGTATTTGAACATCTAATTTCAAGGCCACTGACATACGAGAGATGGTGATATTATCTTAAAAATTAGGTATTCAAAAGAGACAAAGTTCTTTAGGTTTTGAAAAAATAGAAAAAGTAGGGAAATGCATGTGATTTTTGTTAGTTCCATAATTCTTGAAAACATAAAATGTACTCAAGTGTTTAATATATATCCATATGTGTGCATATATCCATGTATGTATATATATATATATATGTGTGTGTGTGTGTGTATGTATATAATCATATACAGAGAGAGATACATATATATATATGGTTCATCCCTTTTCTGTGTAGCAAATGGTACAAATAAATCTGTACAATCACTACTCAAAGGCAAGAATAGACAAAGAGAATGAGTAGAAAACTCATACCCAGGAATCTATGGTTAGCCCATAACCTTGAAAATCTTTTACATCAGTGTGCATGTATCAGTTACTGCAGTACAGGGACAATACGATGGCAATGAGATACCAGGCAGATGAAATGAGAAATGAGAGATACAAATGGTACAATGTTCTTTCTGATGTGCAAGTAGAATTTCCAGTGTGTGTGTGTGTGTGTGTGTGTGTGTGTGTGTGTGTATTACATTTACTTGATACATTTCTCTTTTGAGGAGTATCTGGGCTGATTCAGTAAGCATGGTTGTGCTGATACCGTTACTATATCCTGGTTTATAATCTTTCGGGTAAATGCCCAGGAGTAGAGTTACTGGAAGTGGGTAGTCAAAAGAGGAGTGAAGTGGGAAAAGGTAGAAGATTGAATAGAAGAAAAGAGGGAAAATGCAGAGAGGAATCCAGTAAATATCCTACAAAATTAAGAAGAGTGAAGGAAGAGGTATATAGGGGAGGGATGGATGAGAATTTTGCAAGGGTTGGCACTGATCAAGGTATATTGTATGCATAAACTGCTTTATTTAATGATAACTGCTTGCTGCTTAAAATAATAATTAAAAAAATCATGTCCCTAAAATGTTATGCAATTAGAAGCAAAGCATGAGAATCTGCTCAGATAATCTCTAGGGTCAATAAGTCGTTTTTGGTTAGGGTATGTTTTAGAACAACACTAATGATCATCTGAAGAAAATTAAATGATTTCCAGCTATTTAAAATAATCATTTTTGAAGATATGGCTCAAGTGGCAGAGTGCTACTTAGTGAGCAAAGCTGTCAGATAATGAATTCAAGTCTCAATCTCGAACAAAAGTAAAAACAATCAGTATAATTCAGGCAAGTTCCTGGGCACTAGTAGCTCATGCATTAATCCTACCTTAAATCAGAAGGTGGAGATCTGGGGATTTCAGTTCAATGTCAGCTTAGATAGGAATGTCTGTGAGACTCTCATCTCCAATTCACTGTCAAAGAAAGCTGGAAGTGCACTCATGGCTCCAGTGGTAGAATGCTAGCCTACAGCTAAAAGCTCAGGGGCAAAACCCAAGCCTTGAGTTCAAGCCTTAGAATAGTGCATATACATACACAAAGAAAGTAAGTCACTCAATTTCTCAACCTTCCATTTCCCTAATTCTAACTCTAATCTTGGACAGAACCCTAAGAGTAATCTTGATGATAATAGTAACCCAATCCTAAAATTAATGGAAAATACTCGAGTTTACACACATTCTAACAGATACTAATTGTCTTTGAAATAATTTGCAGTTTGCTTCCAAATCCTACAGATTCCCTGACTTGGACTCTGAAATCATTCCCTATTATGAATCATTAACCTTAAATCTTCATATCATGAAAACGATCACAGTTTCCACTGATCTTAACGGTTACTGAACTCCTATATCTCCAAAAAGAAGTTGCAGGTTTTTTTTAAAATCTAGGTTAGTACCTAACCTTAACTATATATAAACCTTACTAGTAACCTAACTCTAAATTTAACCCTATTCAAAAGTGAATAGAAAACTTAGGAAAACTCTGTAGTTTTTGTTAAATTTCAAACTTATTTTACTTGAAAACGTTAGTAGAGAACTTTTACCGTAAAGCTTACCCTTCCCTAAGCCTAAGTCTAACCTGAACTAGAACAGTAACCCTAACCCTAGAACTAATAGCCTTTGGATTCTAAAAGCCATACAAATACATTAGTTTTTATTCATCATAACTTTGATTCAACTCATCTTTCTAAAAATAGTTTGTAGTTTTACACAGTACCTTGCCATTTTTGTAACCTGAACCCTAACTGGAATATTCAGGCTAACCCTCACACTAATCATACCCTAATCTTAATATTATTAGCAGTTTCTTATTTCACATTCATCCTAATTCTAACTAGACTTGTTATTCGAAGATTTACTTTCAGTTTGACCCTAAACTTTCCATTTCCCTAAGGCTAACTCTAACTCCAGCTGGAACTGAAACCAAACTTTCACTTTAATGATAGTCCAATTCTAATGTTTAAGAAAAAGACTCTAGTTTTTAATCATTCTAATGGATACTGCAGTTTGCAATCTGAAATGCGTTTCAATTTGTCCTAATTCCCACAAATTTTCTGACTCTACCTCAGAAGTTATCTTGTTTCCTAACATGAAGTATTATAATATTTGTCCTCAAATTCTCTTATCAGGAAAAATACTGTAGTTTCCAATGATCCTACCTTTTCCTGAACCCCTGTACCCTGAACAATTTCAGATTTACTTACCATCTAATCCATTACTTAACACTAACTCTCAAGCTAAACCTGGCTGGAAAACTCTCATTAATCATTACTAGAATGATCACTGAGAAATAAATATAATGATAATGCTCTAGTTACTATTCAATCTCACATTTTTGCTCCTAGTAGTTAGTGAAAACTGAAATGCTTTTTGGTAAGTCATGGGGCTTGAACTCTGGGCTTGGGCGCTATCCCTCTGCTCTTCAGCTCAAGGCGAGCCTTCTACTGCTTGAGCCACAGCTCCACTTCCAGGTTTGGGGGTGTTTAATTGGAGATAAAGGGTTCTCATGCACTTTGCTGCCAAGGGTGGCATCCAACTACAGTCCTCATATCTTAGTCTCCTGAGAGGATAAAATGACAGGCATTGAAAAGTATGTTTTGCTGGGTGCCAGTAGCTCATGGCTGTCATCCTAGGTCCTCAGGAGGTGAGATCTGAGGATCATGGTTCAAAGCCAGACTGGGCAGGAAATACCCTAAGACTCTTATCTCTAACAAACCACCAGAAAACTGGAAGGGGTGCTGTGGCTCGAGTAGTAGAGTACTTGCCTTGAGCTGAAGAGCTCTGGGACAGCACTCAGGCCCAGCATTCAAGCCCACAATCGAAAAAAAGAAAGAAAGTAAAACATTTTCGCTGCAAAAATATGGAGTTGTGTGTGGGAGGGTGCTGTGATTGAGAGACCAGGTGCTGGCCTCACTTTACAGACATTTCAAAGAACTCCCCAAGTTTGCCCCAGTTTGAAGCCACAGTAGAATGGATGGTGCCTTACCAAGAACTCAAGTGGTCGAGGCATATGGCAGGCAAGGAGTGGGCAAATGGGTGCAGGAGTGGGATTGTTGTGTCTGTACTTTCCCTAATGAAGGATGGATTTGGATGCTTGGTGTTAAAGTATGAAGTAAAAGGTTACAAGAAATTTGTGGCCTAAGAAACATAGGCCCCATGGTTTCCCTTATTTGCAATATCTAGTATATGTATGAGCCAAGCGGAAAAGGTCAGATAATGTGATGTTAGGAAAATGAACCCTTAGATATGTATTTTAATGTTTTTTTTTTCATGCATGTGTTTCTAACGCATTTATAAGATTATTTCTTTGTTGCTTTGTATGTCCCTCCCCCACAGTATAACCCCTGCTTTCACTATATTTGATGTCAGTATAACTTGTGGAGGATATGGGGAAAAACAAGTCGTTTAAGGATCCAGGTGGACCTGTTGCAACAATGAGAAGTACAAGTTGTCATGTCCATAACGAACTTTACAATGTCAGTGGGGGGGGCGGGGGGGGGGAGGGGAGGGAGAAGGATTTGGACTGGGGGGGGAGGGGGGAGGCTGGGAAGGGATGTGAAGGGTAAACAATTAGGAGGCTGCAATTCTTGGTAAGAAATGTACGCATTATCCTGCCCATGTAATTGTAACCCCTCTCTACAGTATGTTCACAAATAAAATAAAATAAATTAAAATAAAAATAAAAGAAATTTGTGGCTTAATGAATTGGGTTTCCTCTGGGTATATGAGATGGATGAAGTCTGGAGCCTTCGGTGGCTCACAACTGTCATCCTAGCGACTCATAAAGCTGAGATATAAAGACCACGGTTCAAAGCCAGCTTGGGTAGGAAAGTTTGTGGGTCTTGATATCCAATGAGCCACCAGAAAACAGGAAAGGGCACTGTGGCTCAAATTGTACAGTGCTCATCTTCAGCTGAAGAGCTGAAGGACAGCGCCCTGACCCAGAGTTCTAACCCCATGACCAATAATAAACAAAGAGGTTGGCTGAGTTTTTCACATTGCAGTGTGTACGGTAGGAAATTCCATGCTGGGTTATGAGACATTCTAGATATGAGAGGCTCAATATTGTGTCTACAGTTAGTCTGAGTATGATAGTGCCATCTTCTCACGGGTTTGATGTGATCCTAATAGAGTGAGTTCAGGGTTTGTTCTCAGGGACTGCTAAGGGCTTGGAATATCCGTGTGTGTGTGTGTGTGTGTGTGTGTGTGTGTATGTGTGTGTGTGTGTGTGTGTGTGTGTAATTTTCCCTCGTCTTTTTCTGTCCCCTTCCTGGTTGCTGGTCTGCCTATTTCTGACCTCAGATGGTGCCCCTCCTTCACACAGACCTTGCCTTTAGCCCCCTATCAGGGTCTACAATGAGTCCTAAATTGCCACAGGCCTGTTTTCCAACTTTTCTCTGGGGCACAAATCTGGCTGTCCCAATATTTGGCCGCCTCCAGGGAATTCTGGGTCAGCGATGCTAGCTGGCATAGGGTCTCCTCTGCCTGAGAGGGAGGGCCTCAGTCATGTGATGTCTTATCCTTTTCCTCAGCTGGGCCTTTGACTGCACATCCCTCTCAGCAGGCTGGCAGTGGAGTGGGGAATGGGGGATTGCTGGTGGCTCTGGCCACCTCAAGCTTGACAGCTCACTGAAAGCTGCCCAAGCAAGGAGGATATAAGGCTACATGGGAGGTGAGGCCAAGGTGGCTTGGAAGTATAGATCAGTGTCTAGGAAATGTAAATGTACTTTATCACAGGACAGCCTATCTTATGGCCCCAGCTGGGCCTCTCAGGTCCTTCTAGACTATTCCAGATGCTCAGAGTACAGAGGCACAGACTTTAGATTCCAGGGCCAGGGAACTGCGGGATGAGAGACTGGTATAGCCAATACCTAATTGTTTTGTGGTATTAGTGTTGACCTGGCTATGCACCCCCTTGTGTACTTTCACTTTTTAACCCAGTGTTGGCCACACACCGGCCACTAGTAGCAGTACTGTGGAAGTGGCAGGAGTGGAAGTGAGGTCTAGGATCACAAAATCAGGATTTATGGCCTTTGGGGGGGCAAAAGATGTCTTTTAAAAAAATCTTAGAGCTGGAACTGAGGGCCTAGGGAATGTCCCTGAACTTCCTTTGGTTAAAGCTATCATGCTACCACTTGAACCAGAGCTCACCTTTCAACTTTTTTTAGTAGTTTAGTGGAGATAAGAGTCTCATGGACTTTCTTGCCTGTTCTGGCTTCAAGCTGCCATCCTAAGATCTCAGCTTCTTGAGTAGCTAGGATTGCTGGTATAAGCCACTGGCATCTGTTAAGGATATTAGTGTGTGTGTGTGTGTGTGTGTGTGTGTGTGTGTGTGTGTGTGTATGTGTGTTTACCGGGACATGAATTCAGAGCCTAGGTGCTACCCTTTACCATGTTTTCACAAGGTTGGTGCTGTACCACTTGAACTACAGGAGCTCTGCTTCCTAGCTTTTTGGTGATTCATTGGACATAAGAGTGTGCCCAGGCTAGCTTTTAATTTTGACTGATCCTCAGGTCTCAGGCTTGAGTAGCTAGGATGACAGGCATTAGCCACCGGCACCCAGTTGATAATGGCCTTTCTCCACAGTGGACTGGGATTTCCTGAAAACTTTCCTTATTTGTTCTGTGCCAGTACCGGGGCTTGAACTCAGGGTCTGTGTGGAGTACATGGGCAGCAAAGATGGCGCTGGGAGGGGGTTGAATGGGCAGAGCCTAACTTACTGTAGAGCACATGGGCAGCCAAGATGGCGCTGGGAGAGAGTAGAGTGGGCAGAGCTCAATTGATCTTCCGATCAGTGTCTAACCAGCCTGTGAAGGCTCATGTGCATGATAGGGTGTGACCTTGACAGTGATTGATTCCTCTTCCTCCCTTGCCATGCCACCCACCCTTTTTGGCTTTAAAAAGGGCTGCTCTCTGTTAATAAAGGAGTTTTCTACCTGCTGGATTTGGCTCACCTCTGTGTCTGATTGTCTCTTGGGCTGAGGGAGGCTGGGGAATGGGCGATCGCCGAACTTATCTTTCCTTGGACCTCGTCTGTCTTTCGTGGGGCGGATGAAGACCCAACAGGTCTTGGCTCTGGTCTCTTAATTTTTCCCTCAAGGCTGGTACTCTACTACTTGAGCCACAGCTCCATTTCTGGATTTTTGTAGTTTATTGGCCAGAAGAATGTCACTAACTTTCCTCCGCTGAGCTGGCTTTGACCAACGATCTTTGATCTCAGACTTCTGAATAGCTAGGATTTACAGTGGTTGAGCCACTGGAGGGATTGGGTAGAAGCTTTTCTTAAGCAAAAGTTCTTCCCTGCATTTGCCCTGACTCCTCCATGGTAAGGGGGCCTGAGGGTCAGGAGCTGTGAAAAATAGGCTTCCAGCCACAAAATTGGCTGGGGTCTTTGGTAAAAAGCCAAGCTAATTTTCCCCTGAGCCCCATTCTGGGACCCCACACTCTACCCTACCTGTGATTCAACACTGACCTAGCCTTCAGTGTTCTGCTAGCCTTGTCTGAGGCCACAGAACCTTCATTCCACCCACACCACCTGCTCTAAACCACCCCTCAGGACCTTTGTGCAAGTTCTGTACCTTCTGCTCGAGGCCCTCTGTTCCACATCTTAGAACTCCTGTGGAATTTTGGCACTGGTCATATCACCTCCTGGAGCAAGTCTTTCCTTCCCTTCTCTCACTTTTTTTTAATACTGAGTTGCTAGAGATCGAACTTGTGTAGGCTGACTGTCAAATGCTCTATCTTGGTGTGTGATTGTGTGTGTGTGTGTGTGTGTGTGTGTGTGTGCCAGTCCTGGGGTTTGAATTCATGGCATGGATGTTATCCCTGAGTTTTTATGCTCAAGGCTAGCATTCTACTACTTGTACCACAGCTCTGTTTTTTTTTTTTTTTTGGTGTTTAATTGGATAAGAGTCTCATATAGACTTTCCTGCCAGCACAAGCTTATAGTTATTATCTTCAGATCTCAACTTTCCGAGTTCTATTATTAAAGGGGTGAGCCACCAGCACCTGCCCTCTACCTCTTACCTATAACCTCGGCCCTCCTCTGAGTCCCAGAAGAGAATGTCTCACCAAGCTCACATTTTTTTTTGCCAGTGTTGTGGCTTGAACTCAGGGTCTAGGCATGTCCCTGAGCTGCTTTTTCTTGAGGCTACATTCTATCTCTTAAGCCACAGTGACGCTTTTGGATTTTTCTGTTTATGTGGTACTGAGGAATCCAACCCAGGGCTTCATGCTTGCTTGGTAAGCACTCTACCACTTAGCCACATTCACAGCCCAAGGCTTACTTCTAACAGGAACTATGAGGGTGAGATTTATTGGCATACTCTTTTCAGCACAGAAATCGCTGGCCATTTCATATCTTTGCCAGGATTTGGGAGCAGAGTGAGACTCGGCAAGGAGGAATGATGAATGAGTGATAGCCACCAGACCCCAGAGATCTAGGCTCAAGTCCTACAGAGGGATATGTAATATGGAGCCAGAACCTTCCACAACTCCTACAGCCTAGGAAGATGTCCCAATTGGACATCTCAGCCAGAACTTAGTGAATCCGTTGCATACATCAGCCAAGGCAAGCCTTCTGGGCTTCAGTTATTAAATGGCAGAGAAGGATGCTTTGTTCAAGCTACTGCCTCAGACTTAGTACTCTCTGAGGGCTTGTCCCAGCTTTCCCAGGTTGGGGGTCTGGTCATGGGCAACCTGCTGAATGCATATCATCCGTACATCATCCATATATAGACAGAGACATGGGGTTACTGCCTTCTTATTTTCTTTGGCAGGTCTCAGGTTGAAATATGAGACTAGGCCCTATCCCTGATCACCTCTTCCTTTCTCAAGAGTAGCACTCTGCCCTTGACCCACAGCCCCAACCCATGGGGATATTTTCCTGTGATTTCTTAGAAATAAGAGTGTTGCAGACTTTCCTGCCCTGTCTGAATTCAAATTGGCATTCTCTCCATCTCAGCCTCCTGAGGAGCAAGGATTACATACAGGAGCCACTGACACCTGGCTTTCTTTTCTTCTTGTTGTTCTTTTTTTTAATTGTGACAATCTGAAATCTTCAATGTCATTCCAATTGTTTGCATTAGAGTAAACTTCTGAGGCCTGGAGTTCGAATCCCAGGACTGCCACACACAAATGGAGGGAGATCCTGACAAAAACTCATTCCTATTTACATGAATGCTAATAGAATGTTATAAAAGTAATTAAATTTGCAGTTAATTCATGATTCCTTTTTAGAAAGCCACACAAAAATCATTGGATTTATATCTTCCCTTCTAGCACTATGTTATGATTCCCCTAATGGAAGGATATTGATTAATTTTTAATTAATGCTTTTATAAGTATTCAACCATGATACTTCATTAAATGGAGACATAACTTAATAACTAATTATTGGTAACTATATATATAAAATTTAATAATATCCTCACATTCTCTCTCTCTCTAAATATATATGTATATATGTATATATATATACATCAATCTACACACACACACACACACACACACACACACACACGTATATAGGGCACTACTGTGGCTTGATAACAAGTAACAGGTCGTCAGAACTTCCTGTCAGCTCAGTTTGCCAGAGGTTGGTGTGCTAAGACTTTGACCCCATTTATGGATTGGACATTTTATACCGTGAATTGAAATCCCAGCATTGCCAAAAATTTATTCATGTAGTAAGCAGCCACTTTTCACATATTTTTTCCTGAAAAGAAAGTCCTGGGTCTCAGTATGATGTATAATTCATATGCAAATTATCCTGTATGATAGGATGTAATAAGTGAAATGTTATATGCGTAATAATACTAAATGAATAAGGGTAATAAACGTCATACTCACTAAACTCATGTGTGTAATTTTTACAGTGCTGGGGCTTCAATTCAGGCCCTGGGAATTGGTCTGAATTTCTTATCTTCAAGGATAGTGAGCTTCCCCTTCACCCACAGTGCCACAGAGATACCAAGATGCTGAGTTCAAATCCAAAACAAAAGTTAAAATAAATAACTACACTGGATGCAATATGGAGCAATTATATGTATGTAAATATATATCATATACTTAAAATGTACACAAATAGGATGTTTTCTAGTGGTGGGGATCGATTTCAGGCCTAAGGAACAGACTTGAATTTCTTGACTTCAAAAAAGCAAGCTTCCCCTTCCTACACCGTGCAACAGAGTTAGCCAGACCATGAGTTGCAATCCCAGTCCTGGCAGAAAAAAATGGCATCTCTATGCTATATGACAACCAATTCTTAGGTATTTCATTATTTCTCCCTTTAATGAATGTAATTTTTTAAACGCTTCATAAAGTATTGATTAAAATTAATCAGTATCGTAGAATATAATTGTATATAATTTTATCCTAGAATCATTCAAGAACTGCCCATTCAATCATGACATACATCACATTCTATTGGTATTTATATGGATAAAAATGAGTTAGGATCTCCTGCCATTTGGAGGTGGCAGGACCAGGATTCAAATTGTGGGCTCCAGCATCCACCACTTGAACCCGAAGATAGGGAACTCAGCAGTCTGTCCAAGAACATCAGCAAGACCAATGATTAAGCAGGCACCAGTGGCTCTCAGAAGTACTCCATGATACTGACAAAGCTGTGAAAGGAGATTCATATTCAAAGTCACCCTAGTCTGGAAAGTACTTGAGACCCCTGTCCAACTTCAGTGTCAACAAAGCCAGAAGTAGAGCCATGTGGCTCCAGTGGTAGAGGGGTAGCTTTGAGGAAAAGCAGCTCATGGACTGTGCCTAGATCCTGAGTTCAATGTCCAGGACTGACTGTCAACAAACAGACATACACAACAATCTGTGAAGCCATCCGACTGTCTGTTGGTTGACACCACTAGTAGCATTTGAGTGGTAAGCAAGAATCTCAAGGCAAATTTGGAGTACAATCAGAAATTGATGACCTAGTCAGTGAGTGGGAGATTACAGGATTTCCCAGAGCCTGGGAATGTGGCCAGCCCATCTTTCCCATCCCAGCGTTCAGATGTCTGAAACAACAAGACTCTGAGACAGAGCTGCAGGCAACAAACTACTGCCAGAACACCAGCAGAAGAATCCTCCTGTCAGACCTTCAACATTCAAGAAAACAAAGAATACAAAAAGAGAAGGATCCCAAAGACAAACACTACTGGGAGGGTGATTCAATGCAGGGTCTGGCCAAAGGTGATGCCTACTACAGGCCTCCCCTGCCTTTGGACACAGTCACAGCCATCATTGTCCAGAGTGTCAAGGGTCCCGATACCACCAAGAATCTGCAGAGGTGCTACCAACATGTGGTGCCTTCCCTGTACTGCAGCAAAAGAAGAAACCAGGTGCTCTGTGCCAAGATCCAACCACTGAAGCAGGAAAAGACAGACCTGCAGGACTGACAAGACAAAGAGAAGGAGAAGGTAGCCCAAGTGCACAAAGCACCAAAAACAGAGCTAGACATCCACAAGCTACCCATACAGAGGTTGGTTTCAGCAGAAAGTGATTTACAATTGGCACAAGCCCACATGAAGCTCATGGCATATGACAGAGAAATGGAGCACGAAGCTCTAACCAGCTGCCTACAGGCCGCAGAGCAGCACATGGCAGAGCCGGAGATGGAGGCTTCTGTGGTTACTACTTACAGAAGGAGACTGAAATGTTGTTTGAACAGCTGAATGATGTAACACTTCAGCTCAAGGAAAAACCCAGTAGCTTCTATGACCTGGAGCAAGTGAACACAGAGATTTAGGAGAAGCTGGAAGCACTCTGGACATAGAGATGCAACAAGAAGAACAGAATCTTCAAGTTCCAACAAGTCCTGGACGGGTGTGAGGTACTAAAGAGACTTCAGGACAACCTGAGCTGAATGGTGACCGCAGCAAATCTGGAGACAGACACCTTCTCGCAGAACCTGAGCATTGAGAGGTCCGCGCAGAAGGAGGAGGCCTGTTGGCTGACCGAGCAGGTAAACCAACTGACAGAGGAGAAGGAGTGAAGATCGAGGTAGGTGTTGCACCTAGAGAATAACTGGGGGGACAGAGAAGGAAGCTGGCAGAGCCATGGCCCCCCAAGAGTCCATCTCAGGAGGAGCACCAACTGCAGGCCCACACCTACCGCATGCAGATGGGGTTGAAATACCTGGAGGAACAACTTCATATCTAGGTCCAGGAAAACCAGAGACTCCATCTCCAGATTGGGGAGCAGCAGGAGCAACTGGGAAGACTAGAGAAGAAAACCAAGGATCGGCAGGAGATCCCTGAGACCCCACGATGTGCATGTGTGTGCAACCCACAGCTGGAGGAACAGCTGGTTTTGCTGCGGGACCCTCTCCACAGGGTGAGCAGTGAGAAGGAGGCTCTCTCTAGCATCGTTGGACTCAGAGCAGCAGGTGAAGAAACATCTGCCGGAACAGCTGGACGGCTCAGAGGAGAAGATAGAGGAATGGAAAGAGGTGGCTGAGAGAGAGCCAAGCGATTCGGGAAATGCAGGAGCAGCAGGAGCAGTCTCTGGCCTAGATGCAGGAGCTCAGAGCCACCTGTGAGCATCACATCACTTCAAATGAGCAGCTGTGCTCCAAGTAGTAGGTCCTGCAGTAGCACCTGCAGAAGCTCACCCAGCTGTTGGAGCAGCTGAAACATTTGCAGGGTCCGACCAACTGGGGAACTAGGTTGTGCCCCCAAAGTGACAGGACAGTTTCAAGTGCCTGGAAGTGACCAGTCTACAGAGGAAGCACCTGCAGGCCCAGCTGAGGTTCCTGGCTTTCCCTGTGGAAGGGGAAGCTGTGAACCCTGGAGAAGCAAAATCTGAGGAAGCGACTCTCCTCAATGTGCCTATGGCAGAGGATGGAGATGTCCCCCAAACTGAGAGGGATGTGGCTCTGTTAGCACTCTCAGAGGCTGAGATCCACAGGGGGAATCTCCTGCCGGACTGCTTCAGGCACTCCCCCTTTCTGGAAAGCTCAGTGCCAGATAGAGCCAGAGCCACAGGTCCTCCTCCCCGTGAGCTGCCACCACAACATGTGAGAGAATGGGAAGTGGTACATGTGGGCATCTGAGAAGAAAATCTGCTTCATCCACAACCTGCCTGATGAGGTGGACTTCCAGAGTCCTGCAGATGAGCTCCACCATTGATGCAACCAGCTGTCGGCACATATCCACACTGCCCAGAAATCCCTCCTGGCATGTAAAGGACAGATGTTCATTCTGGATCAGCTGTGTCAGGAGAAAGCCCCGTGCATGTGCCAGCTGTCCCAGGAGAAGATGAAGAGTAGATAGCTGCAAGAGCTGCTCTCACTCCTACACAGGGCTCCAAATGCTGACACAGGCTGGGCTCCCCACCAGTGCAGCTGCTTCAGAGGCCTCAGGCTCATGGGGGGTCAAGATGAGGTAGGCGCAGAAAGGTTTTGAAGAATTGCAACTTCAGGATAGTGTGGAAACTGCAAGAGGAGAGGTCAGGGTTCCATGCCCCGTACAGGACTAGCCCACAGAGCATATCCTGCGGCAGATCCCCAAATCCAAAACTACCACAGCTGGTGCACTCAGGCTTGCAGTGCTCCATCTCTTTTCCCTGTAGACTGATGGGGATGATGACTCCCTATGTGACATGCTGAGTCCCAAAATCCTCAGCAGCCACCAGAACTAGGTGGCCAGGTGGGCTTCTCTAGGCCTCCATCTGCCTGGTGATGGAAGGGTAAACTGTGGGCCGAGTAGAGCAGAGGCTGCTGGGAGGAGGCCCAAATTCCAGGGACATCTAATGGCCCATTGGTGGCCAGGGAAGAGGCCCATGTTGTGTTTATCACAAAGCATAAATCGTTTCCAAAGGGAAAATAAAGCCTCAACAAAGATTTGTTCTTCCAGTTATCGGGCTTGAACTCAGGGCCTGGCAACTGTCCTTGAGCTCCATTTGATCAAGACTGGTGGTCTACAAGTTGAGCCCCACCTCCCCTTCCAGGGTTTCATTGTGGAATTGAACCCAGGGCTTCAGGCTTGCTAGGTGACTATCTCTGAGCTACATTCTCATCTAGGATGATCTCCCACCCCTAAACCCATATGGCCAATCCTCAGATAAATAGGAACTAGGGGTTAGGATGAATATGAAGCACAAGTCTGGCTCACGCGGAAATACTTCCCTGCCCCCTCATTGACACCCTTACTTAAAGTTTCTCTTTTAGTATTGAGGGATGAGAGAGGGAGAGGGACATCTGAGAGAAGAGTACCAAGAACAGTTGTCCCCTGAGTCCCACAGTCTCCCCAACACAAGTGGTCCTACAGATTCCCATCTTACCTGATGCAATGTTTTGTCTACACTGTCCCCTACCCCTGCAAGGCTCAGGATGAAATAAATGTCAGCACTGGCCTCAGCCCACACCCAGGGTAGAAGCTCCTAGTCCCAAACTGACTTCCACCTCTGACTTCCCCGAGTTAGGCTGGACCCACCACTCACCATTGTGTCGGTGTCAATGATCTCATGGATGGATTTCAGGAAGAAGGTCTATGGCAAAGAGCAGAAGCAGCAGTGTGAGCATGGAGGAAGGAGCCAGGGCAATTGGTCTGGGATCTTCCTCCTTGGTGCTTTCCCGTCAAGCCAGAGCCATCTTGACCCAAAGCACGGCCAAGGCCACGGTTTGGACAAGATAGAGGAGCATGGGATTAAAGGAGGTTCTGCTTTATCTTGGTGCACTTGAAATTTCCAATATTTGGCTCATGCTAATCCCAAAGCCAACATGAAATGCCTCTCCTTGTTCTTGTTTTCCATGAGCGCTGTCCCTGAGCTCTTTTTCTCAAGGCTTGCACTCTACCACTTGAGCACAGGGACACTTCTTGTTTTCTGATGGTTCTTCGAGGATAAGAGTCTCACACTTTCCTACCCGAGCTGGCTTGGAAGCCTGATCTCACCTTCCTGAGTAGCTAACTTGACAGGCTTGAGCCACCAGTGACCAGCGTGTGATGCCTCTTTAAAGGATCTTGGCAAGTCTGTAAAAGGAACCCCAAAGGGTCTGGATAGACCATGATCCAATCAAGGAACTGGGATTGGGGAAGGCTGACGTTATAGCCAGTGTGTTCCCAAAATTATAGGTGTCAGGTGGTGTTGGATGCATCCAACTCCTAGGCCAACAACCACCAGACTTAGTGGGGAAAAAGGTAGAGAATACCCAAAGGTTACAGTGTAGAAATCTCTGATTTTGCATGCATATGGGTTGTATGTGTGTGTGTTTCTGTGTGTGTGTGTTTATCAAGGCTTGAAGAGCCTAGGGGTAACCTTTAGCTTGTTTGCACATGTTTGGTGCTCTAACATTTGAATTATAGTATTTCTTCTTCCCAGCTTTTTGGTGATTCTTTGGAGATAAGAGTATGCCCAGGCTAGCTTTGAATCTTGATTGATCCTCCAGTGTCAGCCTTGAGTAGCTAGGATTATAAACATGAGCCACTTGCATGCAGCTGCACGGATGTCTTTTCATACTATCTGTTCTAACAGCTGTCTACTTGCCCTGGCCTAGATCTCTGACCCGTACATCAGCTCCCAGCAGCCCCTGACTCTGTGGAGAACATAAAGCTCAAACCTGTCAGGGCATCCTTTTTCTTTGTCCTCAGGGAAGAGTATGTTTCCTCTGAATCCCAGAGGGTTAGGGGAAGGGAAAGAGGGATAGCTGTAGATGGGTGCTTGGCTAGGAAATAGGTATTCTGTTTTATCCAAGAAGGAAAACGAGGCCAGATTCTAATGACTCATGCTCTCATATTCCTAGCTCCCTCAGCAGGCTGAGATCGGAGGACTAACATTCAGATGCAGCCCAACAAAAAATGTCTGTGAGACTCTCCTCTCCCAAGAACCACCTGCAAGCTGGAAGAAGAGCTGTGGTCAAGTGGTAGAGTGCTATCCTTGAATGAAAAAACTGAGGGACAGAGCACAGGCCCTGAAGTCAAGCCCTACTACTAAGTTTCACTCATGCACACATTCGCATGCACGTGTGTGTGCATGCACACATACACACACACACACACACACACACACACACACACACACTGAGGAAGGTAGTAATGATAAGCTGAGCTAGAACTAGGGGCAGTCCTGAGGCATAATCCAAGTAAACTCTCAAGCTACGTCAGTAGTTTCTCCTTAAGTCCTTCTTGGGCTGAGGAGTCTGGCCTATGGCAGGAAGTTCCATGGAACCTGCCCCTCCATCCTAGCACGGGGCCATAGAACCAAGGGAAGGACACTATGGATGCTCCTTAGTAGTTATCCCATGATAGCAGACCTTCATCTGCCAATGAGCAATGGTGAGTTAAGCAGGGCTCTGAACCCTGGGACTCCTGGGATATAGTGACTGCTACAAGCAGCAGCCAGCCTGCTTTGGATTCCTCAGCCTACAAGTCTCTCATGAGCCCAAAACCTGCCCAAGGTGTGCCTGACAAATTCACATTCTTGTGATTCCCTTGTGAGCCGGCGTTATCTGGTCTACCCCTTCTGACACAGAACCGTGGTCTGAGACATCGATTTAGTGCTCAGATCCACACTGCACTCATGACAGATGCCCTTCTGATGACCCAGCCGATGACCTCCATGCCACAAGGCTTGATCCTTGTCTTGTACTGTGTCCCGCTCTGTAGGCAAAGGCTTTCAGGGAGGCTGCTTTCAAGACTTGTAGGACACATAGACATTGGAAGACCATCAGGAGCCCAGTGGAAAGTAGTCTGCCTAGAGCCACAGCATGAGGTCAAAGTAGGCCAGGTATTGGTCATGGGGCTCTAAGTCTGGGCCTGGGCACCATCTCTCAGCTCTTCATCTTAGCACTTCAGACACATCATCGCTTCTGGTTTTCTGGTGGATCACTGGAGATCAGAGTCTCCCGGACATTCCTGCCCAGGCTGGATTTGCACGGCAATCCTCACATGTCAGCCTGAGGAGCTAGGAGGGCCAGCATAAGCCACCCTTGTCTGGCTGATGAGGCCTATCACCACAGTGGACTAGGAGCTCCTGAAAGCTTTTCTTTATTTTTTAGGTGCCAATTCTGGGGCCTGAACTCAGGTTCTGACCTGTAGTCTCTTAACGTTTTTTCTCAATGTGGACATTCTACCACTTGAGCCACAGCTCCATTTCTGGCTTTTGTTAGTTCATGGTCAAGAAAGTCTCACTAACTTTCCTCCTCTGAGATGGCTTTGACCCATGATCTCTGCTCTCAGGCTCCTGAGTACCTAGGGTTTACAGGTGGTGAGCCACTGGTGGGATTGAGCTAGAAACTTTTCTTAAGCAAGAGTTCTTCCCTGCATTTGCCCTGACTCCTGCATGCAAAGACTGCTTGAGGGTCAGGAGCTGTGAAAAATAGGCTTCCAGCCACAGAAATTGTCTGGGGTCTTTGGTGAAGAGTCAAGCTAATCTTTCTATGGGCCTCAATCTGGGACCCCTCCCTCTGCCCTACCTGTGACTCAAGTACAAAACTTGACCCAACCTTCAGTGTTCGGCCAGACTTGTCTGAAGCCACAGAACCTTCATTCCATCCACACCACATGCTCTACCCCACAAATCAATACCTTTGCCCATGCTGTACCTTGTGCCTGAGGCTCTCTGTCCTGTTCCACATCTTAGAACTCCTGTGGAATTTTGGCACTGATTATATCACCTCCTAGAGCAAGATTTTCCTCCCTTCTCCCTCTTTTTTTTTTTAAATATTGAGTTTCTGAGGTGGAAATTGTGCAGGCTGACTGTCAAATTCTCTATCTTGGTGTGTATGTGTGTGTGTGTGTGTGTGTGTGTGTGTGCGTGTGTGCGTGTGCCAGTCTTAGGGTTTGAATTCAGGGCCTGGATGCTATCCCTGATATTTTGTGCTCACGACTAGCACTCTACTACTTCAACCACAGCTGTACTTCTGGCTTTTTGGGAGTTTAATTGGAGAAAAGAGTATCATATAGACTTTCCGGCTTGTATTTGGGATCCTCAAATCTCAGCCTCATGAGTACCTAAGGTTAATGGGGTGAGGCAACAGCACCTGCCCTCTACCTGTTACCCATAACCTCGGCCCTCTTCTACGTCCCAGTAGAAAATGTCTTACCATGTTTACCTTTGTTTTGGTTTTTTTTTTTTTTGTTTTTGTTTTTGGCCAGTCTTGGAGCTTTACCTCAGGGTCTGGGAATGTTCCTTAGCTTCTTTTGCTCAAGGTTAGCACTTTTATTGCTTAAGCCACAGTGTCACTTTTGGCTTTTTCTATTTCCGTGTTAGGGAGGAATCAAACTCAGGGCTTCATGTGTGCTAAGTAAGCACTCTACCAGTAAGCCACATTTGAAGCTGAAGGCTTACTTCTAACCGGAGTTATGATGGTGGGATTTATTGGATTACCCCTTTTGGCACAGAAATTGCTGCTTATTTTCTATCTTCCCAGGATTTGGGACCAGCCTGAGACTCGGCAATGAGGAATGATGAATGAGTGATGGCCAGCAGGCCCCAGAGACCTAGGCTCACATCCTACAGAGGGATATAGGATATGGAGCCACAACCTTCGACAATTCCTACAGCCTAAGAATTGTGGTTTCCCTTGATAAGTGCCAGGACATAATTCACCTGTTGTACACACCAGCCCAGGCAAATGCTTCCTGGCTTCAGTTCTTAAACTGCACTGAAGGATGTTTGTTCAAGCTGCCTGCTCAGACTTAGTACTCTCTGAGGGCTTGTTCCAGTTTGTCAAGGTTGGGGGACTGGGCATGGCAACCTGCTGAATGCCCATCATCCAGGCCATGTCCCTGAGCCCTTTGGCTCAAGGGTAGTGCTATGCAACTTGAGCCACAGGGTCACTCAGGGTTTTTTTTTGTTGTTATTTTCTTTTCATTTCCTGTGATCTCTTAAGAACTATGAATATCGCAGTCTTTCCTACCCAGCTGAATTCAAATTGTCATCTCAGCCCCCTGAGGGGCTAGGATTACAGGCAAGAGACACTGACACCTGGCTTCCTTTTCTTCTTGTTGTTCTTTTTTATCGTGACAATCTGAATTTTTCACGCTGTCATACCAATGGTTTGCATTTGAAGTAAACTTCCCAGGCCTGGAATTCGAATGCTAGGATGGCCACCCACAAATAATGGGAGATCCTGAGTAACTCATTCCTATTCATGTGAATGCTAATGGAATATTATAAAAGTAATAATTAAATTTGCACTTAATTCATGACTTTATTTTTGAATGGCACACAAAAATTGTTGAATTTATATCTTCCATTCTAGCACGATGGTATGATTACGGATATTGACTGATTTTTTATTAATATTTTATAAGTATTAGATGATGATACTTCATTAAATGGATGCATAATTTAATAACACATTATTTGTAAAAATATATAATTCAATAGTATCCTCACATTCCCTCTGTCAGTATACTATATATATATATATATATATATATATATATATATACACACATATATATATGCACACACACACATATATATATATATAGATAGATAGATATCTATCTATATAGATATATATATAGATATATAGATAGATATCTATCTATATAGATAGATAGATAGATAGATAGATATATGGCACTACTGTGGCTTGATCACAAGTACTCAGATCTTCCGGGCTTAGACTGTGACCCCATTGGTGGACTGGGCATTGTAGGCTGTGAGTTGAAATCCCCGCATGGCCAATAATGTATTCATGGAGTAAGAAGCCAATTTTCACACATTTTTTCCTTCTCTGTGAAAGTCCTGGATCTCAGTATACATGATATGATGTAATAAAATAAATGTTTTATGTGTAATTATACTAAATAAATAAGGGTAATAAAAGTCATATGGAATAAACCCATGTATGTAAATAGATCTCATATATTAGTATTATTTTTTCCAGTACTCGGACTTCAATTCAGGACCTTGGAACTTTTCTGAAGTTCTTGTCTTCAAGGACGGTGATCTTCCCCTTCACCCACAGTGCCACAGAGTTACCCAGACCCTGATTTTAAATGCCAGGCCTGCCAGTAAAATGGTGCAAATTCCAAGCCAGGGCCTTATCATCATCATCATCATCATTATTATTATTATTGTTATCATTATAATTATTGTTATTTTTTTTTAGTCCAAGCACCAGGCTTGAACTCAAATCTTGGCATTTCTTCCAAAGTTGATCCTGGAATCCTAGGTCTTGAGTTCAGATCTCAGGGCTGGCAAAAAAAATAAAAAGGAAAAGGATAAAACTGAGAAGTTCAATCAGATGGTTTTACTTTTTTTTCCTTTGTATAGTACCATCCTGGGTCTAAATAACAATGCCTAGACAACGTACATGACCTTACATTGCTGATGTTTGGCGGGCTATTAAGGAAGCCAAGCCGAAATCAGCAACTAAGGCCTGAAGGTTGAATCAGGGGATTCCCACTAATGAATGTCTGGCAGGAGATTCTAAGAAACGCTTTCCAGGGCTGGGAAGGTGGCTCAGTGGTAGAGCACTTGCCTTGAATGCTAGAGGCCCTGGGTTCGATTCCTCAGCACCACATTAGCAAAAAGAAAAAAGCTGCAAGTGGCGCTGTGGCTCAAGTGGTAGAGCGCTAGCCTTGAGCTGAAGAGCTGAGAGACAGCGATAAGGCCCAGAGTTCAGGCCCCACAACCGGACCCCAAAAAAAACAAATTAAAAAAATGAAAATTAAAGAAGAAACGCTTTCCAATAGACATCTGTAAAAATAGAATGTTGTAAAAGTAACAATTACATTAGTAGTTAGTGTACGATTATATTATAAAATTATACACAACAATTATACTACATTGACTAATTTTCAATTAATACATTATTATGCATTCAATCATGATACTTAAAAAGGAAGGAATAATTTAATTGTCAATATTTATATTCAATTTCATAATTTACAGACATCTCTCGTTAAATTTATCTACATCAATCTATCTATCTATCTGTCTGTCTATCTACCAATCTACACATTTATCTGTTTATACACTTGTCACTACTGAGGCTCAGTGGTAGAGTGCTCGCCTAGTAAGTACGAAGCCCTTGGTTCGATTCCTCACTACCATTTGCATAGAGAAATCCACAAGTTGTGCTGCAGCTCAAACATTTGAGCACTAGCTTTGAGCATAAAGGCTTAGGGACTGTGTCTAGATCCTTACTCAAGACCCAGGACTGGCACCAAACCAAAAAAAAAGGAAAAGATAGAATGATCTGACTGCAACTATATAAGGATAGGGCTGCAAATACCTCATCAGAGAGAAAGCTGGGGGTCTAGTGCTGACATTTACCATCTAACCTGAATTAGCCAGAGGTAAACCGCTGGAACCCAGTGCCAGGGACTAGATGCTGCTTGCTTGCTCACCCTGTCACCCAAGATACTCTGGAGCTGATATCTGACACTGGTGGGTTTAAAACCCAACCCTAACAGGAAGTGTGCGAAACTCTGAGCTGTGGCTTAAAGTGGTAGAGTTCTAGTCTGATCAAAAGACCTTAGTACAGTACCCCCAACATTTCCGTGCAATCCCCGTGGCTGACTCCCCCCCAAAAAACCTCACCACTCTAAAATTTAAATTTGGATTGTATGTGGCGTGTTTCTGAAAGAATGGTGATACTGATGAAAGCACCCTAATTCTAATGACATTATGTGGGTTACAGTTATGTGATGAGTCTTTCATGAGTTGTTGTGTGCTGAGTCCTTCATGGGGTGCATTTTTTCATCTGGTTCTTGTAAGAGGTCCACAGTAAGATTATTGTGCAGATGAGAAACTTGTGGCTCAGATATGTCCTCATGTCAGGGCCAAAATTATATATGTACCTAACTCTAGTGAGTTGTCTCCTGCACACAATTGTTTTGGTTTTTGTTTCTTGATCATTAACCTTGAACTCAGGGCCTAGCTACTGACACATACCAGTGGGGATCATGGGTAGCGCTCTACCACATGGAGCCAAGGACCCACTTGCAACAGACTGTTACAGTCTAGGCATGTAGTAGCTGAGGTCTGTCATCCTGCCTACTCAGGAAGCTGAGATCTGACGATCTGGGTTCAAAACTATCCCAGACACAAAAGGTCCCATGAGACTATGATCTCCTATTCACCACTTAGATACTTGAAGTGGACGCTAGTGGCTGCTGACTTGTGCCTGTCATCCTAGGTACTCAGGACACTGAGAGCTGAGGATCACGGTCCAAGGTCCAAAGCCAGCCTGGGCAGGAAATTGCTTGAGACGCTTCTCTCCAGTGACCCACCAAGAATCTCAAGGGGTGCTGTTGCTCAAGTGGTAGAGTGATTGGCTTCAGCTAAACAGCTCAAGGACAACACCTAGGACTAGACTTAAATACCTCCAACTTCCAACAAAAGAAAGAAAGAAATCTAAAGTAGAGTGCTGGGAATGTGTCTTAGGAGTACAGTGCTTTGCATGTATGAATCCCTGGGTTGGATTCCTTAGTACTACATCACTAGAAAAAAGCCTGGAATGGCTGTTTGCCTCAAGTGGTAGAGTGCTATCCTTGTACAGGAGAAACTCAGGTACAGTATTCAGGTCTTGAGTTGAAGCTCCAGGACAAGTATATGAACACACATACATGCACAAACACATACACACACAGATACCAGAAGTGAAGCTGTGACACCAAATGATAAAGAACTGAACTTCTGCTCTGAGCTCATGGTCATTATCCAGGTCCTGTGTTCAACCCTGAAACACAGCTACCCAGGGCCCAACTAGGAGAGGTCAAAATTTCAAAATCTGTTGAGTTTCACCAGCCCTAGATGACAGGAAGCATAGTGATATTACATATGTGCTTTGATTTAGCAAGCTTTTGGAAACCCAGGGAGGCATCATTGCCAACAATGAATCATTTCATTAGGTTCCGCTCCCTAGTTGTCTGCCAGAACGACCCTTGAATTAATTGTAGCAGGTTATTTCAACACTGGAACATAGTCTAATAAAGACAGGATAAGTGCAGGGAACTTGGCCACGGGAGCTGCACAAATGAAGTCTTCCTGTCACAACAGAGCTCTCGACAGAGAGATAGCTTAAGGTACATAGAGGCCTTTTTTTCCTGGCCTTCAGAGCCTACCCAAACTCCTCACTAATTGGCCTAGAAGGAGTTTTTTTTTTATCACTCAGCTGTACAGGAGTGAGGCCTGTTCCAACAATGAGGAAGACTTCTTCCAGCAGTCCCCGATGTGGAGAAAACCTCAGGCTACAATGGGAACAGTGAGAGGAGCCCCGGAACATGCACGGTCTTGAAAACTCTCTCTGTTCTGTGAAATCATTCTATTCAAAGCAAATTGCCTAGCTGGATACCTTTCATCATAGGAACTCTAGACCTTCATCAGTAGAAATACATGCATACAATCATGGGGAGACATGTTGTTACTGGCTTTTTTTTTAATTAGCTGGTCCGGGGATTTTACTATGAGACTAGGCAATGTTCCTGAGCTACTTTTGCTCAAGGGTAGCGCTCTGCCCTTGAGTCAGAGCTCCGTTCATGGGAATTTTTTATTCCTCTAATCCCTCAGAAATAAACGTGTGGTGGAATTTCCTGTCCTGGCTGAATTCAAACTGGCATTCTCTACCTCTCAGCCTCCTGAAGAGCTAGGATTACAGGTAGGATCCACAGACACTTGGCTTTCTTTTCTTCTCATTCTTTTCTTTCATCCTGACAATTTGAAATCTTCACAGTGCAATTCCAATGGTTTGCATTTCGAAGTAAAATACCCAGGTCTGGAATTGAAGTGCCAGTACCGCCATCTACAAATGGAGGGAGGTCTTGAGAAAATCATTCCTATCCATGGGAATGCCTAATGGAATGTTATAAAAGTAACAATTAAATTTGCAGTTAGTTCATGATTCTCTTATAGAATGCCACACAAAAAGTATTGGATAATGTCTTCCATTCTAGCACCATGGTATGATTCTCCCAATTAAGGAATACTGACTACTTTTACATTAATGCTTTAGTAAGTATTCAACCATGATACATCATTTCATTAAAAGGAGGCATAATTTAATAACTAATAATTCATAACATATATAATTTAATATCCTCACATTCTCTCTATATACATAACAAACTACACATCTATCTATCTATCTATCTATCTATCTATCTATCTATCTATCTATCTATCTATCTATCTATCTATCTATCTATCTATCTACCTATCTGTCTGTCTGTCTGTCTGTCTGTCTGTCTGTCTCTCTGTCTGTCTGTCTGTCTGTCTGTCTATCAATCTATCTATCTGTCTATCCGCCACTACTATTGCTTGATCACAGGTCCTCAGAAGTGGCTTGCAGTTCAGTTTGCCAAAGGCTTTTTTTTTTTACAACTGACCCATTCATGATTTGTGCATTGTGGGCTGTGATTTCAAATCCCAGCATGGCCAAAAGTTTATATGTAGAGTCAGAAGACAATTTTGACCCATTTTTTTCCTTCTCTGTGAAAGTCCTGGGTCTCTGTGTGATGTATAATCTATATGGAAATAAGTCAATGTCATAAGATGTAATAAATGAAATAAATGTTATATATGTAATACTACTAAATAAAATCAATAAAAAAATAAATAAAGGATTTTTTATAGTGCTGGGGCTTGAATTCAGGCCCTGGAAACCGGTCTGAAATTCTTGTCTTCAACGATGGTGGTTTTCCCCTCCCCCACAGTGTCAGAGAGTTAATCAGACCCTGAGTTGAAATCTCAGGCCTGTCAGAAAAATGGTTCAAATTCCAAGCCACGGTCTTAAATTTTTTTGACCAGGAACATGCACTGTCTTGAAAGCACTCTCTGTGCTATGACATCATTCAATTCAAAGCAAATTTACTGGGTGCTATTCTTCATAACGACTATGATGTTCACTGATAGAAATACATGCATATATACACATACACATGCAGTTACTGGCTCCTTTTTTTTAGTGCAGATCCTGAGGCTTGAACTATGAGCCTAGAAATTGTCTGTGAGCTCCATTTACACAAGGAAGCACTTTATTGTGCCTTAATCCATGATACTTCATTAAATAGAGGCATAATACAATATCTAATAATTATTAGTAATATATTACATGTAATTTAATAATATATAGACATCTCACATTCTATAATATTTTTATATTTAAATGTACACTGGAATATACATATACATCTCTCTCTTTCTCTCACTATATATATTTATTTACATATATTTGCAGCAAATTGCACATCTATCTATTTATATATTGGCCAATCCTGGGGCTAGAACTCAGGTCCTGGGAACTGCCTGGCATTGAATTTGTTTGAGGCTACTGTGCTTAAACTACCCCTTGAGGAATTAGACATTCCAGGCCCTGAGTTCAAATCCCAGGAGTGCCGAAGTCAATAGGGGAGTAAGAAGCCAATGTTGACCTGGTTTCCTTTCTGTGGAAATATTGTGTCCTAGATACAATATGTAATATCTATGCAAATACATGTATATGATATATATTATACATGTATATAAATATTATTTTTTTGCCATTTCTAGGGCTGGAATTCACACACTGGGAAATGTTCCGGATTTTTCTTTCCTCTAGGAGGTTAGCTTTCACTTCACCCAGAGCACAATACTGTTACCCAGTCCCTGAGTTCAAATTCCAAGTATGACAGATAAAATGGCTCAAACTCCTAGCCAGGACCTTAACTTTTTTGGGAGGGCAGGCACGGGGCTTGAACTCAGGTCGCCACAACTCTGCCTTAGCCTTTATTACCCTAGGCTGGGGTACAGCTTTTACACCCACAGATGATCCAGGGTTCCTACAACCCGAGTTCAACTCCCAGCTCTGGCAAAAAGATAAACCAACCAAGATGGAGGAGGAAAAACCAGGAAGTTTTAGACAACAGTTTTACCTTTGTTTCCTTTGCACTGTGACCATCCTGACTCTCAATGACTCAGCTTGAAAATTGTACATGTCCTTGCATGGCCGAAGTCTGGTGGACTGTCAGTGAAGCCTGAGCCCAACGAAGACACCTAGGCCATGAGATTGATCCTGGGACTTTCACCTACACGTTCCTGTTTATAGGAACAATAATAGAATCTTTGTAATGTACCAATTGAACTACTAATTAGCTAGTCATTGTAGTATAAGATTGTACGCAATAAATATAGGTCATTGATTAATTTAATTAATACTTTATTAAGTCTCCCACCGTGATTAATTAATAGAGGCATAATTTTAGACCAAATAATTCATAGTAATAGAATATATAAAAATAAGATATAGGTCATCATTCTTTATACAGAGTTATACACTAGAATCTACATAAATGTCTATTTGTCTCTCTATATAACTTTAATTATAGATTCATATACATATGTAAATGCACACACACGCTGCAATCTACACATCTATCTGTTTATATATTGGCCACTCCTAGGGCTTCATCTCAGGTCCTCAAATTTGCCCGACAACTTCACTTGCGTCAGAGTGGTGTGCTAACATTGACCCATTCAGGAAGTGGGCCTTCTAGGCCCAGAGTTCAAATCACAGAACTGTCAAAAACTTAATCCTGGTGGAAGAAGACAATTGTCCCACTAGTTTTCCTTATAAGTGAATGTCCTGGGTCTCAGGAATGATGTATAATACATAGGCAAATCTATGTTCTGTGTAATAGGATGTAAAAAATATCATACTTGTAATCATACACTCTAAAATATATAATGAATAAATAAAAAACAAAATAAAATGAATAACTACACTAACTGCATTATGCAGTAAACATGTGTATTTAAATATAAATCTTGTATGTAAAATGTATACAAATATTATATTTACGAATGCTAGGAACAAGCCTGTCTTTCTTGTCTTCCAGCACTGTGAGCTTTCCCTTCCCCCACAGGAATGCAGATTTACCCAGACCCTGAGTTCAAATCCCAGGCCTGGCAGAAAAAAATGGCATGAATACAATGCCAAGTAGCCTAATAATTGTTTAAATATTTTAATGTATATGTACGTATGCATGTATGTGTTATGTATTTTTATTTTGTCAAGCACAGGGCTTGAACTCAGGGCATAGCAACTCTGCCTCAGCTTTCATCACTCTAGGCTGGGTTGCAGCCACTGGAACCACAGGCGAACCTAGGTTCCTGGGCCTCATAGGCTGACAGGAAAAATAAATAAATAAAACGACACAGAAAAAAAACAAAACCAGTAACTTGCAGATGGCTGCCGGTTTTACATTTGTTTTCTTTTCAAGGTGACCATCTTGGGTCTAAATGACAGGGCAGAAAAATGTTGGTAACCTGGCATTGCTGAAGGCTGTCGTTCTTCCAGAGAAGCCATGGGCCAACACGACAACATAGGCCCTGTGTTCGAAGCCAGGTCCTGACCCCTACCAATGGAGGGAGATCCTAATTGTCTCGTTCCTATTCATAGGAATACTGATGGAAAGTTATGAATGTCAAGGTTGAATTACTTGTGCCTGAATGATACTAGCATAAAATTAGAGAGTGATTTTAGGAGGCCGATGGATTTTAATGAATATTTTTGACACATTAAAAGAAAACTATTAATTACATGGACACAATAGTTTCAGGACAGTGGTTGATATAATGAATAATTCATTAAGGATGAAAACAGTAATATTAATTACATGGAGGCATAATAAATACCCAAGAATAGGTAGGAATGTAGCCTATATAACTAAAGAATGTATAGACATCTCTGGCACTCTATAAAGATCTATATTTATTTGTATACTACAATCTGAATGTCCATCTGTTCTTGTTTTGTCAATCCCTGGGGCTAAATCTCAGGTGCTCGGAACTGCTTGTCGGCTCCATATACCACAGGCTGGCATGTTGACACTCACCCATTCATGAATTGGGCCTTGTAGGCTGTGAGTTCAGATGCCAGCACTAACAAAAATTGAATCATGCAATAAGACACAGGGTGACACATGTTTTCTTTTTCTGTGGAAGTCCTGGGTGTCAGGTGTGAAGTTTCATACATAGGCAATTCTATAACCTATGTAATAAATGTAGTAAATATTCCATGTGTTATAGCAGTCAATATAATAAATGCTAAATGAATAAAAAAATAAAATGAATAACTACACTAAACACAATTTGGAGTCAATATACGGGGCTCAATCTCAGGGCCTGGGCACTGCCTGGCAGCTGAATTGGCTAGTGGCTGCTGTGCTGGCAGTCACCCATTCATGAACTGAGCCTTCTTTGCCCTGAGTTTAGATCCCAGCACTCCCAAAAATGTAATCTTGGAGTGAGAAACCGAGCATGACACATGTTTTCCTTTTCTGTGAAAATGCTCGTTGTCAGGTAGGATGTATAATTTGGATGCAAATCTATATACTATGTAATAGGATGTAATAAAGGTAAAAAACATCATAGGTAGAAGAATTACCACTACAGTAAATGATAAACAGATTGAATTACTAATGAATCATTCTAGGATAAAATTAGATGCAATAAGTGTAGGATGTGCACTAAGTTTAATTAATATTTTATTAAGCATTAACAGAATAAAAATTACATGGAGACATAACTAATAATTGGGAGTAACACATGATGCATAATTTAACAATATATAGACATTGGTCTCATTCTATGAAATATCTAATTATATGTACGGCTATATGTACATACATGATAAACAATTATGGGATATTGAGTAATTATTAATTAATGCTTTATTAATTGTTAACTGGGACACATCATTAAATGGAGACATAATTTGATACCTAAGAATTGGTAGCAATATTATGTATACTTTAATAATATGCAGAAATCTCTTTTTGTGTACAAAATATTTATATACAGCAATCGTTATCTATTTACATCTCGTTTACTCCTGAGGCTCGGTGGTTGAGTGCTCTCATAGTAAGCACGAAGCCCTGGGTTCTTTTCCTCAGTACCACAAAACAGAAAACTCAGAAGTTCTGCTGTCTTTCAATCAATGAAGTGCTAGCCTTGAGCACAAACGTTTAGTGACAGTGTCTAAGCTCTTACTCAAGCCCTAGGTCTGATGCCAAAAAAGGTAGGACATTCTAACTGCACTTATAGAAGGACAGAACTTCAAATACCTCATTAGAGATCAAGCTAGGAGTCTGATGCTGACAGCTGCCACCTAACCTGACTTAGCCATATGTAAACCACTGCAACCCAGCTCCACGGGTTACCCATGTCATTCTGGCTTATGCCCGTCATCCTAGCTGCTCAGGGGCTTTAAAACCCAGTCCTGGCAGGAAGTCTGAGAGACACCCCAAAATGTGGCTCCAAGTGGTAGAGCTTTGAGTTCAAGCCACGTGGCTAACACCCCTTTCCCAGAAAAACACACCACTAAACCATTAGATTTGAACTTGTATGGTTTGTAAATTTTCCTCAAAGAATGGTGATACTGAAGAAAGCACCCTAATTCTAATGACAGCTTGTGGAATGGAGCTATGTGCTGAGTCCTCCTTAGGGTGCTCAGTTCTGAGTCATACACAGGGTGCTATGTGCTGAGTCTTTCACAGGATGCAGTGTGCTGAGTCCTGCATTGGGTGCTGGGTGCTGAATCTTTCATAGGATGTTGTGTGCTGAGTGATGCAAAGAGTGCCATGTGCTATGTCCTTAACCGGGTGCATTCTTACATCTTGTCTATGTAAGAGCTCCACAACTTAGATGATTATACAAACAAGAATATTGAGGCTCAGATAGGTCCCCATGTCAGGGACAAAATTATGTATTACTGAAGACTTGTGAGTTGTCTACAGCAGACAATGGTTTGGTTTGGTTTTTTCTTGGTCATGAACCTTGAACTCGGGGCTGAGGCACTGACCCTTACCTCTTGGGCTCATGGCTAGCACGCCACCACGTGGAGCCATGGACCCCCTTGCAGCAGAGGCAATGGCCAACGGGTCAATAGCTGAAGTCTGTCATCCTGCCTTCTCGGGAAGCTAAGTTCTAAAAATCTGGACTCCAAACTATCTCAGTCACAAAAGGTACCATGAGACTATTATCTCCAATTCACTACTAAGAACCTGAAGGGGAAGCTGGGTGCTTGAGCTTATTTCAGTTATCCTACCTACTCAGCAGGATGAGATCTGAGGATCATGGGTCAAAGCTAGCCTGGGCAGGAAAGGCCATGAGAAACTTAGCTCCAATGAACCACCAGAAAACTGGAAGTAGCTCTGTGGCTCAAGTGGTAGAGCACAAGACTTGAGCTGAAGAGGTCAGGGACAGCACCCATGCCAAGACGTAAACTCCTGCCACTGACAACAACAACAATAAAAAAAGACAGAAATAAACTAACAAAGCTGAAGTAGAGGGCTGGGAATGTACCTTAGTGGTAGAATGCTTTGCATATATGAAATCTTGGGCTTCACTTCTCAGGACCACATCACTAGGACAATGCCTAAAGTGGCTCTGTGGCTCAAGTGGGAGAGGGATATCATTCTACAAGAGAAAGTAGGTACAGTGCTCAGGTCTTGAGGTCAAGCTTGAGGATTCATGTATATGTGTGCATGCACACACACACCCATGCACACACACACGTGATGTGCACAAACAAACACACACACACACATACACTCACAGAGCAGAAGTGATGTTGTTACACAAAATGGTAAAGCACTGGGCTTCTGCACTGAGCTCATGGTCAGCACCCAGGCCCTGTGTTCAACCCCAAAACCTAGCCACCCTGGGCTCAACTAGGAGAAGTCAATGGTTTCAAAACCTGATGAGCTTCACTAGTCCTAGATGACAGGAAGCTTTGTGATATCCAATATGTGCTTGGATTTCCCAAGCTTCTGGAAACATAGGAGAGGCACCATAGGCCCAAAATTGCCTGCAATGAATCATTTCATTATGTTCAGTGCCCTAGTTGTCTGCCTGAAGGACTCCTGAATTATATTGAGCTCTGTAACTGAACAACAGAATATAGTCTCACAAAGGCAGGATAAGTGCACAGAACTTGGCCTGCCATGGGAGGTGGCACAAATGAAGGTCTCCTGTTGAAACAGAGCATTGGGGAGAGAGTTAGCTAAGGGTACAAAGAGGCCTTTTTCTCCTGACCTTCAGAGCCTGCCCACACATCCTCACTAACTGGCCCAGATGGAGTTGTTTGTTACCCAACTCTACAGGAGTGAGGGCTTTTGTGTGCCTGTCCAGGCAATGAGAGAGACGTCCTCCAGCAGGCCTGTGATGCAGAGAAAACCTCATGTTACACTGTGAACAGTGAGGGGAGTCGCGGAACATGCACAATCTTGAAAGAAGTCTCTCTATTATGAACTCATTGTACTGAATACAAATTTCCTACGTTGGTGCCATTCATCATAGTTACTCGGGAATTTCACCTATAAGAATACAATACATAGACAAAGACATGGAAGTACAGGCTCTTTTTGAGGGGGCAGGTCCTGGGGTGGAAATATGAGGCTATGCATGGTCCCTGAGCTCCTTTTGCTCAAAGGTACTGCATTAAGCTTGAGTCACAACCCCACTTCTGGGTATTTCTGTGATGTCTTAGAATTAACTGTGTCATGGACTTTCCTACAATGGCTGGATTCAAACTAAGTTTCTCTACATCTCAGCCTCCTGAGGACCTGGGTTTACAGACAGCAGCCACTGGCACCTTATTTCTTTGCTTCTTCATTTTTTAATGTGGACAATCAGACTTTTTAACAGGGACATTCCCAAGGATTTAATTTATAAGTAAACTACCCAATGTTCTTTATAGCTGCTTTCCTTGAGAATGATTTTCTCTCCTCATCTTCCCCTCTGGTCACAGTTTTAGGCCAAAAGTGAGAAATGAGTGTCACAGGATTTGGGAGCAAATATCCACGGTACATGCCAGTTATGTCACTTTGCATTGAGCTGCTGTGAATTTACTGTCTCAGGATATGAGGACCGAAAGCTGGAGCGATCCTCATACAGTCTGCACTGCTCCTTTTGCTATAAAATGATCTAATAATTATGAGTGTTTTGTGTCTCCAACATTAAGTGTCTAGAACACACTAATAGCATCTTCATGTGTAGGGTTAAAGTTTTGAGGCAGTGACCGCTTGTTGCTTGTTTCTAGCAGAGCAACACGTGGTTGTAATCCAAACACTTGGTTGGTTGTGTGCCGTTATAAAGCCTGAAAGCTTTAGCTCTGGGTTCTCCTCCTAGGCTCCACTGTGTTGGAGTGTAGGATGAGATCTGAGCTTCAGCCCGTTTAAATAAAACCTTAAAACAGCTGTAAAGTCTGACTCTCGATGGTCTTCTGGGTGGGGAACCTGCGACCTGGCTATAACATATTAGTGGGGGCTCGTCCGGGATCCCCCCAAAGACCCCCGAGATCTCAGACTCCAAATGTAGAACAGAGCTGTCATTGTTAATTTGTCTTGTCCTATCATTTGTCTGTTTTACTTTCATTTTCCTTTGTGAGGATGGCCACTCTGATTCATAAAGGGTTGTTGAAGCAGACACGCTTGCACCACAACCCTGGAGGAACTGGGAGACGTCCAAGATCCTCTTGTGGGGTGGGGGTTCTTGGAACCCCGCCATGTGAATTGGGAGGTGGGGATCGATTCAGTGTTGGGCCGGAACTGACCAAGAGTGCTTCCTAACAGAGGCCCAACTCCCCCACTGTGGCTCTGCTCCTTCTGCTGTGTGGCCTGGGTGTGGAACCACACCATGACTGTAGTCAGTGGACCAATTTGGGAGATCTCCACTTTGTAAGGCTTTTTTTTGTAACTGTAAGGTGTGTTTTGTTTGCACTGTTTATTGTTTTTTGGACTGTATGTCTTACGGGACTGGAAACCATAGGCACCACTCCATCTAGCCCCCTAGACTTACAAAAAGAATCTGAGACAGAGGAAAAGAAAAGGTACGCCCCGGTTTTTCAGGGAGATAACTTGGAAGAAGAAATGTTTCCTCCCCCATACTCTCCTTTCCAGGTTCCTTTTGCAGAACCTGAGAATGATCAAGAGGAGGAGGGAGCTATAGAACACTTGGCACCTGCCCTTATAGTTTCTGAGGGGCCAATCACTCGATGATGCCATGGGATCAACCTCCCTTCTAATGCAGCTGTTTTCCCTATACATGCCATAGGTGCTGTGGATGTGGATGGTCAACAGCCACCCCAATATTGGCGATTTTCTACCAGTAATCTATACAATTGGCACACTCAAAATGCCCCCTTTTCTAAGAAACCCAGGATTTAATTTGTTTGCTTGAAAGTATTCTCTTTACACATCAGCCCACTTGGGATGATTTTAGTCAGCTTTTACAGGTCCTTTTTACCACCGAAGAGAGAGACTATCCAAGAGGCAGCCTGGAAACATATCCCTGGCCCCACAGGAGCACCAATCCTGGATCCTGCCCTGATACCTGCCTATTTTCCTGAGATCTGACCATCATGAGACAACAATACAGTTGAAAGTAGGGAGCTATTCCTCATCTATCGCCAGGCTCTTTTGGCATGTCTCAAGGCAGTGGCTTGCCAAACTATTAATATGGCCAAAGTTTTTGATGATAGACAGGGAGGAAGTGAAAGTCCGGCAGCATATCTTGAGCGGCTCGTAAAAGCTTTTAGTCAATATACCTTTATGATCTTGAAACCCAGGTGTTGGCTCAGATGATTATGTTTGCCTATATAAATCAAGCTGCACCAGACATAAAGTGAATGTTGCAGGCTCTAGACAGACTTGGTAAAAAGTCTATTAGGGATATAGTAGCTGCAGCAGAAAAGGTTTACAATAAGAGAGAGACAGCAGAAAAGACAGGAAAGGAAGGACAGAGAACGTGAAATTGACTGTGAAAGGAGCGACCAGGCCAAAGAAAAGAGGCCAGACTGGTTGTTCCCGCCACTATCACAAGCCAAGCATACCTGGTTCACAGATGGCAGCAGTTTCATTTGAGATGGAAAAAGGTATGCTGGTGCAGCAGTCACCTCAGACATTGAGATACTGTGGGCAGAAGCACTCCCCCAGGGAATGTCTGCACAAAAAGAAGAACTAGAGGCACTAACAAAAGCCCTACAGATGGGAAAAGGGAAGAGACTAAACATTTACATGGACAGTCTGTATGTTTTTGCCACTGTGTATGTCCATGGAGCCATTTACCAAGAGAGGGGGCTGTTGACAGCTGAGGGAAAGGCTATTATAAATGAACAAGAAATTTCAAGCCTCATCTGGGCCTTATGGGAACCAGTAAATATTGCCATTATGCACTGTCCTGGCCATCAAAGGTAACTGATTCAATAACCAAAGGAAATAACTTGGCCGATCAGGCAGCTAAGGAGGTGGACCTCAGCCCAGAGCGGAAGTAGACCCAGGGTCACAAGCTTTGCCTCCTGAGCCTCAGTACTCCCAAGAAGACTTGGAGTGGATAAAGAAAATTTCCATGTCCTATAAACCCCCAAACAGAGAAAGAAATAAAGACTGGTGGAAAACTGGTGGGGGAACCTTATCTTGCCTCAAAGATTGGGCAAGGGAATTCTTATGAGAATAAATCTGGTCTCTCAAATGGGAACCTGAAGAATGAATGACTTGCTGACACTCAGAAATAAACATCAGGCAAGGAAATCAACTCATTGAGGACATTGTTAAAAATTTTAAAGCCTGTCAGCTCACCAATGCCCCTATTCAACTGGTTACAAAAGGAGCTCACCTCCATGGAGATAGGCCAGGTGTGTATTGGGAAGTAGACTTCACAGAAATTAAAACTGGAAATTTCGGATATAAATATTTGCTAGTTTTTGTAGACACCTTTTCAGGATAGGCTAAAGCCTACCCAACAAAGCATGAGACTGCGAATGTCATATCGAAGAAGATCCTGGTAGAAATCCTACCCAGGTATGGCTTCCAATCCACCATGGGGTAGGACAATGGACCGGCCTTCAACTCAAAAGTAAGTCAGGTAATAGCCGCCGCACTGGGGATGGATTGGAAATTGCACTGTGCTTATCGACCCCAGAGTTCAGGGCAGGTAGAAAGAATGAATCGAACTGTAAAAGAGACCTTAACTAAATTGGCCTTGGAGACTGGTGCAGACTGGGTATCGCTGCTTCTTTTCGCCCTGTTTAGAGTAAGAAATTCACCCAATCAGCTTGGCTTTACTCCTTTTGAAATAATGTATGGACACCCTCTACCCATTATCCCTAGCCTTCAGACAGAATTGCTTGCTGATTTGGATGATATTGGATTTCTGTGTAAGCTTGACTATTTACAGCTGGTGCATAAGAATATGTGGCCCCAGCTTAGAGCATTATATGATTCTGCTTATATTCCTACCCCACATTTGTTTAAACCAGGTGACTGGATGTTTGTTCGAAGGCACAACCTGATATCTCTGGAACCACGGTGGAAGGGATTTACATGGTGCTACTGGCTACACCTACTGCCCTTAAGGTGGATGGAATTGCTGCTTGGATCCTCTGCTCCCACGCCAGACCGGCGGACCTCCTTTGCCCTGGACAACCTTGGGGAAACATGGGAAGTCTCAAAGCATCCTACCCAACCACTCTGAGTTAACCTCAAGCAAAGAAAAATGAACTGATTGTTATTGGTATTGTTGTTTAATAGTATGGCTAAGGTCAGTTAGGGACCATACCCTTTCAAGATCAAGAGCTGTTGGAGTTTAGTTTGAGGCTGGAGCCACAAGATTGTGTCTTAGGACCATAAGTGAAGGGGGTAGAATGAAGGGTTAAAGTTTTGAGGCAGTGACCACTTGTTGCTTGTTTCCAGCAGAGCAACATGTGGTGGTAATCCAAACACCTGGTTGGTTGTGTGCCTTTATAAACCCTGCAAATCTTTACCTTGGGGCTCTTCTCCTAGGTGCTGCTGTGTCAGAGTGTATAACAAGGCCCGAGCTGCAGCCCGTTTAAATAAAACCTTAAAACAGCTGTAAATTCTGACTCTCGGTGGTCTTTTTGGTGGGGGTCCTGTGACTGGGGTATAACAATGTTTCCATTTTTCTCTAGTACTCCTAGAGATTTATACTAAGGGTTTGTGTGGAGCGGCTCCTCTGTGAATCCCTGAGGAAACCACTTGAAGCCTCCTCAGGAAAACGCTATTCAAACCAGCAGAGCAGGAGAGTCTCTGAGACTATTTTCTCCAATAAACCAACAGAGAACCAGAAGTGGAGCAGTGGCCCAGAGGGTAGAGCTCCAGCTTTGAGAGCGAAAACTGAGCAGGAGATACAATCCAGACCAGGCAGGAAAGCCTGGGAATTGCTTATGTCCAATTAACTACCAGTTGGCGGGAAGTGGAGCTTTGGTGATGGTAGAGCCTCAGCCTTGAGCAAAAGCAGCTCAGGGACACGTCGGGCCCTTAGTGTAAGCCCTGGGATGGCCACAGAAAAATTCAAAAAGAGACGGCCAAGTTTATATATCAGTGCCCTACCTACTTATGTGTGTATGGATAATACCTCCCATAGTGCAAACTCTGCTTTTATTTACTGGTTTATTTTTCAGATATGCTAATTGTGAATACAGCATCATTCTCTTCATTTCAGGCCCATTGCTTTTGTCTTCCAGGGTTCTAGGCCTGTGCCTTTATATGATGCACACTGAAGCTTTCAGCAGCCTTTATTTACATTTTATTATGAGGGCAATGCAGGAACAATCACAAATCAGATGGGGAAGAGAAGTAACCGGTATTCAGAAAATTCAACTTGAGAACATAAAATGGTAGCATACTTATGTAAAAACTACCATTAAGGAAAAAAATGAAGTGGCTGGGAATATGGATTAATGAGGGAGTGCTTGCCTAGCATGCAAGAAGCCCTGGGTTTGATTCCTCAGGCACCCGTTCACAGACAAAGCCAGAATATGTGCTGTGGCTCAAGTAGCAGAGTGCTAGAGACAGTGACCAGGCCTTGAGTTCAATCCAACAACTGGCAAAGAGATAGCTACCTAGGTAGGAAGGTAGGTAGATAGCTGGAAAGAAAGAAAAGAAAGAAAGAAAGAAAGAAAGAAAGAAAGAAAGAAAGAAAGAAAGAAAGAAAGAAAGAAAGAAAGAAAGAAAGAAAGAAAGAAAGAAAGGAAGAAAGGAAGAAAGGAAGAAAGGAAGAAAGGAAGAAAGGAAGAAAGAAGGAAAGAAGGAAAGAAGGAAAGAAGGAAAGAAGGAAAGAAGGAAAGAAAGAAAGAAAGAAAGAAAGAAAGAAAGAAAGAAAGAAAGAAAGAAAGAAAGAAAGAAAGAAAGAAAGAAAGAAAGAAAGAAAGTTGATAGAAGAATCTGTTTTTGATATCAGAAGGAAAGAAGGGAACATTCCCAGTCATGAATCTTTCTGCAGTGTGCCAGGACACCAGCATCGCCTTCACACAAATGCAGAGCAGGATGACTGTCTCTGTCCCACTTCTCAGGCATCCAAGAGTCCCAGAGTCAAGAGGGCAGAGCCAGGTTCTAACTCAGGTGCTTGGAGGCAGAAGAAAAATAGCCCTGCCCCTCCTTGGACTGGGGATTAGCATTAATGATGTGGAGAATGAAGGAAGGAGAAAAGACTGGCAGAGATAGAAGGGCTTTCAAACCTGACAAATGGAGAGTCAATAACCCACTCCCTGAGACCAGAAAACAGGGTTTTTCTACTCTGTTCCTCCTCTCCCCCCACTAAACTGGCTCTCTATTGGTAACCTAAAGATAGCCTGAGGCTCCCTTAACCTGAGGAAGGAAGGTTAATTAGTCATTGTTTGAGGAAGTTGAGAAAAGCCTGACCCTGGTGTAACTCTAACAAATGTTTCAGGTTTCCCCCATTGCTGGCTGTGCCTGGAATGAATGAAGTGGTTTTGCAGCTGACTTCCCTCTTGAGTGTGTACATTCTGCCTCCTAATCCTGCAGGCCTAGTTCTCTGTACCTAGCCTGGCTTTTGAAACAGTTTCCTGTCCTTCAAATATAGTGTTACACTGGAGTTCTTCCTGCTAACAGAGCTAGGGTTTGGATCCTGAGAACTTCATTTGAACCCCTATTGGGTCAATAATATTTCTTTCCTTCTTCTGTAGATCAAGAACTCCAAGAACATCTAGAGTGCAAGTAACTTCTCATCCCCAAGGGAAACACAGGAATTTCTTAAGCATCTGACGTTTCAGAACAGGAAGTCAGAATGTACCAGACTTCCCTTCTTTGGCTGGTTTCACCCTGTGATAGAGACCTCAGCCTCCTGAGCTAGGATGATGGGCGTGAGCTACTGGTTCTCTGCTAGGGTCAGAACTGTAATGACATTGACAATACAAGTCAACTGCTTATCACAAAAGGCTTGGGGAGCATATTAAGCCTTTCAACAATGTGCCTTTCAGAACCCTGTAGGACACATATTTATAATGCTAGAATCTGAGAGGCTGGGCTTATGGATGTGCTACACATGAACCTTGAGGTCTGACTCCAATTCTGGTGTACATCAGCATTCATGTTCCAAAAAATATTCTCATAAATAGCAAATAGGAAAATTACTTTGATTAACCCTCACTCTTTTTCCAGTTGTGTGTCTCAAACTGAAGCCTGGGCGCTGTCTCTGGGCCCTTCAGCTCAAGGCAAACACTCTACCACTTGTCCCACATGGGGTTTTTTGATGGTTCAGTCTAACAGGCTTTCCTTTCCTAGGCTGTTTTCAAACTACGCTCTTAAGATCCCAGCCTCCTGAGAAAGTAGATTTCCAGAGCCACTGGAATCTGGCGTACTGTTTTTGCCAGACCTGGGGCTTGAACTTAGGGCCTGGGTACTGTCTTTGAGCTGCTTTTTTTCAAGGCTAGCAATTTACCACTTGAGCCACACCACAGTTGCTGGCTTTTTCTGAGTATTTTGCACTGAGGATTCAAACCCTGGCATTCATGCATGCTGAGCAAGCTCTCTACCACTAAGCCACATTCCCAGCCCCAAACTCAAGATTTTATCCCTGAACTTGCCTAGTCACAAAAAAAGGCTTCTGAGTATAAATCATCAAAACAAATCCCTATAGGAAGTTGTCCAAAGATAAATAAGACAAAGCTCATACTGGGGACAGACTCTAAAGATGTAATGACTTGACAAATGCCTCTGTTTAATTATGTATCATGTTTCAACACTTAATAAAGAATTAATGAAAATGAGTCAATGTACTGAATTATTGTGTATAATTTATAATATATGTACACAACATAATAACTATTATGCATATAATAATACTAAATACAATAAACAATAAAATGTACAAAATAAAAATTAAATACAAAATCAATAATAATAATCATAATATGAAAAAACATGCATATGTACCTATATATATTTATACTACACATGTATAAAAATATTTTTTCTATTGCAGGGCCTTAATTCAGGCCCTGGGAACTCTAGCTTGAAAATCATTTCCTCAACGACAGGGAGCTTAGCCTTCACCCAAAGTGCAACAGAGTTACTTGGACAGTGAGTTCAAATCCCAGCAATGGCAGAAATACTGGCTCCAGTTCCAAGACAGTGACTTAATATTTGTAACAGAAACAGTTATATTTATTCAGTTCCATACTGAACACTGAAAAAAAAATCACTGTAGAATTTTGTACAGCTATGCAGACATCCATCTCTTATCCCCAAAGTGCTTCTTGAGCACTACATAATTTTTGTACGTTTTTAATTTTTAAAATGTTGTGCAGAGGGGTCACAGTTACATGAGCAAAGTAGTGAGTACATTTCCTATTGAGCATTGTTGCCTCCTTGTTTGTTTTTCCCCTACCATCCCTTCCCTACCATCTTCACAACTAACTTTCCTGCTGAGGCCAGTGACTTTTTTTTGGCTTGGCATGGGGTTTGAATTCAAGTAATGGCAACTCTGCACCTTTCGTCACATTGTTACAGATTCATCAAGACTCTGAGTTCAAATCCCAGGATAGGAAAGAAAACTGGCAAAAATTCCAAACCAAGGAGCTTTATTATTTCAATATAGTTAGTTTTGCCAACCACAGGGCTTGTACTCAGGTCATGGCAACTTTGACTCAGCTTCACTCTCCCTAGGCTGGGGTGGACCCTCGGGACCCAAAGCTGATCCTGGAACCCTAGGTCCAGAAGGCTTGCAAGAAGAAAAAAAAAAGCAGAACACCACAAAAAGTGGGGAGCTGTAGAGGGCTCAGGGTTTTACAATTTTGTATTTGCACGGTGACTATCCTCTGTCTGAATGACATGGTTTCAAAGTGGACCTGGCCTGCCGTTGCTGATTGCTGGCAGGCTATCTGGGAAGCCATAAGCCAACATGTCAGCATAGGCCCAGGGTTCAAATCCTAATCCTTACACTTACCAATGGCAGGAGATCACAAGAGACTCGTTCCTATGCATAAGAATACAGATTGAAAGAGTAATTAATGCATTTGTCTAGTCTAAAATTGGATGCAATAATCCTAGGATGCTAATTGACCTTAATTAATAGTTTATTACACACGAAAAGAATAATATTGTTTCAATGGAGATATAATAAATACCTAAGAGTTGGTAGGAACGTAATAGATGTCATTCAGTCATAGACAGACAGCTCTGGAACTCTTTAACAATATATATTTATTTGTATGTCACCCTCTGCCTATCCATGTATTGCTGTTTTGGCCAAACTTGGGGCTTGATCTCAGTGCCTGGGAACCACCTGACAGCTTAATTGGCTAGAGGCTTCTGTGCTCACATTCACCCAATCATGAATTGGGCCTGCTAGGCCTTGAGTTCAGATACCAGCACTGCCAAAAATTTAATCTTTGAGTAAGTAGCCGAGTGTGACACATGTTTTCCTTTTCTGGGAGAGTCCAGGGTGGAAGGCATGCTAGAGAACACATCTACAAATCTAGATGATATGTGATAGGATGTAAACAATGTAATAAATGGTATAAGTGTCATCAAAGTCAATAAAATTAATCGTAAATAAATGAATAAAAACAGAAATAAAATGAATAAACACACTGAACGTGATATGGAGTGAACATCTGTGTGGAAGTATAAATCCTACCACACCAAACACGATATCTACTGAACATCTGTATGTAAGTATAAATCCTGTCTTTAACATGTATACAAGGAGTATGTTTTCCATGCCTGAGGCTTGAATTCAGCCCACCCCAATGAGAAAGCAATGGCAGGAAATCCTGAGATACTGGTTTCTGTACCAGGAAAAGTCATGGAATGTGATCGATCTCATCGAATGTGTAGTTCATGCATGGTGTGACTAGGAAGTGATAGGCAAGACTCATGGGGTATAGCTTATTTGTAAAGTAGTGTTGATTAAGTGTGACAAGAATCATCACAGTCATGAAATGAAGGCATCTGGAAAGATCCAAGAATCAGTAGACAGATGGTAGATTGGATTCCATCACAGGTTATCGTCTCTCCTACTCTATACAAATGTGTACTTATTTGCATACTACCTTCAACTTATGAATGAATGACTGCTGTGTGTCCCCCCAACCCCACCTGGGGGTCCATCTCAAGTCCTGGGAACGGCCTTACTCCTTAGTGGCTCACAGGCTGGTGTGCTCACAGGGATCCATTCGTCAATTGGGTCTGCTGGTCCCCAAGTTCAGATCCAAGCAGTGCCAAAAGATTCATTCTGATGTCAGAAGCCAATTGTTGCACCTGTGTTCCTTTCCTGTGCAAGTCCTGGGTCTCAACTAGGATGAAGAATGCATGAGCCACTCTGTGGCCATGGGAATCGGTTGTTATCATGTGAACCCAGTTATACCTGTCATCATATACTGAAGAAAATACACAATACATCCATGAATAGCATACAAAATAGAATAACTACACTAAATGCACAATGCAGTCCACATACGGATTTGAATATACATCCCATGTTTAAATGATTCATTCAGAACAATTGTGGCCTCCCTGGTGCTCGATCTTTGTTCCTGGGAACGGACCAGATCCTTAGTGGCTCACAGTCTGGTGTGATCACGTGGACCCATTGGGCAGTTGGGCCTCCTAGGACCAAAGTTCAAATACCAGCACTGCCAAAATTCACCCTGATGTGAGAAGCCAGTCATTGCACCAGTTTTCCTGTGCTGTGCAAGTCCTGGGTCTCAGCTAGGATGGAGAATGCATAGGCAACTTTATACTCATGGGAATAGGTTGTCATGCAGGTCACCACAGTTATATCTGTCATCCTATAATAAAGAAAATACACAATACATCAATGAAGAAGACACAAAATAAAGAGAATGACTACACTGAATGCAAGACGCTGCCCATCCATGTATGGAAATATAGATCCTCTGTTTAAATGATGAATTTATGACTATATTGGCGCCCACCAGGGCTTCATGTCAGATCATGGGAATGGCCTACCTCCTTAGTGCCTCATAGGCTGGTGTGTTCACCATGACCCATTCACCAATTAGGCCTGCTAGGGCTTGAGTTCAAATTCCAGCACTGCCAAAAGATTCACCATAGATTTGAGAAGCTAATCGATGCATCCTCTCCTGTGAAAGTCCTGGGTCTTAGCAAGCATGGAAAATTCTATATAGACAACTCTATAGCCATTCAAATAGGTTGTTATCCATGTCAGCATAGTTATATCTATCACCATACTCAATAAAATACACAATACATCCATGAATAAGACACAAAATAAAAAGAAAAACTACACTGAATGCAAGATGCATACCACACTTGTAGGTAAAGAGAGATCCTATGTTTACAAAAGGCGGGCTTGTTATTTTGTCCAGTGCTGGGGCTTCATATCAGGCCCTGCACCAGGCCTGACATTCTATTCTTCAAGGATGGTGAGATTTCCCTTCCCCCAAAGTGCAAAAGAGTTACACAGACCTCAGTTCAAATCCCAGCATTGACAAAAGATTCATTCTGTTGTCAGAAGCCAGACGTTAAACATGTTTTCCTCTCCTGTGTAAGTCCCAGTCTTCCACTAGGGTGTAGAATGCATAGGCAACCCTATACCTATAGGAACAGGTTGTCATCCATGTCAGCAGAGTTATATCTGTTACCTTACTCAGTGAAATACACAAAACTTACATAAGACAGAAAATAAGGAGAAAAAGTACTCCAAACGTAAGATGCTGTCCACACATATATGTAAATATAGATCCTATGTTTAAATTATTAATTTATGACTATCGTGGCCCACCCTGGGGATCAATGTCAGTTCCTGGGAATGGCCTAACACCTTTCTTGCTCACAGGCTGGTGTGGTCACCTTAAACTATTCACCAATTGGTCCTGCTAGGCCCTGAGTTCATATCCCAGCACTACCAACAATTGGATCATGCAGTAAGAAGCCAAGTGTGAAAATTTTTTCCTTTTCTCTGAGAGTCTTGGGTGTCAAGCATGATGGAGAACACGTCTACAAATTTAGATTAGATTCCATATGATAGGATGTCATAAATGTAATAAAGGGAAGGGGTTTCATCATAATAAAATCAATGGTAAATAAATGAATAAAGCAAAAAGTACAAGGAACAACCACACCTAACCTGTATGGACTGAACATCCATAGGTAAGTACAAATCCTGTATTTACAATGTATATAAATAGTATGTTTTCCAAGGCTGGGGCTTGAAATTTGGCTTAGAGTACAGGCCTGACTTTCTTATCTTCAAGTACGGTGAGCTTCCCCTTCTTCCACAGTGCTGCAGATTTACCCAGACTCTGAGTTCAAATCCAAACCCTGGCAGAATAAACGGGGTGAATTGCAAGCCAGGAAGCTAATATTTTTTAATTATTTTTTGCCCAGCAGGGGGCTTGAACTCAGGTTGTGGTAACTCTGCCTCAGCTTTGATCACCCTATGCTGGGGTGCATAGATACTGGGATCCTAGACCCCAGGCCTTGTGTGGCAAAAATGTACAGAAAAAATGCAGCAAGATGGCCTTTTTATGTCTTCTTCCCTTGCACGGTTACCCTCCTAGGTCTGAATGACACTGTTGCAAAGGGTACTTCATCTTGGATTGCTGAAGGTTGTCAGACTATTGAGGAAGTCATAGGTCCACATGGTAATGTAGGCCCTGATTTCGAATCCCAGTCCTGACACCAATCAATGGCAGGAGATACTAAGAGACTCGTTCCCATCCATGGGAATAACAAGGTAATATTATCAATGAGTTGATGGTGAATGACGCTCCTATAAAATTAGACAGCATCATTTCAGGAGACTGATATTATTTAATATTTATGAAGCATTAAAAGAATACTATTAATTACAGAATGCAATATTTTCAGAATATTGATTGATTTACTTAATAGTTTGTTAAGCATGAAAGCAATAACATTAATTACATGTAGAATTATAAATACCCAAGAATTGGTAGGAATGTAGTCTATATAACTGAATAATGTATAGACATATCTGGCACTCTATAAAGATGTATATTTATTAGTGTACTACCATCGGCATGTCAATCTTTTTTTATTTTGTCAACCGCTGGAGCTCAATCTCAGGTACTCGGAACTGCCTGTCAGCTCAATTTGACACAGGATGGCAGGCTGACACTCACTCATTCATGAATTGGTCCTTGTAGGCTGTGAGTTCAGATGCCAGCACTCCCAAAAAATGAATTGTGTAGTAAGAAGCTGATGGTGACATATGTTTTCCTTTTCTTGTAAAGTCCTGGGTGTCAGGAAGGATGTGCAATACATATGCAAACCTATATCCTATGTAATCAATGGAATCACTGTTCTATGTGTCATAATAGTCAACAAAATGAGTAGTCAATACATGAATAAAACAAAAAATAAAATAAGTAACTACACTGAATGCAATATGGAATCAACATATACACATAAATATAAATCATATATTTAAAATGTACACAAATAGGATGTTTTCTAGTGGTGGGCATTGATTTCAGGCCCAAGGAACAGACTTGAATTTCTTGAATTCAAGGAGGCAAGCTTCTCCTTTCCACACAGTGCAACAGCAGGGTTACCTAGACCATGAGTTCAAATTCCAGTCCTGGCAGAAAAAAAAAGGCATCTCCATGCTATGTGATGCCCAATTCGTAGGTATTTCATTTGCACTCTATTTAATGAAGGTGAATGTTTAAATGCTTCATAAAGAATATTGACCAGTGTCCTATAATGTAATTGTGTATAATTTTATCCTCGAATCACTCAAGTACTGCCCATTTAACCATGACATACCTCACATTCCTTTGGTAATCATATGAATAGGAATGAGTTTCATAGGATCTCCTGCCATTTGTTGGTGGCAGGACTAGGATTCCAACTGTGGGCTCTAGCTCCTACCAATTAAACCTGAGGATAGGGAATTCACAGGCCTGTCCAAGAACATCAGCAAAACCAATGATTAGCCAGGCATCAGTGGCTTTCATCTGTCCTCCTTAAAACTTACAAGGCTGTGAAAGGAGGATCGTTGTCAAAGTCACCCTAGGCAGGAAAGTCCTTGAAACTCCTGTCCAACTTGTGCCAACAAAGCCAGAAGTAAAGCCATGTGGCTCCAGTGGTAGAGAGCTAGCCTTGATCTAAAGCAACTCACAGATTGTGCCCAGATCCTGGGTTCAAGGTTTGGGAACAAACAGTCATACACAGCAATCTGTGCAGCCATCCGGCTAAAGCAGGTAACCCTCTTGTCCCCAACTGGATTGGACAGAGTTCTCTGGGAAAGGGGCTGCCATCATTTTGACTCTGCCCATTCTGCCTGCATCACAGAATTCCAGCCACACCCCCATTGTTTCATGGTTCTTTCTGACCAATGGGATACAAGAATGGTGGCCACGCCCACATTCCATGCTGCCCAGTAGCACCATGATTCCCTGTGTTTGTTGACACCACTACCAGCAGTTAAGGAAGGTAGAGGTGGCTGAGTGGTGAGCAAGAGACTCGAGGCCTACAAGGAGAGGCCTTCCTCAGGCCCACCCTGTGCCTGCCTGAGTCCCGGCCCCCTCCCCACCTTCCCCATGGAGCAGCATTTCAAACCTGGTGCTGCGGGCTCAGACCCATGGTTTCCTCAGGCAATGGTGCCATGGTGTGCCATGAGCCAGTTTGTGGCCCAGATCCTGGCTCCTCTGTCCTCTGCTCAGGGCCTGAGTGTCTGTAATGCCTCTGCCATTGCTGCTTGCCCCACCTGGACCAGCTGCCAAAAGCTTCTGCCAGCAACACATGTGAGTGGCTGCCACACAGCCCTGCACCCTGGGACCCCATATCTCCTCCCTCCGACCCCGACCCACGCCTCTCCTCTGCCCCACCTTCTGGCCCACGCCCTGCCATAAATGTGCCCGAGGGGAGAGGGTGGGTGTTGACTTGAAGATCCTACCCCCATCCCCAGCGGCTAGTGTCCCAGGAAACGGGGAGATACAGGGTTGAGTGAGGAGTGGGTGCCACAGATCCCCTGGCCTGTAGCAGTGGGAGCCACACAGCCGCACATCTGCGCCCTTCCTCTCCATTATGAGAACCCGGTGGCTTTAATCAGAGGTGTAAAGCAGCATGTATACACCTGCCTTCTGGGGTCTTTTCCTTTTTTTCTGGGATAGGAGGTGTTGGATGCAGATGATAGACACCTTGCTGTGTGAGCCATTGTCTTCTGTGCTCGGTCAACCTTTCACCTGAAAACAGAGAGACAAAGACATAGAGAGAGAGACAGAGAGAGAGAGATGATCTTTTTCCTTGTACAGCCTGACTGTGCTCAGGTTTGTGATCAGTTGGCAAATTGCAGCTGCTGCATGGATGAAACTTCTGTCACCAGTCTGGATGTGTGTGTGGGGGTGTGTGTGTGTGTGTAGAAGTGGGTTGTAACAAGGAGGCCGAATGCTTTGCTAACTTCTACCTGCTAACTTTGGGGCATGTATGGGATTCACAGCTGAGGTCGAGGGCCTGGAAAGGTGAGAGTCTTGAAGGGGACACAGCACTGTTAAATTACAAGAACAAGGGATCTGTGTGCAATGGAGCTGTGTACTATTTTGACCTGGTTGGTGGCAGTGTGAGCTTTGTAGGACCTGGGAGTGTGGCCTGCAGGGGATGGCTTCCCAGGGGGACATAGAGCATGACCAACACTTAGTAAGGATATGAGTTCTGCTAGTATGGAGCGCAACAGCATAGGTCAGACTCTGGGTCTTCTCATCATGACGTCTGATGGGTGAGGTCAACCCTATTTTAACTCTTGAGCTGTGATCTTCAGATCTCAGCCTCCTGAGTACTTAGGATTATAGGCATGAGCCTCTGGCACTGGGACTCTGGTTCTTTTTGGTATATTAGGGTTTGACCTCAAGGCCTTAGGCTTGCCAGTTAGGTCTTCTACCATGAGAGTCAAGCTTTTCTGTCTTGGGCATTTCTGAGATGGAGAATTAATATATGCTCAGTCTGGGCTTGATCATGGTCCTCCTATCTGTGACAGGCATTAGCCACCAGGCCCGTTCTTCTGTAGTTGGAATGGTAAATATGTAGCACCACGCTCAGTCATTGGTTTAGTCAGATTGGCCCAAACTCAGTCCACGGCAGCAGATTCTTGACCAGAGGTGAAACTCTGGGTTGGGCCTCAACCATTGTACTTCGATCTCCTCATGGGACAGTTGTGAGGAAACAAGAGATTAATACAGAGGGATCTCTGGATCAGGGACAGGCACAGAGGAAGAGGCCATCTGATACTATTCTTGGCAATTCCGTGAGCATATGATAGGAAGATACCCGGAAAGATCTCAGATGGTGTGTGTTATTAATGGTGCAACAGGTATGGGATTATGAAACAAAACATGGATCTCTTTATTTATTATCCTATCCCCATGAGTAATGGGATCCTTCACTTTGTTCAGTTTTAAAGCTGGGGAAACTGAGGCACAGATAAACCGGGTGACCTACTAATGACTCCCAGCTGACAGGAAGCTCGGCCTGACTTCTCTGCCATGCTCCCTAGGACAATGGGTGCTATTCAGTCCACATTTTGTGGTGGGAAGTCCACTTCTTTTCAGTCATGGGGCTTGAACTTTGGGCCTGGGGCAGCTCCCTGAGCTCCTCAGCTCAAAGCTAGCACTCTACCACTTGAGTCACAGCACCACTTCCAGTTTTCTGGTGGTTCTTTGGAGATAAGAGTCTCAGAGGTGTTGCTGCCCGGGATGGCTATAAACCACGATCTTCATATCTCAGCCTCTATTATACTTAGGATTATAGGACTGAGCCACCGGCACCTGGCTTAAGTGTAATTCTGACCTTCTTTCTTTCTCTTTCTCAGCATCCCCATGCGGTTAGAACCAAGGTGGCCCTCTCATTCTGGAGGTAGGCTGTGGGTCAGGAGCTGTCTCAGTCTGTTGTACCAGCACCATGAGGTAAGTCCCTCTGTGCCCTGGCTACACTGTGACATTATGCATTGTCCGTCTAGCCTTACTGGACTCCGTACTGTGTTCAATGCACTTTTCTAGCAAAAATTACTGGCTAAAATTATGATACATAATTACAGAATGAAAATGTAATGCCATTTTAAGAAAGTCATTTAGGGTTTTGGGAATGTGGTTTCATGGTATGGTGATTGCCTAGCATGCATGAAACCTTGGGTTCAATTCCTCAGTACCACATAAATTGAAAAGGAAACCCTGGAAGTGGTCCTGTGCCTCAAGTGGTGGAGGGTTAGCCTTGAGGGAAAAAAAAGCTGAGGAATAATTCCCAAGCACTGAGTTCAGTCCCAGGACTGCCAAAACAACAACAGCAACAACAACAACAATTTAGTTAGTAAATGCAAAATAAAGAACCCATATTTGGAATATATAATTGCTCCTTCCATACTAATACCTGACAATAGTCCCTAAATCATGTACTTTACCTATGTTAGGATACTGTGTTGAAAGAATGTTTTGTTCATTAGGTCACGGCAATTAATGCCGGGAATGTGCTTAGATGTCAGGTGAAGATTAATACTGGAAAATTAAAAGATTCCAGGCTTTTGAGTGGGGTCACTGCTAGTCACCATGAGAAGGATAGTCTAAGTGAGATTTGGGAATTATTTTGGCTAGTCATCACACCAAAAAGGCAAAGGCTAATTAACAGTTGTGACAGAAGAGAAGGAATAACTCCAGATGGAAAGAAAAAATGATAGTAACTAAGGTATAGGAGAAACCGTTCTAGGGAACCATGTTTGGTTATTGAAGAACTAGTTATCAACTAGGCTTATTCCTCATTGCCTTTAGCATTCAAAATCTCCTAGGCTAGTTCTTAATCTCTGTGTGATAAATGTATCTTCTTCCATGCTGTTCTTTCATACCTGATCTCCTTTGCTTCCTAAAAATCTGTCTTTCTATACTTCTCTATGAACATTTCCTGATACTAAATACACCTACAAAGATGAAAGTGGATGCTAATGTAAGAGTCCCATAGCTCATGAGTCATTAATGTAACAAAATGGAAAAGGAGGACATATTTATTGCTACTTCAATTTTTCTGAAAAGCTGCAATGTCACATCATTTGGTTCAGATTTCCATTCTTTGTCTACATAGTGACATTAAGTGCACATAAATGCAAATATGAGCTGGGTGCTGGTGGCTCAAGCCTGTAATCCTAGCTACTCAGGAGGTTGAGACCAGAGGATTGTGGTACAAAGCCAGCCTGGTCAGGAAACACTGGTCCATGAAACACTTATCTTCAATTAACCCAAGAAACCAGGAAGTGGTGCTGAAGCTAAAGTGGTAGAGTGCTCAAGTTGTGCTGAAGAGCTGTGAGACAGTGCCCAGGATCAATGTTCAATCCCCACAACCAAAAAAAAGTGCAAATATGGCTTTAAATTTCCCCCAAAGGAATGATGAAGTCAATTGTAATCTTCCCAAATGATTTAGTAGTGCACCTACTTTCGCTGAGTTATTTGTTATGGCTTCTTTGCTCAATATATTCTCTCCTTTAAAAATTGTCAAATATTAGCTTTATAATAAACTTCATCTAATATTTCTTGGTTCAAAAGAGAAGTCTATACAGTTGATGTCACTTAGCTTTCTTATTGTCTTATTTTAAAGCCAACCCAGTCAAGAGAGTCTGTCAAACACTTATCTGTAATTAAACACCAAAAAAGCCAGAAGTGGAGTTTTGGCTCAAGCAGTGGAGTACTAGCTTTGGGCCCGGTGGGAAAGAAAGACAACTGTTCAGGGACAGGGGCCAGTCTCTGAGTTCAAGCCCCAGAACCAGCACAAACTAAACAAACAAGCAAACAAAATAAACCCTGGGTATTTCTTTGGGACTCTCCTTATAATAGTGGTGGTCCGAGAAGAGACTGCTTTTGCTGATCATACTCACTGGATCCTGCTTTTTTGGAATCCTTATTGCTATCGAAAACTCATGACCAGACTAAAGGAATTGATAAATGATTCCTGCAACAAGAAAATCATCTCAGGAGTGAAACATCCATCCCTAAGACTCTTAAAAACCTCCATATCTTTGCTTCTTTGCAGTAGAACACTTTTAAAACAAAGTTACTTCCTTTTGTTCTATACTGGCCTTCAAATGGCATATTGTTTCCTTTTGTAATACTCTCAACCAGATGTTTACAGACAAGTTTTATATGAGTAAAGGACACACTCAAAAAAGTCAGGGACAGAGTTTCCTTCCAGCCTTGGATTCTTTTCTTGTACAGTAAAAAGGAAAGCAATAGTTAACTTGAACTTTATCATTTCTCCATGTTCAATTCCTCTCCTGGGATCAGTTTCCACGTCCAATAACAGTTACTTCCACTTATTTCCAGTAACAATCTATGGTGCTGCTACAGAAAATAATGACTGTTTTCTGGCTTCAATGAAATAGCACAAGGACACTTTTGGACATGATGTAACACGTGTTTCAGAGACAACTTAGTAAATAGAAATGCAATTTAAATTGCTTATTAATACATTATCCATGAGAACATTTTGTTCAAACTTCTTATGTGCTCTGTAAATTAATGTGAATTTTAAATGGGAAGAAGGTCCTCAGATCATTTTTTGTGAGTCTATGTGCTGTGCATTAATTTCCCAAGTGTACATGAGTTAACCGTAAGAGAAACAATAGCAATTATAGGAGAAAAAGAAGTTCTGTGTTTATGTATAAGTGTTCAATACAATATAGAATACTCTACAAATAAGAAAACTTTGAAACAATAATGCCAAGTCCAGTATGTAGATTTATGTGAGTGATATGGAGAAAGCATTACTCCTAAGTGGAACATGAAGCATGAGGCCACTCCTTTTCTAAATCACGCTTGATAATCACGTAAATGTGCAAAAAGGAGAATGGAAGAATGATTCTGTTTCCAATGTAAGTCAGATATGGAAGAATAGACTTAACTGGAAAAAAAGAGTCCATCTGAGAGAACAGGAATTATACTAGCAATGAACCTGGTGGCTAAGATCACATTTCTTTTTCTTTCCTTTTCTTAAATTCTTTTTGTTGTTGTTGTTGTTGTTCGTGGAAATTGAAATATGGGACAGGGGGCTGTCCCTTTGAAATGCAGCTCAAGGCTAGTGCTTTTCCACTTGAGCCACAGTGCCACTTCCAGTTTTCTGGTAATTATTGGAGCAAAGAGTCTCCAGGAATTTCCTACCCGTGCTGGCTTTAAACCCCAATCCTCAGATCTCACAACAACTTGGTTTATGATCACATTTCTAACAGTGTACACTCAGGATATGCAATGTAAATGTTCATCTATCTTTATATGAATTCTTGAGTTAAAAATCTGGGCTACAGGTTAGACTTTACACTCACAAAAGTGTTTGAAGTTTAAAAGTTGATACCCCTGGAAAAATAAAACCTAAGAATGTAAAGGAGTCTGGGAAGTTCAATTTACATCTGGCTTGGACAGTATAGGCTTTAAGACACTACCTATAATTAACCAGCCAAAAGCTGGAATACCAGTCACGAGCAAGATTGCTGAATAACAGCTTTAGGTTTTTGCATACATACATACAAATACACACAGAGGCACTTATAGGTGCACACAAAAATACACAAATGAAACAGCTCTCAGAATATGTAGAAAAGTTAGAAAATAGGTCCTGAGTAAGACTAGAATCAAGTGATAATTTTTAATATTAGAAATCCCTCAAGTGAACTTTCCCCCAGAAGTTGAGAATATTACATAGGTAGGGACCAAAGATAGTAAGAGAGTCAAGCAATCATTATTAACTGGATAGGATCCATGGAGGAATGAGTCAGGGAACCCTGCTGGTGCATCTGAAAATGTTTATATCCAGTGTCAAATGTTAAAACGTCTTTGAAAATAGTACATAAACAGTCTGAGCAGTCAGTCTAGTGGATAAGATCATAGGAGAAGTTCAGAATTGCTAGTCTGTTTCTAGATTAAATAAAGAAAATATGGCAGGTCAATGTGATACAAGCCTGGAATTCTAGCACTCAGACAGGAGATTAGAGAGTGGAATTACATAACGGTACCTTCCCTGGACCAGGTAGAATAATTTTGTCTCAGTAAAACAAACCAAACAACATTAAAGGAATACACAGTTTTAAGTTTGGCCTAATTTTGTCATTATGTTTCCTATTGAATGCAACTCATATATATCCTCACTTGGGTTTTAAATGCTCTCATCATTACACAACATCCATAGATGCAAGATAGCTCATGATTCCCATCCAAAAATTTGCAAAAGTAAGTAAGTCTCATTCTGTTGGATTCCAAATAAATGTTGAAAGATTACAAAAGCTTAAGCCTGGAGAAATAGCAAAGTTCGTCTAATGTAGGACTTTGTAGACCTTGTTAAATTAGAATTTAAATTTAAAATATATTTTTTGGTTTTGTTTGTAATTTCATATTCTATAGGATACTACAAAATTCTTTTTAAGTAGAGGGATTAAGTGAAAAATCACAAATGATTCTGGCATTCTATTTGCCTAGTTATTTCAAAAGAGTTATAATTAGAACATAGTTAATAGATAATTCGCACAGTTCATGTATACCATGTTAATGTGAATAATCTAGACAGAGTTGCCAACAAATGGATGACATTAATTTATACATTTAGAAAAACCAATTTTTTAAGGGTTTGGTTTAATATGGTATGAAGATAGTAATTGTGTGACATCTTCTTTCTTCTTCATATATGTAACACAGGAAGCCATTTCCTTATTTACGTGCCTCTGTATACATGGAGAAAAATGCTGGGATTGGGGTTTGTTTTCAATTTTGTTTTTGTTTTATTGGTTCGTCCTAGAGCTTGAACTCTTGGCCTGGACAGTGTCTCTGAGCCTGTTTATGCTCAAGGCTCATGTCCTACCACTTCAATCTCAGGGCCACTTGAGTCTGGCTTTCGTGGAGATTTTTGGAGGTAAGATTCTAAGAAATCTTCCTTCCTGGGTGGGCTTTGGATCATAATTTTCTTATCTTAGCATACTGAATATCTATGATAATTAAAAAAGTATAAATATAAATATTTGCAAGTGTTCTGATCTCAAGAATACCAGTGGTGGAAAAATGATGCAGCTCAGTTTATTGTGTTCTTTTCAGAACAAGGAGGGTGTCACATTAGCAGAAGTGTAGTATTTTTTCAAAATAGAGATAAGGTATTCATGATGTGAATTAAGGAATTTTAAGGTGTCCCTTACAAGTTGGAAACTGTTGGGCTAGGATGACTTTATGGCATAAATCTTGGGATTGATGGTCATATTTATAATAGCTTACTCATAAACAATTGCTTACTTTTGAAGAATTAATTATTACACATGCTTCACAGTTTTATCCTCTACCAGAATGTGGCTATTTTTCTGTTTAGTTCTCAATCTGTAATACCCCATTGGAAACTGCATCTATTGCAGAATTACATAACATGCAAACAGGTACTGTTTTGAATCTCTTAGGAATGTTGAGAATTTAAAAATGAGTAGCTATTAATCATAGGAATTTTGAAGAACACATATATTCTGTCCTCTTAACAACTTACTTACTTTTAAAAGTTATGGATTTCCATAGCATTAAACTGTTTTCTGTTTTAGAATGAGAAAGTACTGAATTTATTCTTTTTTGAAAAATTTGGCAAGTATATTGTGAAAATATTGTCTACTTGGATAACATTCAAGTTGATGACCCTCTGATAAAGAAGTGGTAATTAATTCAAATTAGATGCCAAATATTATTGATTTTTAAAATGTTACTATATAAAGAATATTATTTACTGGGCCAATACAGTGAAATTATATTTTATGCAGCTTATTTTTTCAATTTTATTATAAAAATGATATACAGTGGGGTTACAGTTATTGTAAGGTATCAAATCATAACTTTTCAAACTTGATAACACTCCCTCATTTTTCTCACAGTTTTCCTTCACCCCATTACCCCTCACAAGTTGTAATGTACATTTCCAACATAATGTCTTGTGAGTATTGTTATTGCATTGGTTTGCCTTTGGTCCTTTGTCTCACCATTATGTTTTTCCTTTACCCTTCGCTAATCAAGGTAAATGTATACACAATACAAAATGAAATACAGCAGGGATAAACCATAGGGGAAAAACCCAAAGAAAACAGATATCACATAGTTCATCAAAAACAACAACCACAAATGAAAAAAAAAATCTGGTTCCATATCTTGGAATTCAATTCTGTTAAAAATTCTCCCCTATTGAATCTATTCAATTCTGTTAAAAATTCTCCCCTACCCCAAGCTTCCTCTTTGAACAGCTTTGTTTGCTTTTCCCAAGAATGCCCTTCATTAACTGATTCAAATTTTGAGAGGTCATATTCATACTCTCTAGAGATTGCTGTTTGGTTGTGATTTTTGTGTGTTTTTGTTTCTTGTGTTTTTTAACTGAATTTTAAAAGGTTGTGCAATTGTGTTACAATTAAATATATCCATCTAATTGTCCAATGCTCCTAGATCAGAGTCACTCCTTCCATCATTCCCAACCAACCCTTTCTCCAAGATTTATTTCCAATTTACCACTCCCTTCATGATATGTGTACATTGAGTATTCTAACTGTACTTACCCCTTGTTCATTTTTCATTCATTCTATGTCTTTATTATAATTCCTCTCTGGTTTCAACTTTCTGATAGTCATTCTGTTAAACTATCTATTAATACTTTGAAAGGTTTATATACATTCCATGGAGTCTCAATCCTGCATATTCTTGAACTGATGTCAGCTTATATTTCCATAATTCATTCATCTGCAGCAACAATTTGCAAGACTGGAGACGTGAAGCACCTAAACATGATTTTATTCTCACCCATTTGGAAGATTAATCTTTAGTCAAAAAGAAAGTTAAAAAATAGCTTAGAATGTATTCCTAACAATGAATTTTTATAAATGGCTTTGTACAATGGTGTGATTATTTTATTTTACATGGAATAATATTTTCTACTACCTATAAGTTTTGGAAAAAGAAGAAAATTGACTTTATTCCTAGAGAGGAATATGATAGAAATAGAAGACAGATATTATGTTTGTCATATCTCTGATGAGTACCCATATTCAAGACTTAAAGTCATATTTCTTACTATGTTAGACAGAGGGAAGACATAAAATAACATATGATAAGGCAACTATTTGTGATTTTTAAAAAATGTACCTTAATAAATGATGAAATTTATTAGGTAACGTTTGGGTTTGAAATTTAGGAGGCTGATTTATTTAACACACTTCTGGATGTCTCTTACTGAAAAACACAAATTGTGGGTGGTATTATTTCTACACTTTAATGAATGGTTGAACATGTTTGGCATTAGTGCTGTGTAAATAATTCAACTCTATTGTAACTTGCTCCCTATACTTGAAAAACTTGTAATGTCACTACGTATCATCAACTTGTCAAATGTTATTTTGGCGAATGTGATTTCAAATGTTTATTTGAAAAGGAATACACTTTCAGGAGATTAAATATAGATTATCATTGTTTTGAGAGTGACATTTTTATACCACAGAAACATGTTGTACTGAATTCCCAGTGTTTGAAGCACTCTTTAGTGCTTCAAATGTTTTTCTGAATTACATTTGAGCTCTAAGTCAAGATTTCAGGGATTTGGTAGACCAATTATTGATCTATCCTCCCAGAAACTATTTTTTGGCCCACTTATGTTGGAATAAAATCTTTCGTTAATAATAGGTGAGGGGTATTAAAAATAATCTTATGACACTTTGTGAACTTGTTCACTCACATGGGCTGGTCATCTGTAAGTTGAATGTTTAAATTACAGTACTTTCTCTCAAATTTTGCGATCTCATCCTTCATTTTAAGTAGCCTTGTATTTCACAATTGCTTACTTCTAATTCCTGCATCTCAAGGAATTGGTGCCCTGAAATATAGGAAATGCGAAATTGAGATGGGTCTTCAATTACTTTGTGTTGATATGTTGCATGGGCTTTGGTGAGAAGTTTTGCCCGTGTTATCTGATGATGCAGGTAACTCGGACCTGGGTTCCTAGTATGCATGGGTATTGCAGAAGAATAATATTTTTTAGACATCTTAGCAAAATTTGGGCATAATCAGTAGGAATGCTTTAGAAATATGGAGAAAAACAGTTTGGGACAAGCGAATTAAAACAATAAACAGCAGCAGAGTAAAATCCATTATTGATTAGAGGAAAACATTGTTTTTTTTTACCATGTGGATTCAGAAGACCAAGAACAGTTAGAATGTATCATAAGTTTATACTAAAAACATTGCATTGATTCTTTTATAGTCTAATATATATTTTAAACCTAATTATTTATATTCCAATTCTATTTATTGGAATAAATAAATATCAATTTATTTGTCAAACTATCAACTAATTCTAGTCAGTTTCAATGTGTGAAATATAAAATCAGCACATATCAATATAAAATATATAACTATATATAATATAATTAAAAAGTACACGTTTTATATTGTTCTGTTGTAGTTACTGTATTAAAGGCAACTCTATTTTAAAGTATTATTCCATTATCTCTACCTCAGTGTCTGATAGAGTTAGACCTAAAGATTTACCATTTGTAGATTTACAGCATGGAGGCAATAGGAAACACTGTGATTAAAACATTATCAATTTAATGCCTAATAATGAGGAGAAACATATGCACTTCTCCTGCAACTATGAAAATATTGGGTGATAAAAAGGCAGTAGTGTAAGTTGCTGCATGGTTGGATGGTAGACAGGCCAGGACATTAAGTAATCATGCATACCAACAATTTTTTCACCTTCTTGGTGTTAGCTACTTTTGAAATGGAAGGTATAATAAACAATTATATTTTGATAAAATACCTTCTAGTCTGAACAGTTCTGTTTGAACTGTTCATCTCTCTATGATCCCTTGTAACCAAGATTAGTTTTCTTCTTGTAAGACAATCTATGCTGTCAGGGTAAGATGTTCTGGTTGGGCTGTTCCCACATGGAAGAAGTGTAAAGGCTCAGGTAGACATTTGTTCCTGTAACACCTCATTTGGGAAAATGTCAGCTGAAGAAGTTTAGAAGTAGCTCTTAAGCAACGCTTACTTTGAATCCATTAGGTCCGCAAAGCTAATTCAGTTGAATAAATAAGTACTTGAAAAAGCCATCACTTTTGGATCTATCTATAAATAATTGAGAGTATGATCAAATTCCAAATAAAAAGACTTAAGATAGTCATTGACAAAAAAAATTTTGCAAATGTGAGCATTCGACTGATAAATATAAATTTTCCACTATTCACAGAATTTTAGGGAAATAAGATCGATAGCATTGTTAGGAACAATAAAGTTTCCTTGTTACAAGTAGGCACCCATAGATATAAACCTGTATAAAGATTGCATGATTAACTACTTAAATTTAGAGGATACTACACGCTTTAGCAGCACATATACTCAAATTAAAATACAGAGATTAACATGGCACTTGCACAAGGATAATATGAAAATTTGAGAAGTATTCCATATTTTTCATTCTTCAGATTCAAGAAATGAAAAACAGTTATTAAAAAGTTGATTACAAAATTACAAGTGTAAAAATACACGTAATTCATATAATTTAGTTTGACGTCAGTGTATTAAATCTTCACCTCAGAAAGGCGTTTACATAGCATAAACTTTACAAATATTCTCAAATTAGACAACATTGTCATTTTATCCCAAATAAAAATAATATTAAGTCCTAGAAAAAAAGGAAGCAAACTGTTTCTATATGGAATGCAATCGGAAAGGACATGCTAATGAACCTATATATTATAAAATAATGTAGAATTCAAAGTATATCTAGGAGAAAATAAAATAAATTATGAACATTTTGCAAACATATAATATAGAATATTTTAAAATATACTTTTTCAGACAAGCACAAGAAATATTTTAGTTTCTGTACTACTCATTTCAACAGATAAATTAAAATTATTTCTGATTAAAAAAATCACAAACTCTGAAGAAAATATTATACATATATACAAAAAATATTGAATACATTTTGACATCCAAGGCAGGCAATTCACTTGGAAAAATTCCACGGAATCCATGAATTTTTACAGTAAAATATTGGTGCTGCCAGGCATTGGTGGCTCATGCCTATAATCCTAGCTACACAGGAGGCTGAGATCTGAGGATCATGGTTCAAAGCCAGCCTGGGAAGGAAAGTCTGTGGTACACTTATCTCAAATAAACCACTAGAAAACTGGAAGTGGAACTGTGTCTCAAGTGGTAGAGCGCTAACCTTGAGCTGAAGAGCACAGGGATAGCTCCCAGGCCCAGATTTCAAGCCCCATGACTGACCAAAATATATATATATATTGCTCTTATTTGGATTGTGAAAATATTTTGTAGGGACACAAAAGATGGACTTGCATTTTTGAAATTTAAGAAACTTAACCCGACCATTAGGACTTCAGTGAACAATTTGTATAGCCTATCACAACTTCATAGAGGTAGTGATACATACTTATCCTTTCGGCAATATCAAATACAGTATCTTCTATGTTGTTCTTCCGGCCTGGTTTTATATAATGGTTCAACAGAAGGTGATCCAGCGTATATTTGCTATCTCAATTCTCAGCAACAAGATGTAAAGGTGTCAAAAATTCTTTAGTTTGGGGAAGTGGAGCTGCGGCTCAAGCAGTAGAGTGCTCGCCTTGAACTGAAGAGCACAGCGACAGCACCCAAGCCCAGAGCTCCAGCCCCACAACCGACCAAAAAAAACCACAACAACAAAAAACAAACAAACAAAAATATTTGGGCTGGGAATATGGCTCAGTGGTAGAGCATTTAGCTTGCATGCATGAGGCCCTAGGTTCGATTCCTCAGCACCACATAAGCAGGAAAAAAAAGCCAGAAGTTGTGCTGTGGCTCAAGTGGTAGAGCGCTAGCCTTGAGCTGAAGAGCTGAGGGACAGCGTCCAGGCCCAGAGTTCAGGTCCCACTACCAAACCAAAAAAATTTTTTTTTAAAAAATGAGTCCTTTAGTCTGGGCATTGGTATCTGTATCATGATGAAGTAAGAAAGATGCCACTCTGCTATTATTCCATGTATATGCACTGTGCAGGGGTGATCAGTCATCTACAGTTATTGCATGTGCCGCTTGAGACATCAACTCACTGATAATGTCTAAGTGTCCACTGTAGGCTTCTCAAAGAGGGGTATACTCATCATCATCCCTACTATTCACATGAGTGGACTTTTGGGAAAGAAGTCTCCGCAATGTAATAAGCTGAATATTTTTGGCAGCCCAATGAAGAAAATTGCTTGGATCCTTCTCCAAATTTATTTCTTGCAATTGATACCATTCCTTACTTTTTCATCTTGTTCCCCATATTCCTAAGACTTGCCTAACCAGAGACTTTGAGTGCCAGTGGGAATGAGGTGTCCATGTATTTCCCTAATATTTCACATTGGTTGAACTGGTCAGAAATATCTGGTGAATTTTCTGCAACTGTTTATTCATCATGATTTATTTTCTCTTTTTCCAATTTTACTATTCGAAATTATTCTAACTGGAGAGTAGGGAATTGATGGAGAGCAGCGGAAAGATGTTCCTCCATATTCAAATGTACACACTGAAAATGAGGACCTGTGATGTCTTCATGTGCAGCTTATTCTAGGAATGAGAAAATAGGAAATAATGCCTTTTATATAAATGATATGGGAAATGGCAGAGGAAAAAGTGAAATGATGCAACCAAAAATATAAAAGCAAAATAAATTAGGATAATTATGGAGCAATCATATTATCTATGAGAACCAAGAAAGGGAGAGAGAAAGAGAGAGACAGATGTATAATGACCTAGCTAGCCACAAAATTCATGCCTCTGATCGATTTATAGAGCAAACAAAAATTTATTTTTAAAAGAGATGGAAATAGAATTTATGTATTTACTTGAAATTAGTAAATACATTTTTAGTAGCCTATGTAAAAAGATATAACTTTGACAAAATTACACACAATAAACTAAATCCTTGATAATTCTAGTAACAGATCTGACTGAAATCAGTTGAATCATACTTTTCCTGTACAATGAAGGAATAAGAAGGTAGTAAAGCAGCTAGAGAAAGCAGGGAGTTTGTATCTGTGACAAAACTTTGTGGAAATTGGTATTGAGGATTTCTTACTGGTGATCCACTTGCACTGGAAGCATGATTGTGAAGTATTGCTTGCTGATTCTGAACTATTGATTTGATCATAATATTCTCCAAGGAGAAAATGAGAATTGATAGTTAAGGACTTCTAATACGTTTTGACTTTCTCACTAAGCACTTTCAATCATCAAAATCACATGAAGACAATAGTCAGGCCTACATTTTAGATGAAAGCAAGTGTCTTTAAAAAAACAAAGAATGTATGTAGTCATGCAAAGGACTTCTGTTTTACCAATGCCTCATACATTTTTCTAATGTTGGGTACCAATAAATAATGGATCTATTAGAAAACTCTTAAAGCTCGTATGTTCAATAGTGAGTTCTCTTACACTATATCATGGTATTTTTTGTGTATGGTTTTAATAATAAATTTACATTACTCACGAATTTCTGACAGGACAGTATCATCACTGTACATCTTGCTTCTATACTCTCATTTTAAAATTACTATATAAGTATGGGCATTAGATAACTATAGAGGAAAAAGTAGAAGCCACACCGATGGCTTATGTCTTTAGTACTAGTTAATAAGAAAGATGAAATCTGAGGATTGTGGCTTGAAAGCAGACCAAGAAAAAAAAAGTCCATTAGATTCTGATTTGAAAGTAACAATCAAAAGCTAGAAATGGAGCTGTGGTACAAGCAGTAAAATCCTAGCCTTGAGAAAACTGAAACAAAAAATAAATTCTGGGACAAAGGTAGGCCCTGAGTTCAAGCACTAGGATTAGCACCAAACAAATGAATTAATTGATAGGGTAATTAATTAATTAAAAATAAATTAAGTGGTCACATGTGGAAAGGCAGGTAAAATGTAACATGCGTGGTAATGGTTTATGTATTATTTTGTAATAAGGCATATTATCATTTCTCCTAATCACTAATATTTTATTTGGATTTTTTGTACAATAAACCCTGAATTTAGCATGCATGCATATGTGTGTGTACATGTGCGAACATGTGTGTATGTGTATATGTGTACATGTGCTGTTGCAATGTTGTTTGCCAATGTGGACAGGGTGAGGCTGAAAAAAGCTAACTATGTTGAAATGTTTTTATTTATCAGAGTCTGTCATGTCATTTCAGTGGAACCACCCTTCTGTACATATTATTTGTCTAATAATAAAGTCATCATAATCAAAGCATTTACAATATTAATTTAGAAAAAGATACTGCTTTCAGCTCTTATTGTATGTTAGGTAAGAAGATACCGACATAATTAGTTAGTAAGTTATTGCTGTAAGATGATTGTCAGTACAAAATACGTATTTGACCTCTTAAATTGGTTATAATTTTTTTTTAAATTTAATTTTATTTTATTTGTGAACATACTGTACAGAGGGGTTACAATTACGTGGGAAGGATAATGCGTACATTTCTTACCAAGCATTTCAGCCTCCTCCTTTGTTTACCCTTCTCATCCCTTCCCAGCCTCCCTCCCCAATACCAATCATTCTCCCCACCCCCCCGCACCGACGTTGTAAAGCTCGTTTTGGACATGACAACTTGTACTTCTCATTGTTGCAACAGGTCCACCTGTATCCTTAAACGACTTTTTTTCCCCCATCTCCTCCACAAGTTACACTGACATCAAATATAGTGAAAGCAGGGGTTATACTGTGGAGGAGGGACATACAAAGCAACAAAGAAATAATCTTATAAATGCGTTAGAAACACATGCATGAAAGAAAAAAACATTAAAATACATATCTAAGGGTTCATTTTCCTAACATCACATTATCTGACCTTTTCCGCTTGACTCATACATATACTAGATATTGCAAATAAGGGAAACCATGGGGCCTATGTTTCTTTGGGCCTGGCTTACTTCACTTAATATATTTTTTTCCAAGTTTTTCCATTTCCTAACAAATGGGGCAATGTCATTTTTTCTGATGGAGGCGTAGAATTCCATTGTGTATATATGCCACATTTTCTTGATCCATTCATCTACTGAGGGGCATCTGGGTTGGTTCCAGATCTTAGCTATGGTAAATAATGCTGCAATAAAGATAGTTGTGCTGGTATCTTTAGTGTGGTCTTGTTTGTAAACATTTGGGTAAAAGCCCAAAAGTGGGATTGCTGGGTCATAGGGGAGGTCTATGTGAAGTCTTTTGAGGAACCTCCATACTGCTTTCCAAAGTGGTTGAACAAGTTTACATTCCCACCATCAGTGAAGTAAGGTTCCCTTCTGTCCACCTCCCCTACAGCATCTCTTGATGTTAGAGTTCTTGATTTTTGCCATTCTAACTGGAGTGAGGTGATATCCCAATGTTGTTTTGATTTGCATTTCTTTTATGGCTAGGGAGGTTGAGCATTTCTTCATGTGTCTATTGGCCATCCTTCTTTCTTCTTCACAGAAGTTTCTCTTTAAGTCTTTTGTCCACTTATTTATTGGGCAGTTTTTTCTTTGAGGATTTGTTGTTGGGGGATTTAATTTTTTGAGTTCCAAGTATATTTTAGATATGAGATTCTTGTCTGTTGTATGGCTAGTGAAGATCTTCTCCCAATCCGTGGACTTTCTATTGATCTTGCTAGCTATGTCCTTTGCAATGCAGAAGCTCTGCAACTTTATGCAATCCCATTTGTCCAACCTTTCTTTGATTAGTTGTGTTTCCTGGTCTCTATGAAGAAAATTTCGGCCTGAGCCAAGGAGACCTAGGGTTTCTCTTATTCCATCCACTAATGTTTTCAGAATGTCTGGTTTGACTTCGAGATCTTTGATCCATTTGGAGTTGATTCTGGTGCAGGGTGACATATAAGGGTTTAGCTTTAGTTTTCTACAAGTAGTTAAACAATTTTGCCAGCACCATTTAATGAAGAGGCTGTCTTTGTTTCATACTATTGTTTTAGCTCCCTTATCGAAAGTTAGATGGCTGTAGGTCTGTAGGTTCATTTCTGGGTTTTCAATTCTATTCCATTGGTCTTGAGGTCTGTACTGATGCCAATTCCAAGATGTTTTGATTACTATGGCTTTATAGTAGAGTTTGAAATTTGGTATTGATATTCCTCCAGCAATGTTCTTTCTGTTGAGGAGCGTTTTTGCTATTCAGGGTCTTTTATTGTTCCATATGAAGTTTTGGATTGCCTCTTCTAATTCCTTGAAGAATGAAGTTGGAATTTTGATAGGTATCGCGCTGAATTTGTAGATAGCCTTGGGAAGTATTGCCATTTTCACGATGTTAATCTTTCAAATCCAGGAGCATGGGAGATTTTGCATTTTTTAAGTACTGTGTTGATTTCCTTTTTCAAGATTTTAAAGTTTTCATCATAGAGGTCCTTCACTCCTTTGGTTAAGTTAATTCCTAGGTATTTTATTTTTGGTGGGACTATTACAAATGGAGTTCCTTTCCTAAATTCAGCCACACTTTTCTCATTGTTGGCATACAGAAAAGCCATTGATTTTGGCGGGTTAATTATATACCCTGCTACTTTGCCAAAGTTTTGAATCAGCTTGAGTAATTTGGGAGTGGTGTCTTTGGGATTCTTTAAATACAAGATCATGTCGTCTGCTAAGAGGGAGAGTTTTATTTCTTCTTTCCCTATTTGGATCCACTTTATGTCTGCATCTTGTCTTATTGCTGTAACTAGGCATTCTAAATCTACATTGAAGAGAATTGGAGAGAGTGGACATCCTTGTCCTGTTCCTGAGTTAAGAGGAAATGGCTTTAGTTTTTCACCATTGAGTATAATGCTGGCTGTAGGTTTGTCATATACAGCCTTTATTGTATTGAGGAATGTTCCATGGATTCCTAATTTTTCCAAAACCTTCATCATAAAGGGGTGTTGGATCTTGTCGAATGCTCTTTCTGCATCTATTGAGATAACCATGTGGTTCTTATTCTTGCTCCTGTTGATGTGATGAATAATATTAATTGATTTGCATATATTGAACCAACTTTGCATCCCTGAAATGAATCCTGTTTGATCGTGGTGTATGATTTTTTGGGTGAATTGTTGAAGTCGGTTGTCCAAAATTTTGTTGAGAAGTTTTGCATCAATATTCATCAAAGAAATGGGTCTATAGTTCCCTTTCTTTGATGAGTCCCTGCCTCGTTTTGGGATGAGGGTTATGATGGCTTCATAGAATGTGTTCGGTAGTGAACTTTCTCTTTCAATTTCATTGAAGAGTTGGAGGAGTATTAGTGTGAGCTCTGCTTTGAAGGCCTTGTAGAATTCCGCTGTAAAACCATCTGGTCCTGGACTTTTCTTAGCTGGAATGTCTCTTATTGCTGTATCTATTTCAATGCTTGATATGGGCCTGTTCAGCTGGTATAACTCATCTTGGTTTAGTTTTGGCATGTCAATATTTGCTAGGAAAAGGTCCATTTCTGTCATGTTCTCAAACTTATTAGTATAAAGTTTTGAGAAGTATTCCCTTATAATGTTTTGAATCTTGGTTGTTTCCGTGGTGATGTTTCCATTCTCATCTCTGATTTTATTTATTTGGGTGTGTTCTCTTTTTTTTCTGATAAGGTTTGCTAAGGGTCTGCCAATTTTGTTAATTTTTTCAAAGCACCAACTCTTTGTTTTGTTGATTCTTTCTATAGTTTTTTTGGATTCTAATTCATTTAATTCTGATTTAATTTTAATTATTTCTTTCCGTCTACTGGATTGGGGTTTATCTTGCTGCTCTTTTTCAAGGAGGTTTAGATGTGTCATTAAATTGTTGGTTTCAGATCTCTCCAATTTGTTGATGTAGGAGCTCAGAGCTATAAACTTGCCTCTGAGTACTGCTTTTGCTGTGTCCCAGAGGTGCTGGTAATTTGTGTGTTCCTTTTTTTGAATAGCATGAACATTTGAATTTCCTTTCTAATCTCTTCCATGACCCACTCGTGATTCAGCAGTGTGTTGTTCAGCCTCCATGTGATACTAGAATTTCTTTGGTGGCTTTTGGTGTTGAGTTCTAATTTTATTCCCTTGTGGTCAGAGAGGATGCAAGGTATAACTTCAATGTTTCTTAATTTAGGCAAGTTTGCTTTGTGGCCTAAAATGTGGTTTCTTTTAGATAATGTTCCATGTGCTGCTGAGAAAAACGTGTATTCTGATGCTGCTGGGTGAAATGTTCGGTAGATATCTGTTAAATCTAGTTGATCTATGCAGCTGTTTAGATCTGCAGTTTCTCTGTTGAGTTTTTGCCGAGTTGATCTATCTAGTGGAGAGAGAGGTGTGTTAAAATCCACAATAATTAATGTCTTTGGATTTATATGGATTTGAGGGAAAGTAGTGTTTCTTGGATAAATTTGGGTGCACCATTGTTTGGCAAGTAGATATTTAGAATTGTAATATCCTTCTGAAAGAGAGATCCCTTAATTAGTATGTAGCGACCTTCTTTATCTCTTCTCACGAATTTTAATTTGAAGTCTATTTTATCTGATACTAGGATTGCAACTCCCGCCTGTTTATGGCGGCCGTTTGCTTGGTAGATTTTCTTCCAACCTTTAACATTGAAAATGTGTTTGTTTTTACGGGCAAGATGTGACTCCTGAAGGCAGCAAATAGAGGGGTTTTGTTTTTTAATCCAAAATGCAACTAAAGACAACCCTGAGATACCACCTTACCCCAGTCAGAATGTCCCACATCCACAAATCAGCCAATGATAAATGCTGGAGGGGATGTGGAGAAAGAGGAACCCTATTACAATGCTGGTGGAAATGTACACTTATACAACCACTTTGGAAAGCAGTCTGGAGGGTCCTTAGAAAGCTAAAGATTGACCTCCCTTATTACCCAGTCATACCACTTCTAGGCATCTGCCCTCAACAACAGGAACCAATATACAAGGACACGTGCACCTCCATGTTTATTGCAGCACTGTTCACAATAGCTAGGATATGGAAACAACCCAGATGCCCCACCACAGATGAATGGATCCAAAAATTGTGGTATCTATACACAATGGAATATTATGCAGCCATTAGAAATGACAAAATAATGGATTTTCAGGGAAATGGATGGAGCTAGAAGGAATCATTTTGAGTGAGGTAAGCCAAGAGCAAGGAGACAAGCGGTACGTGGTCTCCCTGATAAGTGGATGCTAAATCCAAAATGTTAGATGTTATGACAGAATTAACAGGACTTAAGAAACAAAGAACTCCCACTCATCTGGTCGAACCACTACTAATTATCCCATACTGCTGATCATATGTATGGTGTATATGGGTACACCATTATATGTTATAGACTGTGATAGACAATTTGCTCCAGGAAAATTAGAATGAGCTTGTGACTTTAAATGCGCATCCTTATTCCACAATACTGTGAAATTTGGGAAATTATGTTATCACTTAATCACTATTAAAGAAAAAAAAAGAACCTCGGGGAAGTTAGGGAGAGAAGGGATGGTAGGGGGAAAACAATGGAGGGGGTAACAATGCTTAATAAGAAGTGTACTCATTACCTTGCTCATGTAACTGTAACCCTCTGTATAGTATCTTTATAATAAAAAATTTAAAAAAGGCCTGAGAATATGGATTCGTGTTTTGGCACTGATCCAATGTCTACAGCATTGAGTGAAGCACTAACACCTCTCATGCCTGAGATCTGAGTCTCTTAAACTTTGCAAAGAACACAGGAACATCTTTCTTGTTCCTGAGCTACAGGCCACTTGAGCTGGCTTGAGCTGACTGTCAGTTACAGTTGCTTGGCTCTCAGAGTTCCATATTCTATTCCATTATGAGGTAGAGAGTGTCATCTCTCAGAGCCCAATGATCTAAGCTTCCTGCTCACATAAGACCATCCCAAAGACATACTGGAAACTGAAATCTCCCCTCCCACATCACTCTATACATATGTGAACATTGTCAAATCCCAATATCCTCAGCTAGGCCTGGGAATCAGTATGCTCTCAACCTCAAGGAACATTTCCTAGGTCAGATCCATGCCTTATTTGTCACTATTCCTCTCATCCTACAGAAATCATTTTTCCTCTCTGGGCCCTCTCAGCCTGCCATGTACTTCTTGCATCTATTTTTGACATCTACATCCTAGGACTTTGTTAGTTTTTTGTTTCCTAATCTTGTTTGCCCTTGAAGCCCCAGTGTGCTGTCATGTGGAAAAAAGTTAAGTATTTAGAGGTGGGAAAATCATACAAGTATTTAAAAATAAACCTTACACATATTGTCAGACCTTTTTATAGATGTACATTCTTGTAAGATAAGAGAGTATTTTTGATACTTTTGTCATATTTTATGACAGAGGGGAAGGGGAGGAGGGAAGAGGTGCTGCATTGTCTTCTCATAATTCAATGATTATTATAGAGAAATACTATAGTTGAAGGAATGTAAGCTTTAAATATAAAAACTGTGCTCTTGTTTGTTTTTTTTTTATAAGCTAGTCGTTTATAAAGAATTCCTCACTAAAGTCTTGTCATCTTTGTTCCATGAACTATCCTCCTCCTTCAAAATAATCAGGAAAAAAACCTTCACAAATTAGTGGCCTATTGCCCAATCTCTGGATAAGAATTTAAGATACAACTTTGCCAGAGAATGTGTGTGTACATGTGTGTTGAAGTGTGTGTGTATGTGTGTTAGGTTGTGTTGTGCATATCTGTGTTTTAGGTCTTGAATTCAGGGCTATATGACAAGCCCGAGTATCTTTCTGGTGACAGTAGTGATCTACCAATCATGCCACAGTTCCACTGCAAGCTTTCTGTACTGAACTGGAGAGAAGAGACTCATAAAATTTCATGCTCAGGCTTTCTGAACTAAATCTCAGGTCTCAAACTCCTGATTAGTTAGAGTTATACTTATCAGCCTCCATAACCTGGTGATAAAACATTGTTACTGGAGGCAGTGGGGTTGCAAGTTTCAGTCTAGCTTCACAACTTTCTATATCATAAAACAGCAACAGTAGAACCCTATATAAAAATACAATAATAAGATGTAATTAGAATATAATTTGGTGATATAGTCTGTTAGCAGAAATTTCAGGAAACCATGGTCTTATTGATTTAGCATCACAAATCCAAACAAAATGAGATAATTTCAGTAGACTCTACAAATTTTTAATTCCATCATATAATAATTTCAAAACATTATAATAAACAGGAAAACATTCATACTTATATCCTAAAAAGATGTAAAAAGATGAAGATGGCAGATTATGAAATGGGAAATTCTACACTGTAGGAAAATTATTGTCATGGTGAATACATGGTGGTATTGTCATGGTGAATATATGATAATATTCTTCAGAGGAGCAATAGATAAATATATATTTACTATAGATAATCGAACTTGTTTCTTTCCTTCTTTCTTTCTTTCTTTCTTTCTTTCTTTCTTTCTTTCTTTCTTTCTTTCTTTCTTTCTTTCTTTCTTCTTCCATCCTCTTTCCCTCCTTCCTTCCTTCCTTCCTTCCTTCCTTTCTTTCTGTTCTCTCTCCCTCTCTCTCTATATCTCTCCTCTCTTTCACTCACCCTCCCTCTGTCCCTTACCTGAGTGTTCTCAACTCTCAAAAAATGGACACTTGGTGAGATGAACTCACAGGCGGTGAAGAACAGCTCAATTGGCAAACGTGAAATTTAATTTACTGTTACCTTACACCTCTAACACAGGTAACTGGAATCAAATAATGAGCACTCAGCAGCATGGCGTCTCAAGCCATTTGGAGGTGGAAAGCAAGCACATTCACTGTATTCTGGAAGTCCACCCTGGGAAGGTGGAGCAGACTCCTCCCTCCTCTTGGCTAAATCTCAGCCCAGTTTCTGCATCAGGAGAGGTGACTGCCTCCAAGTGAGCCAGTTACCTAAGTGACACAGGTACTGAGCAGAGACTTAGCCTCTTGTGGTGTTGAGATTAATGGCATGATTCAACATGTTCCACTAGTTTGTTGAGATTGAGATTTCCTAATTTTTGGTTAGGCTATTTTCAAATTGTGATCTATTTATTTCTGATTGCTAACCATGATTATAGATGTGAACCAGCACATCAGACCATTCAAAGATCTTTACCACGCATGGAAGACATTAAGTTTATTTTTCCAGATGACATACAAGTTGACAGACAACAAAATAAGTCCTGAATTCTGGTCGAGGTGTTTTTTAATGTGAAGCAAAATTTACTTAGCAAAATATCTGACTACTGTGATCATACTTTCAAACTTACCCTACGTTTTAATATCAAATCACCTATTAGCCAATGATTCACTCAAATTACCTGTAATCATTTACTTCTGTCATATCTTCTAGAGGTATGCAGAACTGGAGCACACACTATTAACTAAAGTGGTAGAAATTTGAGAGGATCACAGTTCTGAATCAGTCTAGGAAGGAATGTATCACCTATATCAACCTACTAGGTAGGTATATTGGAATGAAATCATGGTCCTTGCTTTTGGAGCTGGGTGCAAAAATTGTTACTCTATACGTAAAGTAACTTAAACAAGAAAGGATTGGTGGAGTGACTCCAATGATGGAGTACCTGTCTGGCAAACACTACATCAAAACTGAAATCAATTTCCTAAAGATAAAATAAGAAAAGGAAAGCAAGAACAACTCATACTTAACATGTGTTCAATGTAAAGATTTACACTAACTTACTGTAGTTATAATGCCATCATTTATTTCTAGGGCAAACACATTTTGTGTCAAGCTTAAATGAAAAAATAACACACTATATACAAAGCTTTGGTAAAACACAGGTCTGGCTTACAATTGTGAACACTTAAGTTTGCATGTGCAGTGGTGTTGCAGGGTTGTTAAAGTTTATGGAAGTCCATCCTTTTGATGAACTTGACATGATGAAATTACCTAACCATACAATTCACTGGACAGATATTGCTGATATATATATGTATATACATATATATATACATATATATATACATATATATACATACATATATATATATACACAGTTGTATGTATTTATATATTAAGTGACATGTAAATAAAATAAAATGTACAATGAATAAATTTAGTGAACAGATACCTTTTCTAGATAATTATTTAATGAATAAATTCATGTCTTATAGTCTCCAATGTTATATCACACTTAAATGGTTGCTGATCCCCTTCAGCTTTTTTATATTTTTTTCAGATGAAAAAGCCTGCCAATAATTATACTTGTATGACATTCTTTTCTTTATGAAATGAAAAACACGCTGTGTAATATGGCTCTTTATGTATCATCAAAATTTTTTATAATTTCAAGTACATATTGCCTTATACTTAGTTTTTGCTCATCCTCCAATAATACCTATGGGAAGGAGACTATGAAGGATCATTCTATTACTTTGGGAGCTTCTGTTATTAATCACTGCAATAAATATTATGAAAATGAATCTCTGAAATTATTTAGAGAGATGACTTGAAAGTTTCCCTTCAACACACTCATGCTGCTCCCTCAATAAATCATAGAACTTAAAATAAGTAACATTTTAGCTGGGAGCCAGTGGTTCATGCCGGTAATCCTAGCTATGCAAGAGCTGAGATCTGAAGATGGTAGTTCAAAGCTAGCCCTTGCAGGAAATCCGTGACACTCTTGCCTCCAATTAAACCCCAAAAAGTGGAAGTGGCACTGTGGTTCAAGTGGTAAAGTGCTAGCCTTGATCTAAAGAACTTAGCGACAGCACCCAGGCCTGGAATTCAAGCCCCATGACCAACAAAAAGAAAAAAAAAAGTGAGAGAGAGCAACATTTTAAAAGTAATGTGCACATATACACAAAATGTATATAGAAATAAAATTATAACAGTCCCTGAACTGGCAAAAAAAAGAGAATAAAGTGAAATTTCCTTCAATCATTCATTTAGATAATCTATACTGAGGGCAAGCTATTGAGCTCACATTACTAACTAAAGGGGTAGAATTTGAGAGGATTACAGTTCAGAACCAGTGTGCCTGGAAAGTAATATGATTCTCATATTATCCTAAAGCCTTGCAAGTTGGAATGCATTTGTGATCCCAGTTACTTGGCAGACATAGGTGAGGAACTTAGCCTCTGTTCAGCCCTCAGCAAAATTGATAACCTATGAGCAAAGTAACTAAATTAAAAAAAGATTGTTCTAATGGTATAATACTTGTTCAGCAAACAAAATATCTAAATTTATACTCATTTCATAAAAGAGGAAAAAAGGGGAAGAAAGAAAGAAAGAGAAAAGAAAGAAAGAAAATAAAGCAGAGAAGGAGAAGGAGGGACGGGAAGGAAGGAAGGAAGGAAAGAAGGAAGGAAGGAGGGAAGGAAGGAGGGAGGGAGGGAAGGAAGGAAGGAAGGAAGGAAGGAGATAAGGAAGAAAAGAAGGAAGTACAGATGGAAGGAAGTGAAAGAAAGAAACAAAGAAAGAAGGAAAGAGAGAAAGAAAGAAAGAAAGAGAGAGAGAGAGAAAGAAAGAAAGAAAGAAAGAAAGAAAGAAAGAAAGAAAGAAAGAAAGAAAGAAAGAAAGAAAGAAAGAAAGAAAGAAAGAAAGGAAAAGAAAAAAATAAAGACAGGGAGGAAGAAAGAAAGGATGAAAGAGAGGTATAAATTAAAACCTCAGCATGTGTTAGGTGTAAATAATTACCCTAAATCATTTAAATTATAAATGCCAACATTCAAATCTCTGGGCAGAGACATTTTATATCAAGCCCTGTTGTACGGACTTGGGGCCCCCAAAAGACCACCAGAGACTATGACCAATGCTAACAGCAAAAGAGTCATTTATTTGTAAGCTCAAGCTTAGTGCTCCACGCACTGGTAACCGGTGACAGTAAGAGTCCCCAAGCACAAAATCAGCACAGCTTTTATAGTATTGAACAAACAAGTTTAGGGAATTTCCACACAAGCAGTTACATGATTGATTTGAGTCCACCCTAAACATACTGCCCTTTTTCTAAACTGTTGGTATGTTCTGTTCCTGGAACAATTGAGCAACTGTTCTGCTTTCTTAAGGGTGGGCAGGATTGGTGGCAAACTGTGTTTTTTTTTTTCTCTCTCTCTTGGGCTTACTCTGAGGGCAGCCTAGCACAAGATGGTGGGGTTAATCTCAAGTTGGAGTTACTTTGGCTCTTCATTCCCTCCTCTTCTAGAGCATCGGGGACCAATCATATTCCCCTAATTGAAACAGTCTTCTATATTTACAGTTTAGTATTGGGATCTCAGAACTAATAGATGGACTGTGCTGATCCTCTCTTTTACAAAGGACACCAGTCTACAAGGTCTGATTGTGAGTAACAAAATTAACCGTACCAAAGGCCCTGACATTTTTTTGTAGCAATCTTGATTCTGTATATAACAGCTAACTTAATTTTATACCAACTGTACTCGTAAACTCCAATTTTAAGACATACTCATACTATTTGCTACATACTTAAACTTTCTGAGGTTTGTCTTCTTTACAAACATTTTAAAACAATCCTTACTTTTTAAATCCTTTCTTATCCAGAGGATACCACTTTTCCCCCAGTTCCTTTCCTAAGGCTTTCTTTACCACCCTCTTCTTTACAATTCCTTGAGCTTCTTTGTGGTGAGAGTTTAAAACTGCCCATTTTTCCTTTGACTTGTGGAACCAAGTAATCTCAGAAAGCCTCAAGACACCAGTGGAATGAAAAGCTTGCTAGAATTTTTGGGGGGGTCCGGTCATGGGGCCTCAACTCTGGGCCTGGGCACTGTCCCTCAGCTCTTCAGCTCAAGGCTAGTGCTCTATCACTTGAGCCACAGCGCCAGTTCCAGCTTTTTTCTTTTTGCTTATGTGGTGCTGAGGAATCGAACCAAGGGCCTGAGGCATGCAAGGCAAGCGCTCTACCACTGAGCCACCTTCCCAGCCCAAGCTTGCTAGATTTTAAGGCTAAGATTAGGACTGGGTCTCATTCCTCTTACTACCTCCATTGATTAAAAAAAAAAAATCTCCTTTATCTTTAAAAAACACCCAGGAGGAAGCAGGTTATTACCATACCAGAACCAAACTAGGTTGCGACCCTGAAGTGCCTAAGGCAAGCCAGTGATATCCTCGTTCCCAACATCTACTGTGGGAGTATAGAGGATTACTGCATATTACCAAGAGAATGTCCCACATGATCTTAGTTGTAGCAGCTTTCAACTGGGAAGCATTTTCAGGTGATGGAATCAGTCAGGAGTGCAATCTACTTTTACCACGGTGGAGGTGGTCTGGGTGATGATATAAAGTTCCTCCAGGTAAGTGTCAGGCTGTTGTTGAACTTTACCCATTAGGGTGTGAAGCAGCAGCAGCAGGGTCTCACAGTCGCTCCAAGGGAATGTCACACCTCGTGCTGGACTGCAAATTCCTACACAGACTGGTAAGCATACATTGCATATGCTTGTCAGGCTGTGACCCCACTAGTTTTTAAGACAACTTATACAATAGCCCAGGACAATTTACCAAGATGACAACTTTTTAAACAAATAGTTCTTTTAATAATGCTAGGATTTTCTAAGGAGATATAGAGGGCTCAGGCTTGTACTATTATTTCCCATGCCTTTTCCTTCTGTCTATTTTGCCACATATTAAAAAAAAGTGAATATTTTCCCTTGTTCTTAAAATGGGATGATGGGCAAAGATTCATCTTCTGTCACTTCTTCAAGCTAACTCAGAGGTGTTGATCCTACCTAGCCAGTAACCTATAAACTTAGCCTATTTTACAAAGAGTTTACCAGGGTTAGATGTCATTAAGAACAATATTTTAACTTTTGACAAATGCACATACCATTTTTCTGGCTACAGCAGTGGAGCTTATTTAGCCTTCTGGTTTGCAAAAGGATCTTTATGGATGGCTTAGGAACGTGATCTCTAGTAGTCCTAACAATGTCTGAGATACCTATGCAGGCCTTCAGACAGATATCAATAGAAACACATTCTCAGGTTTACAAACTTTTCCTGAGCAGATGAATTTCCTGTAGCTGGTGTCAGCTCAAAAGTTACTGCCAATTAGAGCTTTTGGCACATGCAGGGGTTGGGATTTAAACTATCCTCCACATTTTACAAGTTTAGCTTTTTACTACTATCACAGATGACTGACAATTTCCTGTCCCTTACAGTCATAGACATTAGGCATGCTTACAAACTACCTTCCCATGACCTCCTGGCTCTGACCAATTTTTGAAGGGCCATGCACAAATGACTCAAGGATATGACATTATTTCTGCCCTCTAAGCAGTGGCTTACGGTCTGTGGATGCTCCTCAATTACTTTCGTCCAAGGAGTGTTTTCTCCATACTGGGAACAATGCCTTATTGGCATTTCCCTTAGTTGGTTGTTGGACTTGAACTTGGGGCCTGAGTGCTGTCCCTCAGCTCTAAAGCTCAAGGCTAGCACTTTGCCACATTGAATCCTAAAGCAGGTCTGCTTGCTCTTTCTGCCTTCTGCTGGCTGAGTTGAGGTGACATTCTCACAGAGACCTTCATCTGCCCAGGCTGGATTCGAACAAGTTTTCAGATCAATGAGTCTCATAAAAGGCCATTTTACTCCAATTAAAAGCAACAAGGCAGTCAACATAGAAGTAGCTTTTAAGCATATTCTTACCTGAAACTTATTAAGAGCCAAAGTTACATCTGACAAACTTACAAGAATCCTCACTCCTTTTTGTGGATCTGCTGGGAACTGTTACCAAAAACAAACAAACAAACAAACAAAAACACCAATGAGACCAAACTGAAATAGGAATTAATCAATAACTTTGGTCATCCTAATTTTTCTTTTTGTACTTTGAGGCAAATGTTTAGAACAATTTTACTTTTAAACTTTATATACAGAAATCCGTTCCTAATTTGTAAGCCTCCTAATCATCTCTGTTTTAATAGTCTATACTTAAGTTTTTAGTTGCATTTTAGAAACCCATTAAATTCTCGAGGCTAGGTGTCATTCATTTCCTTTTGGCTGCTTGTTTAAAACAGATACACATGAAAACTTTTAAGCTGAAATAACATTTTTTTCTTAATGTAAAAATTAGAATCACCATCACTGTACCAAGAAGCTAGAATTAACACCTTTATGCCTTAAAATTAACATATCCAATGGCAGAATATCATTGAGAGCAAACCACATTATACAAATAAACTTTTTAACCCTCTTTTTAAGGCCTTCTTAATTTTAACACATCCAAAGGGCAGTTTTAGCAATGTTAATCAGATCTTCACATCACTCATTTTTGCCATCGTGTTTCCAGTGTCTATCTGTAGGGAAAAGGGGCAGAATAAACATGGGCCACTTGGCCCTTCCTGTGGAATGGGCATACATCCAATCTGACACTTTAGGGTTAGTTGAACTGCGTTTGTGCCAGCTTGCCCTCTTTCACCATGCGTGGACTCTTCCCAGGGCCTGTTTCACCCATGCATGACCAGCTGAACTGCACTTCTGCTTGTTCACCCTTCACTCCTAAAGATAGATCTTCTGTTGGCTTCTCAATTTCTCCTTTTTTGTTAAGCCAGATATCTTGATTACAGTGTAAACAGCCTTATGCATTCTAAAATACCAGATTTTCTAATTTTTAAGTTAAAGAATCCTTCGAAAGCCATTTTAAAAATGTGAAAATGCTTTAAAAAATTTTAGTAATGATCAAATCTCATAATCTTTTGAACTTTAAACTTAAACTCAGCCCATTGTTACAGCATGCTGACCATTTCTATCATGAACATGTTCACAAACACATACAAACACACTCAGATTTTTAAGCATGCAAAAATCAAAATCAATCATATGTACATTTTGAAGTTTTGAAAGAAAAATTTAAGATAGTGTTTATTTTAATCTAAGTAACTTTGTTGAGCTTCATTTTCCCAGGGCTTGCTTATTTAGGAAGGCATTTCAAAAATTGGTCTTTTGAATCTCTTCTGTTGGAGGAAGGCTGGGGTTGGGGAGTCACCTGAAATTAAACTGGTCTGATTTTTATCCAGTTTTAGACAAGAGCACTTTACATTGTCAGGACTAGCTGAAAAGTCAAAACCAGGCACAAATCCTTCTCTGTGACTGAGCCCAGCTGGAGGCCGGAACTTTTATTTCCCCAGTTTTTATGTTCAAAATCCCTTTGTAATAAAAGTTACTATATGAGATCTTCATGGATGAGGTGGTATGTGTTTTCTGGTGGAGCTCTGTTTGGTTTAAGGGAGGAGGTGGTATTGGCACAGCCTGTATGGTGGAACAAGACAGGGTTTTGAGGGCGAAGGCCAGTGTGTGTAGGGCTTTGAGACATCAGGGAGGGAACAGGAAGGACTAGACTTGTTAGGGAAGGGATCTTTTGTGGAGTAGGCGGGATTTAGGATGGAAGCTGGCAGGTGCACAGGTTTTCATTGGAAGAAGGTGGGGTCACTGGGGAGGAGGCTGTTTGGGGCAAGGCTTTGAGAAGGAAGAACAAGGCTACAATGGAGGAGGTTACTTAGAGGAGGGGATCTGGTGGAACACTGTGAGCCCTTGTGGGATATGTAGGGGGAGGTTTCTCATAAGGCAGGGCAGGGAATGGAGGCAAGAGGTTGACCGAAGGTGGGGATTCTGGAGCAGGAATGTGGAGCTATGAAGGAGTGGCTTTTCAGGGTCTGACTTTGAGAGGGCAGGGTGGTACTAGGAAGACATAGGCTAGTAAGGGACGGGGTTTCTAATGGAGAATCGCAGGACTTTGGGAAGTGTGTTAGGGTGGAGGTGGGGTTTCCAGCAAAGCATGATGTAGTCACAATTGTTTGGAGGCGTTTTTCAGGACCAGGGCTTTGTGAGTGATAAGATTTCTTGACAGTAGGTTAGACCATGCAGAAGACTGAAACTCGGGGATTGAAGACAGCCTATATATTATAGAGGAAGAACATCCATCATCAAAGACAAATCCAAGAAATATGATAGATCTATTCAACATTTGGAAGACACCATCAGAAAGCCTAATGAGGATAATAGGTGTAGAGTATCCCCTAGAAACAGAAGGTCTAGGAAATTTGTTTCACAGGATCCTAGCAGAAAACTTCCCAAAGATGCAAAAAGATAGGCCTATAGAGATACAAGAAGTTTTTAGAACCCAAAATAGACCAGACCAGAAAAAGACATCACAACTCCACATTATAATATCCACAGGATCAATTCAGACCAAGGAAAAGATCCTTAAAGTTGTCAAGGAGAAAAGATCAATCACCTATAAGGGAAACCAATTAGAATCACCTCAGATTTCTCAGCAGAGACAATTAAAGCAAGAAGAGCCTGGAATGATGTATGCCATGCCCTAAAGACAAACAACTATCAACCAAGAATACTGTACCCAGCTATACTCTCCTTCATGTCTGAAGGACAAATAAAAATTTTCCATACCAAAGAAAAAGTGAAACAATATATCTCTAACAAACCAGCCCTACAAAAGTTACTTAAAGATGTCCTACACAGAGAAAACAAACAGGACCACAATAAAGGGTAAGAAACTGCACCCAAATTGAGAATCCAAGAACCATAGGAAGAACCCAGTTAGTGCAGCCCCCAAGAAGGTGCATAAAATGGCAAAAACTAACAAATGTCTCTCAGTACTATCTCCCAACATTACCGAACTTAACAATACAATTAAGCAACATAGACTGTCTAGTTGGAGTAAAAAACATCCTTCTGTCTGCTGTATTCAGGAGTCACAACGTGCTCATAAAAACAAACACATGTTTAAAGTGAAAGGTTAGAACAAAATCTAACAAGCAAACGGCCTCATAAACAGGAAGGAGTTGCAATCCTAATATCAGTTAAATAGATTTGAAATTAAAATTGGTGAGAAGAGATAAAGAAGGTCTCTATATACTTATTAAGGGATCTCTCCTTCAGGAGGATATTACAATTCTAAATATCTATTCCCCACAAGAGCACCCAAATTTATCTTAGAAAATCTACTTTTTCTCACATCTCCTATAGATCCAAAGATATTAATTGTTGGGACACACACTCTCCCCACTAGATATATCAACTTGGCAAAAAATCAACAGAGAAACCACGGATATGAAAAACTGCATAGATCACCTAGATTTAACAGACATCTACCGAATATTTCACCCAGCAACATCAGAATACACGTTTTTCTCAGCAGCACAGGGAACGTTTTCTAAAATAGACAACATTTAGGTCACAAAGCAAACTTGTCCCAATCCAAAAACATTGAAGTTATACCTTGCGTTCTCTCAGACCATAAGGGAATAAAATTAGAACCCCACACCAAAAGCCACCAATGGAAGTCCTGTAACACATGGAGGCTGAACAGCACACTGTTGAATCACCAGTGAGTCATGGAAGAGATCATAAACGAAATTCAAATGTTTATAATATTCGACAAAAATGAACACTCACAATAACTGCTCCTCTGGGACACAGCATATGCAGTACTCAGAGGCATCAACAAATTGGAGTGATCTGAAACCAACAATTTAGTGAGACATCAGAGCCTCCTTGAAAAAGAGCAGCAAGATAAACCCCAATCCAGTACATGGGAAGAAATAATTAACATTAAATCAAAATTAAATCAATTAGAATTCAAAAAGCATAGAAAGAATCAACAAAACAGAGTTGGTTCTTTGAAAAATTAACAAATTGACAGACCCTTAACAAATCTTATTAGAAGAATAAGAAAACACACTCAAATAAATAAACTCAGAGATGAGAATGGAAACTTCACCACAGAAACAACAAAGATTCAGTATATTATAAGGAATACTTCTCAAACCTTTAGGTTAATAAGTTTGAGAACTTGTTAGAAATGTACTGTTTCCTAGTAAATATAGACATGCCGAAACTAAACCAAGATGAGTTAAACCATCTTAACTGGCCCATAATAAACAATGAAATAGAAATAGCAATAAGAGACCTCCCATCTAAGAAAAGCCCGGGACGAGATAGTTTTATAGCGGAAATCTACAAGGCCTTCAAAGCAGAGCTCACATCAATAATCCTTCAAGTTTTTAATGAAATTGAAAGAGAAAGTTCACTACCGAAGTCATTCTATGAAGCCATCATAAACCTCATCCCCAAACTAGGCAGGGACTCATGAAAGAAAGAGAACTATAGATCCATTTCTTTGATGAAGATTAATGCAAAACTTCTCAGCAAAATTTTGGTGAATCGACTTTCACAATTCATCCAAAAAAATCATACAACATGATCAAACAGGATTAATTTCAGGGATGTAAAGCTGCTTCAATATACGCAAACCAATTAATACAATAAATCACATCAACAAGAGCAAGGATAGGAACCACATGTTTACCTCAATAGATGCAGAAAAAGGATTTGACAAGATAGAACACCCTTTTATGATGAAGGTTCTGGAAAAATTAGGAATTCAGGGAACATTCCTCAATACAATAAAGGATGCATATGACAAACCTACTTCCAGCATTTTACTTAATGGTGAAAAAATAAAGGTATTTCCTCTTAACTAAGGAATGAGATAAAGATGTCCACTCACTCCACTTCCCTTCAAACTAGGATTAGAATGCCTAGCTACAGCAATAAGATAAGATTCAAATATAAAAGGGAATCCAAAAAGGGAAAGAAGAATCTCTACCTCTTTGCAGATTACATGAACTTGGATTTAAAGAATCCCAGGGACTCCACTCCCAAATTATTCAAGCTGATTGAAAACTTTGACAAAGTAGCAGGGTATAAAATTAACCCTTAAAAAACAATGGCTTTTCTGTATGCCAACAATGAGAAAAGTATGATTGAAATCAGGAAAGCAACTCCATTTGTAATAACCCCACAAAAATTAAAATACCTAGGACTTAACAAAGAAAAAAGGACCTCAATGATGAAAACTTTAAAAACCTGAAAAAGGAAATCAAAACCGAACTTAGAAAGTGGCAAAAACTCCGATGCTCCTGGATTGGAAAGATCAACATCGTGACAATCGCAATACTTCCCAACTCTATCTACAAATTCAATATGATACCTATCAATATTGCAGCCTCAGTCTTTTAGTAAAAAGAAGAGGTGGTCCAAAAATTCACATGGAAAAATAAAATACCCTGAATAGCAAAAACGATATTTAATGGAAACAACAGTGCTGGAGGAATATCAATACCAAATTTCAAACTCTTCTACAAATCCATAGTAATTAAAACAGCTTGGTACTGTCCCAAGAATAGCCCATAGGACCAATGGACTAGACATGAAAGCTCAGAAATGAATCGATAGGCCTATAGACATCTAATGTTCGATAAGAGAGCTAAAAAATTGGAAAGGAAGAGACACAATCTCCTAAGTAAATGCTGTTTTCAAAATTGGTTAACTACTTGTAGAAAACTCAAGTTAGATCTTTATATATCATCCTGCACCAGAATGAACTCCAAATGGGTGAAAGACCTCGGAGTCAAACAGACACTCTGAAAACATTAAAGAATGGAATAGGGGAAATAGTAGGTCTCCTTTGCACAAGCTTAAGTTTTCTTAATAGAAACCCAGAATTACAACAAATCAAAGAAATGTTGGACAAATGGGATAGCATGAAATTGCAGAGCTTCTGCGTGGCAAAGGACATAGCTAGCAAAATCAATTGAAAGACCATTGATTGGGAGAAGCTCTTCACTACCATACAACAGACAAGGGTCCCACATCTAAAATATACCTGGAACTCAAAAAAATTAAATCCCCCAACAACAAATCCTTAAAGAAAAACCTGCCAAATAAATAAGTGGGCTAAAGACTTAAAGAGAAACTCCTCTGAAGATGAAAGAACGATGGCAATATACACATGAAGAAATGCTCAACCTCTCTAGCCATAACGGAAATGCAAATCAAAACAACATTGAGATACCACCTCACTCCAGTTAGAATGGCTATAATGAAGAACTCTAATAACAACAGAGGGGATGTGGGCATAAGGGAAATTTATTGCATTGTTTCTGGGCATGTAAACTTGTTCAACCACTTTGGAAAGTAGTATGGAGGTTCCTCAAAAGATTCCACATAGAGCTCCCCTATGACCCAGCAATCCCACTTTTGGGCATTTACCCAAATGGTCACAAACAAGACCATATTAAAGCTACCAGCACAATTATGCTTATTGAACCGTTATTTACCATAGCTAACATATGGAACCAAACTAGATGCCCCTCAGTAGATGCATGGATCAATAAAATGTGGTATACATACATGCATTCATACATACATACATATATATATATATATACACACACACACACACACACACACACACACACACACACACACACACACACACACACACACACACAATGGAATTCTATGCCTCTATCTGAAGGAATGACATTGCCCCATTTGTTAGGAAATGGAAAGACATGGAAAAATTTATATTAAGGGAATAAACCAGTCCCAAAGAAACATAGGTCCCATGGTTTCCTTTATTTACAATAACCAGTATATGTCTGAGATAAGCCGAAAAGGTCAGACAAGTTGAGGTTGGGTGAAATGAACCACAAGATAAGGATTCAAAGTTTTTTTTTTTTCCTTGGGATTGTTTCTAACATATTTATAAGATGATTTCTATATTGCTTTGCATGTCCCTCCCCCACAGTAAAGACCCTGCTTTCACGGTATTTGATGTTGGTATAATTTGTGGAGGAGAAGGGAAAAAACTAATCTTTTAACTCGGGATACAGGTGGACCCATTGCAACAATGAGATATACAAGTCGTTAGGTCGAAAACCGAACTTTACAGCTTTGATGGGGGGTGGGGGGAGGGTCGAATGGAGAGAGGGGGTAGTATGGAAAGGGATGGGAAGGGGAAACAAAGTGGCAGCAACAGTGCTTGATAAGAAATGTACTCGTTATCTTGCCCATGTAATTGTAACTTGTCTGTTGGTATTCTCACTATAAAAAAATAAACAAATAAAAAATAAAAGAAAAACGAACTTTACACCTTGGCCGGCGAGAGTGGGGGATGGCAAAGGGGTGTCTGGAGAGCAACGGGGGGGGGTGGGCAGATGAGAACAGATGGGAAGGGGAAACAAAGGAGGAGGTAATAATGCTTGATGAGTAATGTACTCATTATCTTGCCCATGTAATTGTTACCCCTCTATATGGTATTTTCACAAATAAATAAATAAGAAGGAGACTCAAGGAAGCTGAAATAAGCATATTTCCCATTTGTACTTTAATGGGATTTTTCTACAAACAACAAGATTTTCATCTTAACATAATAATTTCAAAATGTATTGCTACAGCATAGATTGTAAATGTAATATTTAATACTATTGGAATACTTGAAGACAGAGTTTTACAGAAAACTTTAAATTTCAGATAAACTGCAATATTCCAATAAATACATAGAAGAAATATAATTTAAAAATTCACTGATCAAAGCAAACCCTGGCAGGAATATCTGAAAGACGCTTATCTGAAAACAGAAATTGGCACTGTGGCTCAAGTGGTAGAGGGCTCCACTTGAGCTGAAGAACTCAGGAATATGTTAATACCCTGAGATTAAACCACAGGACTGACAAAAATACAATTTAAGGAATTGAAGCATTAAGGCTGGGAAGGAGACTCAGTGGTAGAGTACTTGTCCTGAATACATAAGGTCCTGGGTTTAATTCCTCAGCACCACATAAGCAGAAAAATGTGGAAATGGCTCTGTGGCTCAAGTGATAGAGCACTAGCCTTGAGCTGAAAAGCTCATCAGGTATAACAGCTAGACCCAGAGTTGAGGCCCTTATACCACCACCAACAACAACAACAAATTAAAGCATCAAACAACCTGAAGTTTTTGTCCAGAATAATGAGTGTGGCATTATCAGTTTAAATGCTTAGTGACTTTAAGCCTAGTTTAAAAGGGGAGGTAGTGGGCAATTTGTGAGTTTGCCAAAACCTACAAAATTATTTTGTACTTTACCAAGGAGGAAGAAAGGAGGAATTGGGGGGAAGAGGGGAGGTGTTTGGTGACCTTGCCTTTTGGTTCAGTGATTGTTTTCTGGAGTCGAATTCAGAGAAATTCTGCTTGCAATCCTAGTTGCATGGTGGGGGGAGGGGAATGAAGAAGCAATGCCCTGGAAGTGGTTTTGTCCTGTCCTTGGCCTAGTTCCAAACGTCACTGGATAATCCAAGTCCCACTGCAGGACCAAGAAGCCTTGAAGAGTACTGATCCATTAGGCAGATGGACCTAACCACAGCCAGAAAAGGTAAAAAATGCAATGCCGTGGGCAGCACTGGAAATCTATACCAGGAAGAGTGTTTTATATTTTTTATTGTAAAAATACTATACAGAGGGTTTACAGTTACATGAGTAGGGTAATGAGTACATTTCCTATTGAGCATTGTTACCTCCTCCTTTGTTTTTCCCCTACTACCCTTTCCCTCCCCAACTCTCCAACTCCTCCCTCATTGACCATTACTCGACATTGTAAATTCATTTTCAACACAGTGTCCTGTACATCTCATAATCACAATGGGTCAACCTGCATCCCTATTTCTGCATTCTGCTACAACCTTTCCACTTCCCAAATTACAAAATATGTATATAAGGTGCAGAACACTGGAAACAAATACAGTGAAAACAGGGATTATACCATGGGGTATACCATGGGGGGATGAACTTACAAAAGAATCACATAGCGCATTATAAGTATATTAAAAACAAAAACAAGAAAGAAAAATCACTTGTGTGTCTGACTTGGGGTCCTTTCACTTAATGTCACCTTATATAGTTATATGGTTATACGTCCATAGCCTTTGATCTTCTCTGCTTGTCCTAGACATGTACTAGTCCTTGCAAACAAGGGAAACCATGGGACATATGTTTCTTTGGGCCTGGCTTACTTCACTTAATATAATATTTACCAAGTCTTTCCATTTCCTAACAAATGTGACAATCTCATTCTTTCTAATACAAGCATAGAATTCCATTGTGTGTGTGTGTGTGTGTGTGTGTGTGTGTGTGTGTGTGTGTGTGTATCACATTTTCTTGATCCATTCATGAACTGAGGAGCATCGAGGTTGTTTCCATAAACATGCTTGCACAGGCAACTTTGGTATGACTTTGTTTGTGATCATTTGGGTAAATGCCTAAATGCCCAAAAGTGGGATTGCTGGGACATAGGGGAACTTTACATGGAGTCTTTTGAAGAACTTCCATACTGCTTTCCAAAGTGGTTAAACAAGTTTACACTCCCACCATCAATGAAATAGGGTTCCGTTTTAGCCACATACCCTCTAAGGTGTTGTTATTAAATTTCTTGATTAGGGGCCAGGAACGTGACTCAGGAGTAGAGGGTTTTGCATTGTATGCATGAGGCCCTGGGTTCGATTCCTCTGCACCACATAAACAGAAAAAAAAATTTCTTGATTATAGCCATTCTAACTAGAGTAAGGTACAATCGCAATATTCTCTTGATTTGCATTTCTTTTGTGGCTAGAATAGTTGAGCATTTCTTCATGTATCTAATGGCCATTTTTATTTCCTCTTCAGAGAAGTCTCTCTTTAAGTTTTTAGCCCACTTAATTATTGAGCAGTTGTTTCTCTGAGGATTTGATGTTGGGGGATTTAATTTTTTGAGTCCTAAGTACATTTTACATATAAGACCTTGTCCATTTTATAACTCGTGAAGATCTTCTCCCAGAATGTGTGCTTTCTATTGATATTGCTATCTATGAACTTTGTCTTGCAGAAGCTCTCATGTTTCATGCATTTGTCCAACCTTTCTTTGATTTCTTTTTTTTGACCATTGTAATATGTTTATTACATACAGACTGTATCAGCACTCGGAATTTATAATTCCATCTCATCCTGTAATAGTAAATTACTTGTTTCATAAAGAGATGAATTAAGGAATGAATTCTTTAACTTATTTTTCTTTACTCTTTGTATGTGGCTCTCTATTAAGAAAATTTCGGTATGTGTTAAAAAGCCCTAGATTTTATCCTATGCCTTCATGTAGTGTTTTCATGGTGTCCTCTTTTATTTTGAGGTCTTTGATCCATTTGGAGTTGATTCTTGTGCAGGGTGATATATACAGATGCAGCTTTAGTTTAACAGGTGTTTAACCAATTTTGCCCACACCATTTACTCAAAAGGCTGTCTTTCTTCCATTCTCTTTTTTTAGATCCCTTGTCAAAGATTGGGTGGCTATCGGTCAGGGGGTTAATTTCTGAGTCTTCAGTCCTATTCCGTTGGTCCTCAAGTCTGTTCTTGTGCCAGAACCAAGCTGTTCTTATTACTATGGCTTTTTAGTAGCGTTTGAAATTTGGAACTAATATTGCTCTAGTGCTGTTCTTTCTGCTAAGAACTGACAAACCTACAGCCAGCATTATACTTAATGGTGAGAAGTTAAACCCATTTCTCATAAATTCAGGAATAAGATAAGGATATTTGCTCTCTCCACTCCTTTTCAACTTAGTATTAGAATGCTAGCTGGGGCAATAAGATAAGATGCAATCTTAAAGGGATCCAAATAGCAAAAGATGAAGTAAAACACTCCGTCTTTGAAGATGACATGCTCTTGTATTTAATGAAACCCATGGACTCCATTCCCAAGTTACTTGAGCTGATCAGAAACTTTGGCAAACTAGCGGAATATAAAATTAACCCTCAGAAAATAAAGGCTTTCCTGTATTCCATTAACGATAAGAGTGCAGCTGAAATTAGGAAAGCAACCCCTTTTTACTAGCCACACAAAAATAAAATACCTAGGAGTTAACTTAAGAGGTGAAGGACCTCTATGATGGGAACTTTAAAAACCAGAAAAGGAAAATTAAAGCAGAGCTATGGAAGTGGGAAACTTCCCATTCTCCTGGATTGGGAGGATTAACATCATGAAAATGGCAATATTGCCAAAGGCTATATCCAAATTCAATATGATACCTACCAATATCCCAATGTCACTCTTCAATGAAATAAAAGACGCAATCCAAAAATTCATATGGAAGAATAAAAGAGCCCAAATAGCAAAGAAGTTTATTGTGATTCTCATATTGTATTGCCACCTTGATTCTACAAAGTTATATATGAATTTTTACTTTCTTCCCTCTCTTTGGATAAAGCTCACAAACACCCTGCCTCTAGCTCCCAGACACTTAACTCTTAGCTCTGGACAATTGTTCCTAGAGAGTGAGTTAATTAATTGTATTTTGAGCGCATAAAACATGCATATAAAACTAGTAGATTTTGATCTTATGAGAAAGCAGCCTTTTTTTCCCCCTCTCAAGTTATTTCCTTTTAGGCATTTTTATAGAGAATCTGTTTTCATTTATAAATGAAAGACTGGTAGGAAACTATGTTCATAATCTGGCTCCTTCGCTCACACCTCAACACCTAAAACACAAATTTCACAAAGCATTTACAAGAAACAATACAAAAACCAAACATTGGGAATGCTCAGATGCAGAACGTTTTACAATACCCAGAATACCTCTGCTGTTTGAGGGAGGGGCTGTCTGTATAAATTAACAAACAAACCCAAAAGAGCAGCCAGGAGTACCAGACTTGAGTGTCCCTGGCTGCCACTCCACGGACAAGGAGCATGGAAGGGCTTCCTGAGCCTGCTGGAAAGTGCATGGAGGAAAGTTTACTTGCCAGCCTGAGTACAAAAAGTTGGCTTCACCTGCCTGGGTCTGTCTTTCTTGTTTTCTCCCCACAGCAGAGCAGAATTGTCCACTGCTCTACGGAGAATAAATACTGTACCAGCCAATCTGCAGAGTGGCTTATGTTTGGTCTGCACACCTTCTTAGGCGCCCCCTGCCCCACGGTGTGTGTGTGCTCCCAGGGGCTGATCCTCAGGGCCCAAGCCCACGGGGCAGGCATGTGTTAGATGTGAGTCAGTGACATTGTGTCATTTACACAGCAGCTGCCGGGTTGCTGCCCTCGCTGAACAGCAGATGCACCCTGATCTTCTCCCACAGCCCCAGGCGAGGTGCCCACAATGGCCCGATATGGGCAGGCTGCCACTAGGATCCTACTTCACCAGACAGACCAGCATGCCAGATGAAGTGGCTGCCACCTGAATTATTAATTATTTTATGGAGCAGTATTAAACAAAGTGATACACATTACTGTATATGTTATACTATATCCTTGAGTCTCTAGTCCAAAATCATTGAACTATATACTAGCAAGAATGGATCTTATTGTTTGTAATCATAAGGCCATAATGGAAAACTGAAATAAAAGTACAACAAAACACTTATCCATAAACACGTGATTGAATCTCAGAATTTGAAAAAAATTGTAAGTAGTGCAAATGAAATTATACTAGAATAGTTAAATAAACACAAAATACATTACATTCAAATGTAAAATAAGTAATTACAGACAGAATTCCTACTGGATATAAAAATATTACAATGATTTAGAAGGTTGAAGTGATATAGGTTATATATTTTGTTTTTACAAAACTTATTTATATTTCCAAGTTTTGTTTATCTCAGTGAAGGAAAATGTTAGAAAGTAGATATATGTGGCACCTCTTGCTTGCAGTATCAGGAAGGGGTGTGGCAGTTCCTAATGGGAGTCTTGAGATGAAACCCACACCCAGCCCAAGTAGACCCATCAGAGGTCCATGTGGGGACCCTAAGGGGGTCCAGGACACCGCATTGCTGCTGCAGCAGGTGCAGGACCTTTCCAGTGGGCTGTAGCCAACAAGGTTCCATTAGTGACCAAGCCAAGCAACCCAGACTCAGGTGCCAAAGCCAGGGAGGAAGACAGGGTAGATGCTAAGTCCTGCCTTCCATCTCTGCAGCCTACATTGCCAAGGCAATGTCCTTTCCCCTGCTTTGGAGAACAACGAGGGTAGGGGGTGACACCATTGCCTCCAAATGGAGTATCCCTGGAATGGCATCCAGAGCTGGGCCCATGTGGGCCAGAAGGGCGAAGGAGGAGGCTACACAGCAAAGCAAGAGGGCCTTCATTCCCTCGGTGCTGCAGCTGTTGTGCTGCAAGTCCAGGCTTCTCTGGCACTGATTGGCATATGTACGGTTGGCCCTGTACCCGAGTCCACAAGGACCAGAAAATGGAGGTCAACAGAGATGCTGAAGGGGCTCCAGGTTGCTGAGCTGCTGCAGCTGTCACAAGCCAGCTGGCAGAGGGTCCAACACATGGCTCCAGTAACCAGACCCCCTTAAAGACTGATGAGGTGAACCACGGCTAGGCTGCCTGGCCCCAAGGGGGCAGACTGCATACCCAGCCTTCCTTTACCCATGGACTGTGCAGTGTACAAAAATGGTGTCCCTCACACTGCACTCATGTGGGCAGGCAGTGACCCCAGAACAGAGTCTCCCTAGGATGGGCAATGCACTCAGGAGCACAGAAGACCAGTACCAGCACAACTGGAGGAGGAGAGGGCAGCAGTGGCCTTAACTCCAGACCCATGGCTGCCAGCTCCTGGGTGAAATGGAGCAACTGAAACTGGGAAATTAGGTGGGAAGGGTGGGCGTGGCTCATCTGGCAATGCTGGGGAGCATGCACACACATCCACTCACTACACATCCACCGTAAAGGAGTTGGCCACACATCTCAACGGGTGACCTGAGGAGGCACCCACACCCACAGGGACTACAGAAATGGAGTTTCACGTGGTGACTTGGAAAGGGCTCCAGAGCACAGCCTTGGAACAATGCACAATTGGCAAAAACAAAACAAAAACAAAAACAAAACAAAAAGAAAAAAAGAAAAACGAAAAAAGTCCAGTAAAACTTTTCATCAATGATAACCTATTATACATTAAAAACAGTTTTAGTTTCCTCTTGTATTATATTTTTGCATGGATCCCTCTGAATTAACCAGAAATCTCCAAGATTTCTTCATGCATAGTAATATAAATATAGCTTCTATTCTTTTTTTAATTAAGGGAAGTTGCATTTATTTCTTTCCATTGTTTGATTCATGAAAAAGAAATCCTGAAATATATCTGTAAAACACCGAACTCAGCATTTCTTCTGAACTCCTCACTGAAGAAAGAGAATAAAATGACTGAGCAACAGGTATCACCCATATTGTCACTGTGCTAGCTGTCTTTCTGATTAGAAAATAATCCTGCCATGCACATGCAAATCATTTATGCAACATGTTTTCTGACAATTCTTGCTGTTATATTGCATTTATCTTCCTCCTCCTGTCTCCTCTCCTGCTCCTCTTCCCCAGGGTCCTGTTTCCCTCTTCCTTCTCTCCTACCTCTACTTTCTCCCTGTCCCCTTCTTTTCTCCCACCTGCTATGCCCTTCCTCCTCTCTTACCCCTTCCTCCTCCTTTCCTTTCCTCTTTCTCTTACACTTTCCCTTCTACTTTTTTATGGTCCTAGGTGTTGGACACGCACTAAGCAGATGCTCTCCTGCTCGCTACAGGCCTCCAGTCTGAACTTCATTTCAATGACACTCTATTTCTTTGAGGCAAACCCAACAAAGTCTTTTGATTCAGGATTCAATTCATTGTATATATTCTACACCATGAATATGTGCTACTTCATACAGTGTGGCTAATAGGTTTGGATTATGCTTTGGGCTTCAGTTAAACTCATCTGAAATAATGTGTTTGAAGGCAATCAAATGTGATCCTGTTACTCCCACATTAATGAACTGGTTACTTCATATCTTGCACGAGTACTTCCATATTGCTCCCAGTTTAATGAACTGTCACTTTGTGGTAGCACCCACAATTACACTAACCCAAGGATTACTGGGGATCAGAAGATTAAGTCCAGAAAGTAAAATCCATGAGGTATTTATCTCAAAATAACCATTAAAAAGCCAGAAGAAAGCCTTTGGCTACGTGGTTTAGTGCCATACTTCCACAGAATAAGCTGATGACAGGAAACAGGCCTCATTAGAAGACCAGTGGTGGGTGCATACACACACACACACACACACACACACACACACACACAATTTCCCAGCTAGAGCAAGTATCTGTTTTCCCAATAACATATCTGAGTTCAAATCTTATGTGTTTTGATATTTTTGAAAGTTTTATCATCAACTTGCCTAATTTTAATAAATGACACCCTGTTCACTATTATTTAATCCTGGTTGGAAAATATTTTAAGACACATTTTCATGTAGAAAGTTGCTTTTTCCCCAACTCTTGACTGTCTTGGTTTGTAAGAATGAAAGAATTGTGCCTTTAATTCATTAGTTTATAAATTAGAAAAGTAACCCTAACCCTAGAACCAATTGCCCTTGGATTATAAAAGCCACAAAAGTACATTAAATTTATACATCCTGTTTTGGCTTCAACTCATCTTTCTTAAAATATTTTCTAGTTTTACTCAATATCTTGCCATTTTTCTAACACAACATTCAGGCTAACCCTCACACTAATCATACCCTAATCCTAATATTATTAGCAGTTTCCTATTTCATATTCATCCTAATTCGATCTTGACTTGTTATTCAAAGATTTATTTTCAGTTTGACCCTAAATTTTCCATTTCCCTGATGCTAACACTAAGCCCAGCTGGAACTGAAACTTAATTTTCAACCTAATAATAGCTCAAAATTAATATTAAATATACTCTATTTTTTATTCATTGTAATGAATATTCCAATTTGCACTCTGGAAATGAGTTTCAATTTGCCCTAATTTCCAACAAATTTCCTGACTCTACCTGTGAAGTTATCTTCTTCTCTAACATGAACCATTATATTACTTGTCCTCAAATTCTCTTACCAGGAATAATACTGTAGTTTCCATTAATCCTACATTTTCCTGAACCACTGTATCCTAAAACAATTTCAGATTTACATATCATCTAGTCTTTTACTTAATGCTAACTCTCAACATAATCCTGGCTGGAAAACTCTCATTAATCATTACAAGAATTATCACTGAGAAATAAATATAATGATAATGTTCTAGTTACTATTCAGGCTCACATTTTTGCTTCTATTTGTTAGTGAAAACTCAATTTTATAGTAAAACTTTCCTATTCATAACACTAATCATAATCAGAACAAAACACTGACCCTGATTTTAATCCAAATAATGTCTATACTAACACTAACTAGTTAGTGTAACACTAGTTTTCATTCATCCTAACGTGATTCAAATAAGCCTTCCAAACATAGGTTTCAATTTTTTTCCCAATATCTTAGTCATTTTCTAACTCTAAACTTAATCTTAACTGGAATATTTGAGAATAAATATAAGCCTAATTGCAAGCATATTCTAATATTAATAGCAATACTCTAGTTCACATTCATTCTAATTCTTACCAGGCCTGTAGTACAATTTACCTTCAATTTGACCCTCATTGTTTTTCTCCTTCACTCTAACCCTAACCATGGCTGGCATCCTAACCATAACCTTAATACTAAAGGTATCCCTACTCTAAAATTTATGAAAAATGCTCGTTTTGTGCAATCCTAACTTAAATTCCACTCTAATCCTCGAAATAAATTGCAGCTTTTCCTAAACCCTACAGATTTTCTCACTCTTACCTCTGAACCTATCTTGTTCCATAAGAGGAATCATTATAATCATTGATCTCAAATCCTGATATTATGAAATACATTGTACTTTCATTATCCCAGATTTTCCTGAATTCCTAGAACCTAAAAAAGTTCAGCTTTACTTAACATTTAACACATTTCTTTTTTTATTCCTTTTGTTGGTCGTGCAGCTTGAACTCTGGGCATGGGCACAATCCCGGAGTTCTTTAGCTCAAGGTGTGCACTTGTACCACTTGAGCCACAGCACCACTTTTTGGTTTCCAGGTAGTTAATTGGAGATAAAATTCTCAGACTTTCCTACTGGGGCTGGCTTTGAACTGCGGTCCTCAGAAATCAGCTTCCTGAGTAGTTAATGAGGCTGACAGAGGGATTACAGTTAAATGTGTAAGGTAATGAGTACATTTCTTGTTGACCATTGTTACTCCCTTCTTTGTTGTTGTCCAACTATTCCTTCCCTCTCCCAACTCCATCACTCTTCTCTCCCCATGGTTTAAAGTTCATTTTCAGTACAGTGTGCTGTGAGAATTATTGTTGCAACAGGTCATCCTCTGTAGAATCTGAATTTGCTATTTCTCTAAACCTAATTCTAATTCTGTCTAGTATCCTAACCCTAACCATAATAATAATGATAGTTCAATTTAGAAGTTAACAAAAAATATTCATTTTTGTTCATCCTGTTAATCCTCTGTACATCTTGAATTAAGTTGCAGTTTAGCTTAAATCTTCCAAGTGAGTTTATATGTAAAAAACATGATCTTTGGAGGAAGGAGTAACAAAAAGGAAATAGAGGGAGTATAATCAAATGTTTTAAATATATTATGGAAAGAGAGTAACGAAGCTGCCAATTCTGAAAATTAATAACCATTAATAAAATAACTAAAAATAAATAAATAACACACAGCCTTCCAGTGTTCTTGAAGAGAGCCATGATATGTCTTGTGAAAGAAATACTTGTTCAAAACTTTGTTCATGTATAATTTATATTGTTATTGGCCCATTATTTAACTTAATGAATACAATTTTATCAAATAGGATTCCATGACAAAAAATATAAAACAGTTACCTAGTAATTGTTTGAGAAAAAGTTATTGTCATGAGTTTTAAGAATCTTTCTATTTCCCTACAAAGTAATGGTTTAAGTTTACTAATCTAGTATTTGTTGTAAGTTTAGAGAACATTATAAGCATGAAAAAAATGAACTGTACATCTTGTTTCTTGGATGAGTGATATTTTAAACATTGTCTTTTATTCAAATTAATACTTAGGTTTACTTTTCAAAATAAATGCAATTTTATCTCCTTTCATAACAAGTACTTACCCTGCAATTAAATGTATTAGTATATTCAGATATTTAAAAGCTAAATTTTCTGTTTGTTATGTAGCTCTACATATTCAGAATGACATGATTTTTCTATTCGTAAATGTCTAAACTCTGGGATTTTTGCTTCATCAATATAAATTGTCTCATGAGGTTTTTCTGAAAGCTCCAGTAACCAGTGTGGGATTTTTGCTTCATCAATATAAATTATCTCATGAAGTTTTTGTGAAGGCTCCAGTAACCAGTTTGGTCAAAAACATTTCATGAATTCTAAATTTTAAATCTAATCATTTTTAGACTTTGATTATATCAGTTATTGTCTCTTCAGAGCAACTAAAATAAATACTACTTTTTAAACATTTCACTCACATTTTAAATAATATTAACATAGGCCAAACAGAGACTAATCATTTCAAACTCACCATATTTGATGATCTCAGTGTGAAGAATGTAGAGAGTATAAGACCCTTATACTCAATAATATTTTTGGTTAACTTAAATTATATATCTAGATTTCTAAATTGCAGGTAAATCACATGGAAATACGAAAATAAAAAAAAATTATTACTTTGGGATCATTTTCTTCTTAACTTTTTTTATTGTGAAAATTTCGTACAGTGGGGTTAAAATTATATGGGCAGAGTAATGAGTACATTTCTTATCAAGCATTGTTTTCTCTTCCTTTGTTTCCCCTTCCCATCCTTACCCATTTCCACATGCTTGCCAGCCAAAGTTGTAAAGTTCGTCTTTTGAGATAACGTCTTGTACATCTCATCATTACAATGGTTCCAACGGTATCCCTAAAATAATGAAGCAAAAATATCTCTAGGAAATATATTTTTCAATAAAATGTTTCAATCCTTAGGTAAAGTGCATTATACTTCAATATAAAGTTTATTTCAAAATAGAAATTCTGCAACTAGTCTAATGTATGTTTTCATGCACAAAATTCTGTGACTTCTAGTCTTATTATGTGATTTTAATTATATTTTTATTGTGAAATGAGCCCTAATTATTTTTATTACAAACTTCAGTAACTATACAAATCATGCCTGTACATGGTAATTTACATAATTTAATACACAAACAAAATTATCTTTTTTCTTGTCTCCCACACGGAAGCATGAGGTGCTGAAGTATATTAAATGAAAGCATTCTAAAAGAGAGTCTATATGGAATGGAAATTTGCAACGTGAGGATGGGAACATGAACACTTTCTACTTGGCTGAACAAGAATTCTTGTTTCTACAGTACTTTCTTCCCATTTAATCACACAGGGAAAGCCTCAAAATTTGAAGTTCATATGAATGAATTACATTCCTAAAAGTTGTGGCAACCCTGCTCAAAAGCTCAATCTTATCACAAATTCTTTGTGCTTGCTGGTTGATCTATTTCTCTATCACATGTTTCATATTATTAAGCATATTAGTAATTCAACTGGAAGTACATGGCAGGAGACTCCTGAAATCACATCTATTGCAGTGTAATATTCAGAAGAGAGGAAAAAGATTATATTGATCTCCAATTCCTCCCTTTCGCCTTCAATATACTAATCAATTGTCAAAACAATTGTGTAAGATGTTAGTTTATTTTCCCTATTTAATTAGAGATTAAGCAAGTGTTTTTTTGTAGTAAAGTGATGACAGTAGTATCACAGCTCTGATATGAGCACCTCCTCCCTAACAATTAATGCTCTATGGACTGTAAATATGGAAGCCACACTGAATTCTCTCGCTGTCTGTCTCTCTTTCTCTCTCTCTACTGACACACACACACACACACACACACACACACACACACACACACACACACCCACAAACACATAGAGCTGCCACCCAGACACATCAGAGATCAGTTCCATTCCTTTGTAATTATAGTTGATTGATGTTTGCGCTCCTTTGTTTTTCTTTGCTTCAGGATCTTGCCTGGACCTGTATGTTTCCCTGAGATCAAGTCCCTTGTTCTTAGTATACAGTGTATCTTTCTATGTTTCAAGCCAATTAAGAATACCCTGAATACAATATCTTCATACTTGACATTCAAGTCAAACTCCATGAATTCATACTACTGTATTGGATCTAGAGACAAAAAAACGCCCACCTTGTTATTTTAGACTGAATTGAAATCATGAAATAGAAGAATATCGATCAGGAACTGAGCTAAGAGAACGGGAGTATGTGGGAAAATGTAGAATGCTGTATGTGTGTTAGAGATACAGATTAATAGGAACATTTATTGAAAACTTGTCATCCTATATTGAAAGCTCAACTTAAGCATACAGTTTTCCAGTTACTTTCCTTACCTATCACTTCTGATCAAAAATTCTCTCATGTGTATAATATCTTTGAATAAATCACACGATTTGCAGATACTTAACATCTTAAGGAAACACAGTCTGCGTCTACATTTTTCATTCTATGTGACAAACCCTTATTTTTTGTTTCCCTGTTTCCTGAATAAATGTATTCCTAGAAACAGGATATTGACAGCAAATCTCAGTGTAATTTTCATTTTGTAAATTTCAAATATAATATAAATTTTGTATTGACTAGTCATTTTTAAAAAATGAGTGATATTCATGAACACAATATTTTGATGCCTTTATGTTAATTGAGAATTGCTATGGTAGTTCATGTGTCTAATTGACTTAACCATTATATTATTCATGTATAAACATTGCATTGCACTATCTATTTTTATATATAAAATAATCCCCAAAGGTTTACTTTAAAGGAATAATATGGGAGTTGTCTTTATGTTCCAAACTTTATATTTACTTCATTAAAAGGACTAGAAACACATGATGTTTACTGGAGCAATTTAAAAGTTGAGAACGCATTTCTAAAGAGAATGGATTTATTGATTAAAACATAGGATAGAGTAAAAAAAAGTCAGGTTTCTTGCTTGACACTGCATAAATTTCATATGAATGTAGCTCAAGATGAGACTCACAGATAAATTAATATTTATATTACTGAGATTTACATCACAATATAAGCAATATAGGTATTTTAAGGAATTGGTCATTCAAAGCCATAGATACATAATGGATGAAGAATGGAATTGAAAATAGCAAAGGGAAAACAATTCAACATGCAGCTATTATGATTTCATAATACTAATATGGAAGTAATGGAGCTTTTCCCTTTCTGAAGAAGAACGTTTAGCCAGTAATTTCAGTGTAAGTCATTAATTGTAATGAGTCTAAATTCTTTTCCTCTGAGATATCCAAGAGTACTATACTCATCCTCTGAAGAGTAAATAAGTAATTATTTTCATTAGCTTTGCTTAATATTAATTTACTTGTAGTAAATAGATTTAAATGTCTTCTCTTTCTCTCAATTTAATAACATACATTTCTGTCTCTTTCTGTTTCCTCTTACAAGCCTGAAATCACTATTTCAAAGTAGTATAAGCAGGAAAACAAAATAACCTGATACAACAATCAAAAATCCTAAATTATGTGAAAAAATCCACAATATAAAAAATAAATCTGAGGAAGAGAAAAACAATGACAGAATAACCACAGAAAATTATCATAGTAATCACTAATGAGACAGAGATTTAGAGTCCTAGCAGGTACTCTAGGTCTAGAGGGTCACATCAAATCAGCTATAATTATAGCTATGTAGCTATAAATATAGACATAATTATAGACATACAATTCATGAGAAGATTTCATACCGTCTTCACAAGAAAACAGAAATCTATGAAAAGGTGCCAGCCAGGAATACACTGGGCAACACATTCAAAAGCACATGTGCAATGTGGAAATAAAAGGGCAACATGGAAAAAAGCAGGAACAGAAGTGTACATCAGAGAAAGCCACATCCATACACATAGACAATTCACCATACCACTGGACAGTCAAAATGGTCACTGGAACCACAAATATTAACATCACAACATCTCACCACAACTGATTTCTATTCCTACACTTAATGGACTCGACAAAAATGCAATTCCAGAAAAACAAATCACAACAGGAAACCAAACCAAGACCCTGGAAATCAACCAAGAACATAGAGAGTCACATATTAATATCATAGCTCCCCCAAAAGAAAGCCTCCAAATGGACAGAACAAATCAGAAAAATACAAGAAAAGTGATGACAAAGTAGTATAATTCACACAGTAATTAACCAGGCATTAGAACAGACAATCAAGGACCTAGAAGATAGTTATCAAATGTATTACAGATACTGCTGAAAAATGTGATTAATGGAAAGATAGAAAACATCTACAAGGAAATTTGTGAACAAGATGAGACCAACCAGTCATTAGGAAAATAATTCATGGAGACTTCAAACAGAAAGATAAATAAATTCTGGAAGGCAAGGGAGTCCAAGAAAAAAATGGATGCCTAGTTAAAAGATATGAGAGAAGACACAGCTAATAAAACAACCCTTACATCTCCCCCAACCAAAGAAAAATGTACAGAAAGTCCATACAAGACCTAAAACAAAGCTTTAATAAGGAGACAGAACCCCTAAAAATGACCAATTAGAAGACAGGGAAATCAAAAACAGAGTAGAAAGTCTCCACAGCAAATAGATGAGATAGAAGATAATCTCAGGGTCAAAGACAGAATAGATCTAATAGAAAAGAGGAAATAATCATTTAGAACAAATCCAAGAAATAAGAAATGATCTTGCCAGAACTTCAAGACTCAGTTAAAAGATCAAATTTCAGGGAGATAGGTATCAGGAAGGAGAAGAGCAAGAAACTAAATGGATGGGAAGCATATTACAGAATTCTAGCAGAGAACATGCCAAACATCCAAAGAGAAAGGCTCATTCAGAGAAGAGAAGCCTTTAGAAACCAATCAGAATTTTAGAACTGAACAATCCACCATGATATCATAATCCATTAGAGGATTATTAAAGATCAAGGAAAGGATTCTTAAAGATGCCATAGAGAAAAGATTGATTATTTATAAAGGATATACAGTCAGAATAAGAAACAGGTTTCTTAGCTGATATGGTAAAAAGGAAAGCCTGGCATTATATATGACAAACATTAAAGATAAACAACTACCAACCATGAATACAGTCCCAAGCCAACTCTCCTTTACATTTAAAGGATATATAAACATATTTCATGAAAAAGAAAACTTGAAACAACCTATGTCCACCAAATTATCAGAATAGAATATAATCAAATATATACTAAGTAGAGAAGATCAAGAAGAAGAGGAACTATTTATATAAAATGCTCCCTACCAGAGAACAAGGTAAATATGTTAAGAGTAGATGAGGCACAGCTCCTAATAACAGGTGTATAACATATCAGGACTTATTTCAGATATTTCTGTCTTAAAGCTCAATATCAATAGACTTAAATTTCCAAATAGAAGACATAGATTAGATAGTAGTATCAAAAACCAAGATGCATCCATCTAGTATCTTTGAGAGACACATTATCAAACACATTCTATGAAACTAGAATTAGACTCCTCCCCAAATCACATAGGGATTCAACAAAGAAAGAGAACTATGAACCAAACTCTTTGATAAGCATTAATGCAGAACTTCTTAATAAAATTCTCACTAACCAGTTTCACCAAATAACAAAAAAAAATCATATGGTATGATCAAATAGGATTCATCTTGGATACGATTTGATTCAATATTCTTGTCAATAAACATAATACAAACCATCAGCAGAAGCAGGGACAAAAAACAAATGATCGTCAATAGGGTGTAGAAATAGCTTTTAACAAGCTCCAATACCCCTTTATGATTAAAAGGTCTGAGAACCTAGGAATGCATGGAACATTCCTCAATATTAAACTGAGTATGTATATGATAGAGATAATAAGCATTTAGCTAAGTGTGGAAGCATGAAGTCATTAACATGAAGAATTAGAAAAGGATGTTCACTCTCTACTACTCTTCAATATGGTAGTGGACTTTCTTGCAAGAGCAATAGACAAGAGAAAAACATAAAGCAGATCCAAATAGGGAAGAAGTAAAACTATCCCTTTTTACAGATGAAATGACCCTGTATTTAAAGGACCCTATGGATTCCTCCCTCAAGTTAATAAATGTGATGCTAACCTTGATCAATGTAGCAGGATATAAAAACCACAAGAATCAGTAGTTTTTCTGTTACCAACAATGGGAAAATCCACGCTGAAATCCAAAAAACGACCTCATATACTAGCCTCAAAATCAAATCAAATCTAAACAAAACAAAACAACAACAACAAAACTAGGAATTAATTAACTAAAATCGTGAAGGACCTATATGTGAAAACTTTAAAAATATAAAAAGGGAAATTGAATGAGATTCAAGGAAATAGAAAGTCTTTCAATGTTCCTAGTTGGAAGAATTAACATTTTGAAAACTGCAATACTTCCCCTAAACAATTGGCAAGGCAATACTCATCAAAATCCCAACAATATTCTTCAATGTAGAAGAGAAAGCAATGCAACTATAATATGGAATTACAAAATTACAGATGAAACAGAAAGCTTAGAAATGAATTCATGGGCCTATAGTCATCTTACACACACAAACACACACACACACAAACACACACACACACACACACAATGGAATTATATTCACCCATCAGAAAGATGACTTTTCACCAGTGGTAAGGAAAATGAAAGGTTTGGGAAAATTATATTAAGAGAAAAGAGAAAGGAATGCAGACTCAGAGCAATATAGTTTTCATGGATTCATTCATTTATTGTAGCTAGAAGATGCATACAAATCTATAAGTAAACAAGACAGATTCTACCTCGTCCATTATAATGGCCATTACTAAGAAAACTAACAATAGCAAACGCTGGCATGGATGTAGCCAATTGGGAACTCGATTGCACTGTTGATGGGAAATTAAACATGTTCAACCACTGTGGAATGCAGTACGGAGTTTTCTGAAAAGAGTAAATGTAGATCTCCCTTAAGACCCAGTAATTCCCCTTATGGGCAGTAATACAATAAATAACAAACAAGCTCACATGAAAGCTACCAGTATATACATGATCAGGGCTCAGGCCCATTGTTCAAGGACTGGAAAAAAATTACCACTGCTGGTATTTGTTTCCGCACATATGAACCGTTTTATATAAGATACCAAATCAATATATATGCAGTAGCTAGATTAGGACTCAAATGTAGTGGGTGATAAAATGGCTCCTTTGTTGAATGTTAGGAAGAGATGTACGTAGTCCATGAAAAGGATATTTTTTCTTGTTGCTGTTCGAGGGGCTTGAAGTCTGGACTTGGGCACTGTCCCTGAACTCTTCAACTCAAGGTGGGTGCTCTACCACTTGAGCGACAGTGCCACTTCTGGTTTTCTGATGGTTAAATGGAAATAATAGTCTTTCTTGCCCAGGCTGTCTTTGAACTGTAGTCCTCAGATCTCAGCTTCCTGAGTAGCTAGGATTACAGCTGTGATTCACTGGCACGATTTTTAGAAAAGAAAATCCACCTCTTCACCTGTGTCTAAACCTCAGATATTACTATTAGAACACATCACCTTCACCTCATTTCATCAAACATTTGTAAATTTTCTCTTTTCCTTCATGTGGTAATACTGCAATCAATATTAACTCAGCTGGGGGACTGGATCAATTGTACAGTATTTGCTAGCAGCTAATTTAAGAACTTTTACATCAAAAGAAATGAAACCCTCATTTTGAATAATTGTTTTCTCTTTTTATTACAAATCTGTGCTTGATTACTTCCTAATGTGATATTGGACTTCCTAATAGAGTGATGAAATTTTCTTTCTTTTCAACCTTCTCCCACATGTGGTCAAATATTTGAGTTCAAAGATTTGCACTGATAATTGATTAAGCTGACTTCTAAGAAAATGTGCCTTTCTGGAATTTGGTCTTCTTTCTTGTTCTTACATGCACAAGCGTTCTATGTTTTATTTGTTCTACAAGGAATTCTACATTCCAATCTTTCTGTGACCAATTTTAGTCTCCCTGGTCAGTCTTTCTGTCCTTTCTCTGGAGTCTCATTTGAGTCTGCCTTATAAAAAATATATTAGTTATCAGCTAAATGATTCTCAGCTTCTGTTTTTTGCCTGACTTCATGTAGGCTATGATAGCAACCCTGCCTGGCTGTGCTTACTGGAGTGTATGTGTGTGTGTGTTTTGTTTTAGATGTCTAGGATTACTATTCAAGGTAGTAGTTTCTCTGGGTCCCTGTGATCCCCTGGCCTAGAGTCAATGGGTTTTTCTCCTAAAGTTACAAAGAACAATTGACTAAATTCCTGTTAATTGTCTCAAAATGAGGCAATCAGGCATCCTTGCAAAGCCATCAATAATGCTTTATAACCACTTACAGAAGTCATCTATCTAGATGGCTTTTCAAGGTTGACTGTGAAAAATGTTCATTTCCAAGTATGCACCACAAAGCAGAGCACATTCCTGGGATCAGATATTTGGAAGGAAGGTTACCTTTCCTTCCTTCTCTTATGATAGATCAAACCGTAATAATCTTCAGTTGTGGTCAGCCTGGAGCACATATTCCCAAGAATATTCTGTAGTGTAAAAGAGGACCAACTCTCAATGGTGTAAATATTTGTCTACTACAGACTGATTTATCTTGCTTTTATCTATTGTTATTTTCATTACTTTAAACACATGGATAATTTATATTGGGATTAGACAAAGGATTAATGGAATAAACATTCAGTTTACTTTCATAGATCCAATATAATAAACTTAACCCATAATGGACAAATAAATCCAACTCTAGAAACAATGTCAGGAATACAAAATAAGCCTTAATACATATAATCTGGCACACATACACGATCATCTACACAAAAATTCAGTCTCTCTGTAAATATTTATTTGGTATGAAATAATAAAAATTTAATTAATGAATATGACTTTCAAGAATCATCTGAAACAGTCCCCGTATATATAATTGTAAATAATTTTATAGATGTCACCTAGACAAGAATTTAACATGCATGTAGAAATCAAATTTCCACAATTTAAGCTATATGAGAGGGGTCATACCCTCGTGTACTATGTGGTGTGAATTTTACCACAGTGATGAACCCTTCCAACTAATACCAAGAGTCATGTGCAATAATTTATTACTTGATGTTAAGATGAGTGCTAAGTGTAGAATACACTTTGAATTATTACATTAAATTACAGAAATGAAGCAATAATGATATGTTATTTGTTTAAACTCTAATGCTTCTCAATTTTACAATTCATAAATATATTATTAAAATTATTTTCACTTTCTTCTTTTCTATAGCTGCTGAAATTAAAATTATATATTAAACATTCAATATTAAGAAAGCAATAAGTAACTATTATTAAAATGATATACTATTAAACTCTGATTTGAATTATGCTTCTAACAAATTGTGATCTAAACAACTCAATAGAATTAAGGGTGATCATTTTTAAACTTATTAGCTTGTTTTTTTTTTATTTTATTTTTTGGGTCCGATCGTGGGGCCTGAACTCTGGGCCTGGGCGCTCTGCCTCAGCATTTCAGCTCAAGGCTAGCGCTGTACAACTTGAGACACAGCACCACTTCCGGCTTGTTTTTTTTTTTGGCTTATGTGGTGCTGAGGAATCAAACCCAGGGCCGCAGGCATGCACGGCAAGCACTCTACCACTGAGTCACCTTCCCAGCCCAGCAGCTTGTTATTTGTTTCCTAATTGTGTCATTTGTTATTCTTGGTCCAAGTCATCTCTTCATCTTAATTGTTTAGTTTTCTATTTTATCTCTATTGGTTTGCTGATTATGCATTTTGTTTAAATTTTTAATGACATGAGGCTGAAAAGCTGTAAGCTAGTTTATTACTTGCTATGTTAATGTAAAATTACTCCTTTCCACAGCTCTTCTACTCTACGATACTACAGTATTTCCCCCAGTCGCATCTCCTGTATCGCTGCTCTCATATATTTTATTTTATTTTTTATTTAAAGTTCCAGTATCGTTTTTAAAAAGTACTAAATCTTTTAAATATCATCACTTACTGTATTTTAAGAATTCAAGAATGAAAAAAATCACATATAATCACTCCAAAATGCTTTAAAACTAGGAAATGATAAAACAGGCCACTGTGAAGTAAATTTTCTTCTACTTTCAAAATTATTCTGAAAGCCTTGTGCTGGTTTGTCACACCTGTAATCCTAACTACTCGGGATACCTACTCAGGGGCCTGAGATCTGTGGATAACATTTGGAAGACAATCAGGGCAAAATAAATTCATGAGATTATTTTTCAAAAATTTTAATGAACTAACAAAGGGCCAGGAATGGAGATGTAGCTCATATAGTAGCTCACCAATCTAGAGAGAAAGACATAGCGAGACCTTGAAGCCCTGATTTCAAACTCTGAGCATGCCAACACGCAGGAATGCACACACACTCACTTTTTCAAAATATCTTCATATCAGTGTTTTGCATTAATTTATTTGTTAATGATATTATTTGGGTAAAATAGGCAAAATAAACTCTTCCATCTCAAAACATTTTTATACATTTTTTGTTGTAAAAATACTGTACAGAATGGTTATAGTTACATGAGCAAAGTAATAAGTACATTTCCTATCAAGCATTGTTACCTCCTCCTTTGTTTTTCCCCCACCATTCCTTCCCTTCCACCTCCACAAGTACACTCCTCACACCTCCAAGCCCCACCCAATGTCCCCAGCCTAAATTGTAAAATTCGTTCTTCAAAATATTGTCTTGTGCATCTATTGTTATACAATGGGTCAAACTGTATTCCTATTTAAGCATGCCGTTTTGTCCCTTTCTTTCCCCAAATTAGAGAAGTGTATATACAAGATTCAGGTGCACCAACATCAAGTAAAGTGAAAACAGGGGTTATATTGTTGGGAAGGAACACATAAAAAAAAAAAAGAAATCACGTTGCACATTATAAATATGTGAGAAACAACAGCAAGAAAGAAAAAAACACTTGTGTCTCTATCTTGGGGGTCATTTAGCTTAACATCTACTTATGTAGTCATATACACATAGCTTTTCAACTTTTCTGCTTATCCCAGACATATACTAGTCATTGTAAATAAGGGATAGCATGGGACCTATGTTTCTTTGGACTTGGCTTACATCAGTTAATATAATTTTTTTCCAAGTCTTTCCATTTCCTAAAAATTGGGCGATGTCATTCTTTCTGATGGAGGCATAGAATTAATATATATACACATATATATGTATATATATAGTATATGTGTGTGTGTACACACATATACACACAGAACATTTTCCTTTTTTGTTTTTTAGAGCAACTTAGTTTTCCACCTTCATCATTTTTTCAAATGTTTTTATTGTGATTAAATGATTACATAATTTCCCATATTTCACAATATTGTGGGATAGTGATGCTTAGTTAAAGTCACAAACACATTCTAACTTTGATGAAGCAAATTGTCTATCATGGTTTACAATACTTATGAGTTCTATGAGCTTTGCAATAGAGTTATTTCCTCCATATGTATAGTTTTTGGTTTTGAAATATGTATATTTCTTTTGTTTTGTGTAGTGTCTGCTGTTCCCTCTTTCCCACTTGTTCCCTCCTTCCCTTCAGTGACATTGAGTTGCTTAGTTCATTTTGGTCAATGTCCAGTGCAGCTGATGGATCCCACTGTTGTATGTAGTTCCCTGATTCCCTCTAGTTCTGTGTCGTCTTCCTGGTTTCCCTTCAGTGTGCAAATATGATCAGCAGAATGAGGATATTTAGTAGTGATTCGACCAGATGAGTGGAAGTCCTTGGTTTCTTAAGTGTTGTTAATTTTGTTGTATCACCTTACATTTTGGATTTAACATCCACTAACCATGGAGACCATGTGCTGTTTGTCTCTTTGCTTTTGTCTTACCTCGCTCAACATGATTTCCTGTAGCTTGATTGATTTCCCTGCTAATGCCATTATTTTGTCTTTCTAATGGCTGGAACATATTCCGTTGTGTATAGTTACCACAGTTTTTGGATCTATTCATCTCTGGTGGGACATATGGGTTGTTTTCATATCCTGTATATTGTGAATAGTGCTGCAATAAACATGGAGGTGCATGTATCCTTGAATATTGGTACCTGTTGTTCAGAATAGATGCCTAGAAGTGGTATGAGTGAGCCATAAGGAAGGTCAATAATTAGCTTTCTGAGGACTCACCAGATTGCTTTCCAAAGTGGTTGTGTAAGTGTACATTCACACACACACACACACACACACACACACACACACACACACACAGAACGTTTTCTTGATCCATTCTTCTACTGAGGGGCATCGGGGTTGGTTCCGTATCTTAGCTATGGCAAATAATGCTACAATAAACGTTGTTGTGGTGGTAGTTTTAGTATGGACTTATTTGTGATCATTTGGGTGAATTCCCGAAAGTGGGATTGCTGTGTAATAGGGGAGCTCTATGTGGAGTCTTTTGAGGAAGCTCCAAACCGCTTTCCAAAATGTATGAACAAGTTTACACTCCCACCAAGAGTGCGGTAGGCTTCCCTTCTGGCCACATCCCATCCAGCATCTGTTGGTGTAAAAATATGGAATGATTCATTAATTTGCGTGTCATCCTTGTGCAGGGACCATGCTAATCTTCTCTGTATGTTCCAATTTTAGTGTATGTGCAGACAAATTGAGCACAGAACATTTTTTTATATATAAATTGTAATTGATTGTCTTAAACTAGACAATTCAACAAAAAGTAAGTTCAAAAAATTGTGAAATTTTGCAACCATGTATTTCTTACATAAGCACACATTTAAGAATAAAGTCAATATTGACATGACAAATACAAAATAATTCCAGATATTTGTTGTTCATGAGATGTGTAGGAGGAGGAATTCAATTATTCTACACAAGGCACCTGTCATAATGATCATTGCAGCAAATGTTGTTTGTTAAAAGTTTTAATGATTTAAATATGTTTCATTTTGGGATTTGCTTATATATGCAAAATTAAGACTGGTAGGTCATAAATTTTTTCGATAAAGTATATAATATTTCCGGTAGCGTGTACTACTAAGTATGTACATTTCAGAGTTTATAGAAACTTTGCTAATGAGAAGTTGCAAAGACTGTGTAAAGAAGCAGAGTGAAGAGTTAAGAATTTAAGTACACAGTTTCTGATAAATCTTTAGGGCTCTCTTAAGTTATATGTTAGTGATGAACAAATAATGATAAAAGCCACATACACATGATGAGATTATCTAAAAAGAGTAATCTTAGTGGGTAAATTTAAAGGCTACTCATAGCTTTATCCAGTTTTAAATGTACAGGAATATGAGAAAATAGTAAAATCTACTATGTACTTTTCAAATACTGAAAACCCTGGTAATTGTTTTGTTTTTTATTTTAGTAATCATTAATATATAATTATTGTTTTCTTTATTTATAGCATTTTTTCCTTGTCATAATATAATACAACTTTTTGTGAGTCGTGATTAAGAGGCACTTTGAGAATATTATTGGGATGGCCACTCCATTTTTCATAGGTGCATGTGAATTTACAAATAGCAAAACTAAAAACAAAATATTGATTAAAAATTATATCAAGTAGAGTCTGAATCAGGAGTGTTGATAAATGTCCACACCTAAAATCTTAACCCTAGGCTGAAGTAGTGGTATTACAGTGTTGAGGCCACAAAATTGAGAAACTGTGTTTTGTTTTGTTTTGTTTTTTGCTTTGGTTTTGTTGGTTGTGGGGCTTGAACTCTGGGTCTTGGGTAGTGTCCCTCAGCTCTTCAGCTCAAGGCTAGCGCTATCACTTGATCCACAGCAGCACTTTCATCTTTTTCTGCTTATGTCGTGCTGAGGAATGAAATCCAGGACCTCATGCATGCAAGGCAAGCACTCTACCACTGAGCCACCTTCCCAGCTCCTGAGAAACTGTGATTTAAAAAATCATCTGAACAATATTTGCTTTCTGCTTTGGGTTATATAATGAAATATGTGAACACATTTTTATATTTTTGTGAATTGTCATACTTCTAAATTTATACTAACTACAGCCAATTTATCCTTTTCAAAGTCAAGAAATATTTCTGAGAGTTTGCTTCTGTGAAGACTGTTTTTGCATTTATAATTTCTTCTGAGCCATTTTTATTTATTATCAAAATCACTTCATATTTTATATTGATGCGTTATCATACATCAAATACCTTCAAATGTACATGTAGAGTCTCAAAATAGCAGTATGAATATCCTCATACACCTCTTGTTTATCTGTTATGCACTTTAATATTATGATATTTTTCTCTCTCTTTCACTCTCTTCATTTCTGCTCTTTCTCTTTCATGCTCCATGTCTGCTACTTAGAATTTCTGCTGGTCTACTATTATCCTTCAGGATCCACTGGTTTTGTGGGAACATGATAGGGACCATCAGTTACCCTTGCATTCTTTAAGAGTTATAACAGTGACGTGAAATTATTCTTTGCCATTCTAAATGGCAAAACAACAGATCTAGGAATTCCTTTTCACTTTTAGTACTATTATAAATTTTATCTCATACGAATCATTGGGACTGATAATATACTTTTAGCCTGGGACCTAAAAGTTCTTTTTCATTTACAAACAACCTTTTTCTATTATTATCGGTAAGTAACAAAAACAAAGCTATCCTATGGGAAAGTAGGCTGAAGCTGTTCACAGTGATGAAAAACAAGTTAATGGGGGAAGTGTGTACAAAGGATACCCCTCATATAACACAGATGCTTAGAGCAGTTTATCATGTACACTTTTTGATAAGGACAATGTGCTGGGAACTCTAGATTAAATCACTGAACACCTGATATATATATATATATATATATATATATATATATATATATACATATATATATATGTATGTATTTTTATTTATATATGCATATATATGAATATTGGCCCATATATGTACACATGAATGTTACTATACACACAAATGCACACATATGTACACACATGTACACATGCACAAATGGAAAAAGACACATAGATATAGCCAACACAGGTTTCACTAGTTGTTGTATATGCCTTAGACAGAATGCTTGGAAACAAATGTGTTGAAGATGTATTCGTCTCTAAGAGTTCTTTTACCACTCCTCTTATCTCTTCCAACTGGTACGTTTAGAGAGATTGGACTTGAAAAATGCAGGACAAGTGATAGCAAGTAACTCGGAAATCTCAATACGTATAGGTCATATGGTGTCTCCCTGCTCCCCATGGAATGCTTGCTCTTGTAGACACTCTCAACAGCCAAAGTAGCAGGACAATATCCTTGTTAAGAATAAAGTTATAAGGCTTTAAATGGCATCCTTCCTTGGGCTCTTTTCCAACAGTGAGCATCAATTCCTAAGCAGATGAGTGACTCCCCAGAAGACCGGAGTGCAGGTCAAAATTTAACCAACCCATATGAAAAGTTTAAAGTGAGCAATTCTGACTGAGGTCGTGCCGATGTCCTGCCAACGAAAATGAGAAAAAAAGAAAGTTTTTTATGTATTAAAATTTGAGAATAATTTGTAACCTGTCAATAAATGTGTAGAACACAATTATACCAACTGACAAAAATGGAGTGCATTTCATTTATATGCTTTTGGACTTTGAAAGTGTTTTTAAGTGTGTCTACACAAGTAGAATCAGCATGAAACAAGCCAGCATTTCTTCATTTAACATGCAAGGAAAAGATACAGGTTGACCCATTGTAACAATGAGATTTGCAAGATACTATTAGAGGGAGTTGTTGGGGATGGTTGAAGGTAAGGAATAGTAGGGGAAAAACAAAGGAGGTGGCAACAATGATCAATAAGATATGTACTCATTACCTTACTTATGTAACTGTAACCTCTCTGTACAGTACTGAGCTTCTTCAGTAAAAATGCTGGCAAAATTGGTTAATCACTCATAGAAAACTAAAACTATATCCTTATATATCATCCTGTATCAAAGACCTCGGAGTCAAAGCAGACACACTGAAAACATTACAGATTGGAGTAGGACATACCCAAGGTCTCCTGTGCAGAGGCTGAAATTTTCTTAATAGAGACCCAGAAGCACAAGAAATCAAAGAAAGTTTGGACAAATGGGATTGTATTAAATTGCAGAGCTTCTGCTTTGCAAAGGACATAGCTAGCCAGATCAATAGAAAGCCCATTGATGGGAGAAGATCTTTGCTAGCCATACAATAGAGAAGGGTCTCATATCTCAAATATATGTGGAATTCAAAATATTAAATCCCCCAACAACAAATCCTAAAAGAAACAACTGCCCAATAAATAAGTGGACTAAAGACTTCAAGACAAACTTCTTTGAAAAGAAAAGAAGGAAGGCCAATAGACACATGAAGAAATGCTCAACCTCCCAAGACATAATAGAAAAGCAAATCAAAACAACATTGAGATACCACCTCAAGCCATTTAGAATGGCTATAATCAAGAACTCTAATACCAACAGATCCTTCAGGGGATGTGGCCAGAAGGGAACCTTACTGCATTGTTGGTGGGAGTGTAACTTATTCAACTACTTTGGAGTAGTATGGAAGTTCCTCAAAGATTCCACCTAGAACTTCCCTATGACCCAGCAATCTACCTTTTGGGCATTTACCCAAATGATCACAAGACCGTACTGACCCTACCAGCACAACTATATTTATTGCAGCATTATTTAACATAGCTAAGATAGGCATCAACCCAGATGCCCCTCAGTAGATGGATGGATCGCGAAAACGTGGTATTTAACCAAGTCCTAATCTTAGAGAGGGAAATGGTTTGGATAGAATGATCGGAGAGAGATTACAAAAAAACGAACAAGAAAAAATGGAAAAACCAAAATTTAAATTTAAGTAGTGAAACACTTAAAAATTATTTAAGTTTAAACAAATGATATTGAGAGAAGAAAAGGATAAGATGAGAAGAAGGGATGGATTGAAAGGAGAAATGAAAACTAAAAAATAAAAATTCTTAAAATTAGTTACTTGAAAATTATATACATATAAAGAGATAATACTGCTGTTAAAGAATTTAAGCCTAAGAGGTTGTGAATTGAGTAATAATTTTCTGGATTAAATGTGTACACAATGGGGTATAAGGTCTAATAATCAAAGACAGGTATATATCTGGGAATGAACCGAACAGCAATTTAGTCACACAAAAAAAGAAAGAAACAGAAAAAAATGAAAAGAATACTTAAAAAGGGCCAAAAGTTCAGAAGAGATTTAAAAAAGCACAAACACACACACCTATACACCTAAAATAAAAATTATGGGAGGAAAATAAGATTAATAGAGAACAATTTTAAAAATTAATTTTTTAAAAGGTTCAAATAAGAGTTCTTTGATTGCAACAATGAGATGTACAAATCATTATGTCGAAAAACGAACTTAACAACTTTGGTGGGGGGTGGGGGAGGATCGGTTGGGGGGAGGGGGAGGTATGGGATGGGATGGGAAGGGGAAACAACAAGGAAGCAACAATGCTTGATAAGAAATATACTCATTATCTTGCCCATGTAATTTTAACTCCTCTGTACTGTATTCTCACAATAAAAAATTAAATTAAATTTAAAAAAAGAGTTCTTTGATTTTTTTTTTGGGGGGGGGGATGGGGGCAATGGGATGATTGTGTATCTTCCGTGTCCATAACCAGTCTCTTGGTGGAGTCTCTGGGCTGCTTGTGGTGTCTGGTTTTCCTGTGGCTTGATTGTTTTCTGAAGTCAGTGTTTGAGCAGGCAGAAAAATGCTTTGCCTAACCCATTGTTTTGTTATCCTTCTCCCAGGCTAGTTCAGTGGGAGGTAGATTTGCTTTCAGTATCCCAAAAGAGGGAGAAGGGAGTTTCCTCTAGTTTGAAGATGCTGTGATGAGATTAGGTTATGGGTAGAGTTGAGGCCTTTCAGCAATCAGTAGCTTTTCCTTGCTGGGCTAGCTCCTGAGACTCTCAGAGAGCCCAGCTTGGAGCAAATCTCAGGGTTTATGTTTACTGAGTTTCACTTGTTTGTCTAGGCTGCTGTAGGGAGGGGCAGCCTCTGGCTCTGTTTACCCAGTGGTGAAAGTCACTCCTCAGGGGGCAGATTTTTCTCTGTCTGGGCTGGTTGACTTTCCCCTGGGTAGAGCTGAGCCTGGAAGGTCAAGGCAGATTCCTGTGACCTGCTAAATGACACGTTTGTTTGCTTCCAAGGCCTGAATTGGAGCTAGTTGCTCAACTGGGCCTTTGTTAGTATCAAAGATGGAGATCTCCAGTGGTAGGTGACACGCAGCCTTCCCTCCTCTGCTCCCTGAGAAGAAATGAGGAGATCAGGTTTCTACTCATGCCAGAATCTTGTTCCGGGACAGTTTCTGGTCTGTGATCTGCAGGATGAATATATCTGCTCCTTGTCAGTTCTTGATTGTGTTGGGTAGAATCCACTTGTCCGCCACATCTGGAGCCTTTGTCCCAGATTCTCTCCATAGTTATGGCTGCTAAGAGTGTCTCTGCTTCCAACTCTGCCACTTCAGCCATGGCTAGCTGCATGTGTTCAGATCTGTTTCCTTGCTTGGATTTTCCCTCTCTGTCCAAACTCTCTGCATTGAGATGACACACTTGGTGTGACTCTGTAGCCTAAGACTGTTCACTGGAATACTAAAATGCTTTCTATAGGAGAGTTTGTTTAGCCTTCAGCTTCTCCTCTGCCATCTTCCTCTGAATCTCATGATTTTTTTTTATTGTAAAGATACAGAGGGTTACAGTTACATGAGTGAGGTAATGAGTACACTTCCTCTTCAACATTGTTACCCCCTCCATTGTTTTCCCCCTACCATCCCCTCCATCCCTCCCTTCCCCAAGGTTATTTTTTTTTTGATTGTGACTAAGTGATTACATAATTTCAAAGTCACAAGTTCATTCTAACTTTCCTGGAGCAAATTGTCTATCACAGTCTGTAATATATAACAGTGTTCACATGTTAAGTACCATATTTGTGATCAGCAGCATGGGGATATTTAGTAGTGGTTCAACCAGATGAGCGGGAGTTCTTTGTTTCTTAAGTCCTGTTAGTTTTGTCGTATCACCTAACATTTTGGATTTAGCATCCACTTATCAGGGAGACCATGTACCGTTTGTCTCTTCGTTCTTGGCTTACCTCGCTCAACATGATTCCTTCTAGCTCCATCCATTTCCCTGCAAATGCCATTATTTTGTCATTTCTAATGGCTGCATAATATTCCATTGTGTATAGATACCACAATTTTTGGATCCATTCATCTGTGGTGGGGCATCTAGGTTGTTTCCTTATCCTAGCTATTGCGAACAGTGCTGCAATAAACATGGAGGTGCACGTGTCCTTGTATATTGGTTCCTTTTGTTCAGGGTAGATGCCTAGAAGTGGTATGACTGGGTCGTAAGGAAGGTCAATCTTTAGCTTTCTAAGGACTCTCCAGACTGCTTTCCAAAGTGGTTGTATAAGTGTACATTCCCACCAGCAGTGTAATAGGGTTCCTCTTTCTCCACATCCCCTCCAGCATTTGTCGTTGGCTGATTTGTGGATGTGGGACATTCTGACTGGGGTAAGGTGGTATCTCAGGGTTGTCTTTATTTGCATTTCCTTCACCACCAGGGATGATGAACATTTCCTCATGTGTTTCTTTACCATTTTTATTTCTTCATTTGAGAAGTCCCTCTTTACTTCCCTTGCCCATTTAGTAATTGATTTGTTAGGTTTGGGAGGGATTAGTTTCTTGAGTTCCCTGTATATACAGGATGTTAACTCCTTGTCTGATATATTGCTGGTAAATATTTTTTCCCAATTAGTTGGTTGTCTTTCTAGCTTAGTTGCGGTAGATTTAGCTGTGCAGAAGCTTTTTATTTTAAGGTAGTCCCATTTGTCGAGTCTCTCTCCAACTTGTTGTGACCCTAGGACTCTGTTCAGGAAGTTCCTTCTTGTGCCTATTAGTTCGTGTCTCTCCTACTCTGTAATGCAGTAATTTCAGAGATTTAGGTTTAATGTTAAGGTCTTTAATCCATTTTGAGTTGATGTTGGTGCATGGTGATAGGCTGGGGTCCACTTTCACTTTTCTGCATGTGGCTGCTCAGTTTTCCCAGCACCAGCGGTTGAAGAGGCTGTGTTTCTTCCATTGTATGTCTTTGGCTCCTTTGTCGAATATCAGCTGGCTGGAGGCCTGTGGATTTATTTCTGGATCTTCTATTCTGTTCCATTGGTCTTCGGGTCTGTTTTTGTGCCAGTACCATGCTGTCTTTGTTATTATAGCTCTGTAGTAGAGTTTGAAGTTCGGCATGGATAGCCTTCCCATATTGTCTTTATCCCCTAGAATTGTTTTGGCTATTCTAGGTCTTTTGTTGTTCCATATAAATTTTTGGACTGTTTTCTGTATTTCAGTGATGTACATCATTGGGATTTTAATAGGAATTGCATTGAATTTGTATATTAGTTTTGGAAGTATTACCATCTTTACTATATTAAGTCGACCTATCCAGGAGCATAGGAGGTCTTTCCATTTCCTAGTGTCTTCTGCAATTTCTTTCTTTAACTTTTTATACTTCTCATTAAATAGTTCTTTTACATCTTTGGTTAGGTTAATTCCTAAATATTTTATTTTTTGGGAGGTTATTGTGAATGGGGTTGCTCCCTTTACTTCCTTCTCTTCCTGTACATTATCAGTGTATAGGAAGGCAACTCATTTTTGTGGGTTTATTTTGTATCCTGCTATTTTGCCGAAGTGACTTATGATTTCTAAAAGTTTGGGGATGGAGTTTTTGGGATCGTGGAGGTATAGTATCATGTCATCTGCAAAAAGGGATAGTTTAACTTCTTCTTTCCCTATGCGGATCCCTTTAATGTCTTTTTCTTGCCTTATTGCCCTGGCTAAGGGTTCTAGGACTATGTTGAAGAGGAGTGGAGACTGTGGGCATCCTTGCCTTGTTCCTGATTTTAGGAGGATTGGTTGTAGCTTTTCCCCATTAAGTATAATATTGGCTATTGGTCTGTCATAAATGGCTTTTATTGTTTTTAGAAATGTTCCTTCAATTCCTATTTTCTCCAGAGCTTTTAGCATGAATGAATGTTGAATTTTATCAAAGGCCTTTCCTGCATCTGTGGCGATAATCATGTAATTCTTGACCTTGGTTCTGTTGATATGTTGGATTAGATTTATTGACTTACGTATGTTAAACCATCCCTGTGTCTCTGGGATGAAGCCTACCTGATCATAGTGTATTATTTTTTTTATGTGTTTCTGGATTCTGTTAGCTAGAATCTTGTTAAGGATCTTTGCATCTGTGTTCATCAAAGAAATTGGCCTGTAATTCTCCTTTTTGGTTGGGTCTTTGCCAGGTTTGGGGATGAGTGTGATATTGGCTTCGTAGAATGAGTTTGGCATAGCTCCCTCCTTCTCTGTTTCTCTGAAGAGCTTGAGGAGTATGGGTATTAGTTCTTGTTTAAAGGTCTTATAGAATTCTGCTGTGAATCCATCTGGTCCCGGGCTTTTTTTTGTTGGAAGACTTTTGATAGCTTCCTGTATCTCATTATAGGATATTGGCTTATTTAATTGGTTAACTTCTTCTTTGCTCAGTTTGGGTAACTTGTATTTCTCTAAAAATGCATCCATTTTTGCCAGATTTTCTTCCTTTAGAGAGTATAGCTTTTGAAAGTAGTCTGTTAGAATTGTTTGGATATCTTGGGTACATGTTGTGATGTTTCCAGTGGCATCCCTAATCCTATTAATATGGGTTTCCTCTCTTCTTTTTTTAATTAATCTTGCCAACGGGCCATCAATTTTGTTTATTTTTTCAAAGAACCAGCTTTTTGTTTGGTTTATTTTGGTTATGGTTTTCTGATTTTCTAATTGGTTAATCTCTGCTCTTAATTTGGTTATCTGGCTTCGTCTAGTAGCTTTAGGTCCAATTTTTTCTTGTTTTTCTAGCTGTTTTAGTTGCAACATGAGATTATTTACTTGGTCTGTCTCCATTCTCTTGATGTGGGCACTGAGGGCAATAAATTTGCCCCTCAGTACTGCTTTTGCTGTGTCCCACAAGTTTCTTTGTGAGGTGTTTTCATTTTCATTGAGTTGTAGGAAATGGTTTATTTCTTCTCTGATCTCTTCTGTTACCCAGGCATTGTTAAGGAGTGTGCTGTTCAATTTCCATGTATTAGAAAAATTTCTGCGGTATGCTTTGTTATTGAGAGCTAGCTTGATTCCACTGTGGTCAGATAGGATACAGGGGATTATGTCGATCCCTTTGTATTTGCTTAAGTACCTTGCATGAACTATGATATGGTCTATTTTGGAGAAAGTTCCATGAGCTACTGAGAAGAATGTGTACTGTGTTGTTTTAGGGTGAAATACTCGGTAGATGTCAGTTAATTCTGCTTGAAGTATGGCCTCACTTAATTCGGTAGCTTCTTTGCCAATCCTCTGGTTGGTAGACCTGTCCTTTGGTGAGAGTGGTGTGTTAAAGTCTCCTAGTATTATCGTATTGGGATCTATTTTATTCTGTAAGTTTGAGAGCAGAGAGTGGCGTGTTAAAGTCTCTTAGTATTATCGTATTGGGATCTATTTTATTCTGTAAGTTTGAGAGCATTTGTTAGACATATCTGGGTGCACCAATATTTGGGGCATATAAGTTGATGATGGTTATATCCTCCTCTTGGATTGTTCCCTTTATTAATATGTAGTGTCCGTCTTTGTATTTCTGTACTGATTTTAATGAAAAGTTTATTTTGTCAGATATCAGGATAACTACACCTGCTTTCTTACTGGGGGCATTTGATTGGTAGATCCTTTTCCACCCCTTCACTCTGAGTTTGTTTGTATGTTGGGCTGAGAGGTGGGTCTCCTGAAGGCAACAGATGGATGGGTCTTGTTTTCTGATCCAGTCCTCAGTTCGTTTTCTTTTAATTGACGAATTCAGCCCATTTATATTAAGAGAAAGTATAGAGAGATGCATTGTTGTCCCTGCCATTCCGTTTTCCTAAGTTTTTCTTCTTTCTTTTCCTCCTGTGCTTGCTCAGTTACACTTTGAGTAATGCCTGTTTGGGGCAGGTCCCAGTTCCTGGTTGCTTTCTTCAGGTTGTGTCCCCCCTCTTAGAATTCTTTGTAATGCTGGCTTAATGTTTATGTATTCATTTAGTTTTTCTTTGCTATTAAAAGTTTTCAGTTCTCCATCGAATGTGAATGCTGCCTTTGCCGGGTATATCAGTCTGGGTTGGCATTTATTGGCTCTCAGGGCTCCTATGGTGCTTTCCCAGGCTTTTCTTGCATTCATTGTTTGTGTGGAGAGATCTGCAGTGATTCTAATTTTTTTCCCGTTGTAGTATAGCTCCTTCTTCATTTTTGCTGCATGCAGGATTGTTTCCTTATTATTCAGATCTATCATTTTTACTATAATGTGTCTAGAAGTGTTTCTCCTGGGATCTTGCTTGTTGGGGGTTCTATAAGCTTCTGTAATGTAGTTAAGATGGTCGTTTTTGAGGTGGGGAAAATTTTCATTTATTATCTTGTTAAATAGGTGTTGCATTCCCTTGCTCTGGAATTCCTCCCCTTCGTCCACTCCGATTATGCGAAGGTTAAATTTCTTGGCATTATCTGCTTGCTCTTGAATTTCCCTTTGGTTTAATTTGAGTGATTTTTCCATATCTGTCACTTTTTGGTCCAGTTGGTGTATTCTGTCTTCTGTATCTGACACTCTACCTTCCATTTCATTCACTCTGTTGACCGTGGCTTGTATTGTGGTTTGCATGGAGGAAATGGATCCCTTTATGGATTCAATGTTGGTTCTCAGAGTACTGATCTCACCTCTCAATGAGGTGAGATCAGTATGCATTACCTCTAATTTGGCATTTATCTCACTTCTTACTGAGGTTTGTGCAGCTTCTATTTTTGCATCCAACTTTTGTTTGATATCCTGTATCTCTTTTGATAGTTCATCCTTGTGCTCTTTCAATTTCTGATCCATTTCTCGCTTTATTTCTTGAGTCATTGCCTCCAGCAACCCTTGGATGTAGCTTTTGTCTTCCATTCCTGCTTTGCTCACACTGGGGCTCTCCCCTGCGTGGCTGGGGCTCTCCCCTGCGTGGCTGCTGGCTTTTGAGGTGAGCTTGCTCTCCTGGGTGGTGGTAAACCTTGTGATTTTTCTCTGTGATTTTTGCATGGGGGTTCAGGAGACTGCTCTTCAATTTTGTTTTGGTGTGTCTGTCTTTTCTTGGTTACTGATTCTGTATTGGTAGAGAGAGTCTGTGCCTGATCTGGGTTCTGTTGGGAGCCTATTTCCTGCTGCTATTCTGACTTACTTAGGATTCTCAGCTCTCTGCTGTAGATTGCTGGCAATTCCTGCCTTTGGAAGGGTTGAGCACCCTAGACTGCTTGTGTTTGCTCCTACGTGTGCTCTTGGGAAGATCAGATGCTCTGGATGCACTCTCCCAAATACTGGAGTCTGCTATGGGCTCCTGATGTGTTTTTGTTTGTTTGTTTTGGGCTGGTTGTGGGCTTGAACTCTAGGTTGGGTGCTGTACCTCAGCTCTTCAGCTCAAGGCTGGCACCCTACCATTTGAGCCACAGCACCACTTCTGACCCTTTTTGCTTTTGTGATGCTGAGGAATCAGATCCAGGGCCTCATACATCCAAGACTATCACTCTATTGCTGAGCCGCCTTATCAGCCTGAGCTCCTGCTTACTATCAGGTGCTGGCAGCCTGTGTTGCCCAATTCCCAGCCTAGGGTATATGGGTGGAGTTTTGGTGGGGTTTGGGCTTCTCTTGTCCTGAACCTCCAGGTCTTTTGTTGTCACAGGCGTGCTTCCTGGGGAGTGTTGTTTCCTGGTTTTCTCCCCTCTGTTGAGGCGTATGCTCAGCTTTTTACTTCAGTTGGGAGGAGTTGGTTGTGTTGTACAGGTGCCGGATCCCCAGGCCTGGTTCCAGCCCCAGCCTGGAGCGCGCTCATTAGGCCTGTGCTGATGTGTATACCACCTAGGTTATGCAGCCTGGAGGACACAGTTCAAATTTCTTCTACTGTTGGTAGTCTTGACCCAGGGGCGCTGTTCCTGGCTTGGACATTTAAGCTCCCTTCCAGGGGCACTCTTGCTCTGGCCTGGCCAGCAGAGTGTGCTCCACCGGCTGGTGGAGCTCTCGAACAGTTCCCAGTTTTAGTGGGTCCTGTGGTCTGGGTATTGGGGTAGGGAGTCTAGGTCAGGGTCTGGGGATTCCCTCCAGCTCTGGTCTCCCTTGAAGGATACACTGTCCCCTGTGGAGTACTCACCCTGGAGCTGGTTGTTTCTTTGTGGTGTAGGTCGTCAGTTGTTGTTGCAATCCGAGTTCAGTTGGGGTGGTTGCGGGCTGGGTTGGGCGGCCCCCGCCGGGTCGTTGCGATCCTGATTGGGCGGGTGGTCTGCTGACAGGTCCCTTTGTCGCGCTGCTGGTGCTGGGCGGCTTTGGCAGGATGGAGCCTCTCCGCTCCAGTGCTGAGTGAGGGTGGGGTTGGGATCCTCGTGGAGACTCCAGGCTGCTAGGTTTCTCTGTTCCTGGCGATCCGCTGTTCTGCAATCCGGTACCTGGTGATCTGCAAGCGGCCCCCTGTGTCTCTGGGCTCCGACAGCCCCCGCCGGGCCGGCTGGCCGGCGGCTTGGCACACTGCCGCATGGCCATTAAAGGTTGGGGGAGGGGGTCTTCGCTCTTCTCTGTTCTGAAATTCTTCTTTTCCTCTCTTTCTTTTTTTGTTATTTTCCACATCTGGTTTTTCTCTGAGTGTTCGTCTTTTTGTTGTTGTCGATCTCTTGGGGAGATTAAGCATTGGAACTCGAACTCTCTTTTTGGTTGGAGAGAGCTGTGGCGTTTCCCTACTGCCCCATCGCCATCTTGGTCCCCCCTCATGATTTTTTTATAAGTGTTTTTTTTTTTTAGGGAAAACTGTCATTGGTGTTTATATTTTGTGTTGGCATAAAATGAGCCTACTATTGTCTTAATTTAATTAAATAAAACTCTCTGGCTGGGCACTGGTGGCTCATGCTTGTAATCCTAGCTACTCAGGAGGCTGAGATATGAGGATCTCAGTTCAAAGACAGCCCGGGCAGGAAAGTCTGTGAGACTTTTATCTCCAATAAGCCACGAGAAGACAGAAGCGGTGCTGTGGCTCAAGCGGTAGAGTGCTCACCTTGAGCTGAAGTGTAGGACCAGCACTGAGGCCCAGAGGTCAAGCTCCAAGTCTGACCAAATAAATCACACAAAACAACAAAAAAAAACCCAAAAACTCTCTGATTCTATGACAGGATACATTTTGTGGGTAATGGTTAAGACCATGTTGCCATTCTAAAAAAAATATATATCACCCCCAAAAAGAGGAACAATAGGAAATGTATAGCAGGAAACTTATAAATCTTAATGGACTAACAGTCTGTCAGTTTGTTTTAACTATTCATCAAAAATGAAAGTAATACTCGATAATATTTTATTAAGGCTTTAAAATTTCTTTGAACTTGACATTTAAGATTCACTTTAAAAAGAAAATCAACAGGTGACAGTGTTTTCTCCTTAGTTTTCCAAAGAAATGATTATTACATCATTATAGTGTACAGTACAATATAACCAGAGAGCATTTGTTAAGGAAAAAAAATTCCCATTCTCTGTTTTGCTTGTCTGTATTTAAAGCTGCATACCACATCCTACCCACCCTATTGTCTGTCTTCTCATATGAAACATTTCAGTAAATGTGTCAGCCAGCAAAGTTTTACAAAATAACATGCTTTCATTCATTGTGCTTTCCAAAATATATCTCACAAATGCCAACAACAAAAAAACAACTTAAAACATCTGTGGATTTTTCTATTTATGGTGCAAAGTAATCACTTTCCATAATCCTTAGAACCAGCTCTACACATGCATTAAATGCTCTTTCACTTCTAGGCTTTAGAACAGCAGCATGTAACAATGGTGTGCATGTTAATTTGTTCACCACATCTGGTTTGTTTACAGCAAGGACTGTCTTCATGGAAGATGGTAATAGATGAGTTGTGCAATTATGTAGTTTAAAAGGGCTCTGAGTTGGGGATAAAGAATATCCATTTATGTGACTAAATATTTAAATTAAATCCTATAATGTATACTCCTTCAATTTTATGGATAAAATATTCTACATTCTAGGTTTTTTTAAAAGAAATATTGTACGTTGTTTCCTTGGTGACAACGTAATTGGAAGACTTTAAATTTTCCTATACCATGGCCATCTGAAATGAGATGGATGTACTTAGGTTAACATAAAGAAATTTTGGGACAGCATTATTGTTTGAATCTTGGATGGGATTTGATTGGGAATTGTGACAGGCTTTCATAGTATGAGAAGAAAAAAAAAGACCATACTAATACTATTATCTGCCACATTGTTTTATTAGTTTATTCAAACACACACATATAAACACACAGATACCCATTATGAAGACCCAGTCAGTCTGCAAGAAACTATTTTAATGGGAATTCCATAAAATATTTAGTCTGCTGAGATCTGATTAGAACTTATAGAAGTATCTAGTGGCTTCCACCCCTGGACAAGTTATCATTGGTGAAGATGTTGCCATTTGATTTTAGAATGCCCCATAAAGACCTATATGTTAAAGAAAAATGACATTCCAATTCCTCCCAGACTGTGGAGCATACCTGAATAGTTCTTCTGGAGATTAAGTTCTTCAGAGTGAAACTCATGAGAAAAAGACTCTCATCTTCTTTCTTCTTTTATCTTTTAATCATTCTAGGCAAAAAACATTTCTCTTTGACATACTCCCCTCCTTGACATTGTCTTGTCACTGGCCCCCAAAGCAATAAAACCAGTTGAACATACACTGAAACATTCAATCTTGTAAATCTGAGTAAGCCTTTCTGCTTAATAAATGGACAATATCACTTATTATGGTAGGTTATAAAGCTAACCCAAAGTTCTAGTCTTTCTAACAATGTAGAGAATATTAAAATATGCTTCATTATAAAATATCTCACTCCATGTTGTATATTGTGTTTTTATTTCTGTTGATCCTAGCGCTTACAATAAGGACCTAACTGTAAAACTGTTTGCAATAAATAATCACATTACTTTTATGATTCTATAATTTAGCTTGTTTTCCTACAAATTTATAGGATAGTGTAGCTATGGAAAATCAATAAATATTGAATTTTGATATAGGATTACCTATCACTGCAAGTTTTGTCAAAATTTATCTACACTGAAATGATTGCCATTGATATCTTTCTCAAGATTACAAATGTTTATACTTTCTGCTGACCTTTTACAAACTCATACCACAAACATAATTTTTAGTTTGTTCGTGCAATCATAGGAACATAAATATATGGCACAAAATGTTCATTAACATTATCTGCTGTCATTAATGGAGTATACCTAATAGAATTAAGTATATACCCTCAGAGAAATAAGATACTTCCTTCTAAATCCAGACTTGCAGGCAGGCAGAGAGACATCCACACCCACACACATACACACACACACTCTCTCTCTCTCTCTCACACACACACACACACAAACACATACTTACCACTCTGACTCAGGTTAGATTCCAGATATTGGGTATCAGACAATGATCTATTAATCAAACTTTCTTGTCCAGACATAAAATACATTCAAAATTCCACACATACAAAAACACCAGATCATTCAAAATCGTGAGAATATTTAACAGAACCACCCAGCTCTGGGCAATCTACTCCCTGATTTCATTCATTCATGTCGATGCATTTTTCATATCATAATTAAAAGTCTTTTCGTATTTCTCTGATTAGCAGATAATATGTTATCATATAAGAGAAAACGTAGGTAAAATTACATATGAAAATTGCATATGAAATAATGACATTCCTGAGGATAAAACATGCCTGTTTTTCAGTTTCGTTGCCAAAATGGAACTATTAGAACTTTTGAATATTTAAGTTTAAATCTGAACCTCCAAATTTCACTAGGATTTGAATTGTGTTACTTACAACATTAATGTAAAATAAAAGCATTACTAAATAGAAAGAAAATTATAAGTTTATCACACCTTAATCCCTGAATTGACTTTATTATAAAAACAATTACATTTATATAATATGATAAACATCCTGAAACAAGCTATGAGGTATGGAAACAGAAGACTCTGTTTTTTGTTTAGTGTATGTTGTTGTTATTTATAGTTTGTGATGATTCTGTCTTCTTTACCTTATGCATGGTATATTCATTCTACATCTTCAGGAAGGTGGGGGTGGGCACAGAGCTTGAGGGAAAGGGTGAAAAAATGAAGCAGTGGAGTTCCTTGAACATTGATGAAAGTGTACTATTTAACACATTGGTCAATTATGATTGTATGTTTTTCTGAGACTCTAATTCATTTATTTCTTTAATCTAATTTGTATGATTTCTATCTACCAGTTTTTGAATTGGCTTGTTCCTGTTTTTCAAGGACCTAGTGGTGCATTATTAGTGCTGATTTAAGATTGTTCTAATTTGTTAATGTATATACTCAAAGCTATAAATTTTCCTGCGTATTGCCTGTGTTCTTGTGTCCCAGAGGAGGTAATATTTTGTCTGTTCACTTCCGGTTATTTTTGTTTTTCTGTTTATGTTACTTTGAAATAGTGATTTCAGGCTTGTATGAAGAGACAGTAATAATATGAAATGTATATTATTACACTGAAAGAAAGAGAAGACATTTTAACCTTTTTGCTTCAAGTAAATTAATATTAAGCAAAGCTTATTAAAATAATTACTTATTTAGTTTTTAGAGGATGAGTATAGTACTCTTGGATATCTTGGAGGAAAGATATTAGACTCATCACAGCTGATGCCTTATATTGAATTAACAAGCTAAACTTACTTTTTCAGAAGACTAAAGCTTCAGTTCTTTCATATTAGTATTATAAAATCATAATCCCTGCATATTGATTTGTTATCCTCTGCTATTTTCAATTCAATTCTTCCTCCATTATATATCAAGGGCTTTGAATGACCAATTCCTTAAAATGCCTATATTTCCTATATTGTGATGTAAATCTCAGTGATATGAATATGAATTTATCTCTCAGTCTCATCTTGAGCTGCATTCATATGAAATTTATGCAGTCTCAAGCAAGAAACCTGACTATTTACACTTTTCTATGTTTTAATCAATAAATCCATTCTAATACTTTAATTGAAATATATATAAAGTTTTTAACATGAAGACAACCCTCCCCCATTATACTTTAAAGTAAAACCTTGGGAACTATTTTATATATGAAAATACAAAAGTCGAGGCTGGGAAGGTGGCTCAGTGGTAGAGCGCTTGCCTTGGATGCATGAGGCCCTGGGATCGATTCCTCAGGACCACATAAGCAGAAAAAAAAGCCAGAAGTGGCCCTGTGGCTCAAGTGGTAGAGCGCTAACCTTGAACTGAGGAGCTGAGGGACAGCGCCCAGGCCCAGATTTCAGGCCCCATGACTGGAACCCTCCAAAAAAAGATTAAAAAAATAAAAAAGTGCAATGCACATGTTTATACATGAATAATCTAATGATTAAATCAACTAGACACTAGAACTACCATACCACATCAAGTCTCAATTTACTTAAAAGCACCAAAATGTTAGTGTTCATGAATATCACTCATTGTTAAAAAATGACTAGTCAAAACAAAGTTTATATTATATTTGAAATTTGAAAAATGAAAATTACACTCAGATTTGCTGTCAATATCTTGTTTCCATGGATACATTTTTTTCAGCATATAGGGAAACAAAAAATAAGGGTTTGTCACATAGAATGAAAAATATAAAGGTAGACTGCCTTTCCTTAAGATGATAAGTACATGCAAATCGTGTGATTTATTCAAAGATACTATAAAAATTCATAAGAGGATTTATGATCAGAACTCATAGGTAAGCAAAATAACTGGAAAAATGTAAATGTTAATTGTGCTTTCAATATAGGAAGACAAGTTTTCAATTTATGAGCCTATAGAAGAAGATTTTTTATCTGTAACACAATCCACTTTTAACTGCTAAAAGCACTTGCTTAATCTCTAATTAGAAAGGGAAAAATGAACTAACATCTTACATGATTGTTTTGACAATTAATTGGTATATTGAAGGTCAAAGGGAGGAATTGGAGATTAATATAATCTTTTTCCTCTCTTCTGATTATTACACCGCAATAGCTGTGAATTCAGGAGTCTCATGCAATGTACTCACAGCTGAATTACTAATATGCTTAAAAATATAGAACATAAAATTTTGAGCAGGGTTGCCACATCATTTAGGAATGCAATTCCTTCATATGAACTTCAATTTTTGTAGCTTTCCTTGTGGGATTAAAAGGTAAGAAAGCACTGTAGAAACAAGAATTCCTGTTCAGCCAAGTAGAACATCCACATGTTGCAAATTTTCATTCCATAAAGACTCTTCGTTAGAGTACTTTCATTTAATATACTTCAGCACATCATCCTTCCCGGTTGGATACAGGAAAAAAGATAATTTTGTTTGAATATTATCTTACATAAATTAGTGTGTACAGAGATGATTTGTATAACTACAGATGTTTGTAATAAATGTAAATAGGGATCATGTCACAACTAAAAAATATAAATAAAATCACATAACAAGACCAGAAGTCACAGAATTTTGTGCATGAACACATACATTAGATTAGTTGTAGAATTTCTATTTTGAGAAAAACTTTATATTAAAGTATAATGCACTTTACTAAGAGTTGAAACATTTTATTGAAAAATATATTCTTAGAGATATTTTTGCTTCATAATTTTAAGAAGAAAAATGATCCCAAAATAATTACTCCTTTATTGTTTTCCTGTTTCCATGTGATTAACCTCCGAATTAGAAAACTAGATATAAGATTTAATTTAAACAAAAATATTTATTGAATATAAAAATCTCTACTCTCTACATTCTTCACACTAAGATCACCAAATATGTTGAATCTTAAATAATTAGTCTCTTTTTGACCTATGTTAATACTATTTACAATGTGAGTGAAATGCTTAAAAATAGTATTTATTTTAGGTTAATTGCTCTGAAGAGACAATACATGATATTATCAAAGCCTAAAAATTATTAGATTTAAAATTTAGAATTCAGGAAATGATTTTGACCAATCTGGTTACTGGAGCCTTCACTACAACCTCTTGAGACCATTTATATTGGTGAAGCAAAAATCTGAGGTTAAACATTTATGAATAAAAAATCATGTCATTCTGAACATGTAAAGCTACATATATAACTGAAAATTTAGCTTTTAAATATCTGAATATGCTAGTACATTTAATTTCAGAGCAAGTACTTGTTCTGAAGGGAGTTAAAATAGCATTTATTCTGAAATGTAAACCTAAGTATTCATTTGAATAAAAGACAATGTTTAAAATATCACTCATTCAAGAGAAGATGTACTGTTAGATGTTTTTCATGCCAATTATGTTCTCTAAACTTACTACAAATACTAAATTAGTAAACCTAATTCATTCCTTTGTAGAGAAATAGAAATTCAGTTTCCTAAAATGCATGATTATAACTATTTCTCAAACAATTACTAAGTAACTGTTTTATATTTTTGTCATGGAATATTATTTGATTTATTTTATTCATTAAGTTAAATAATTGGCCAATAACAATATAAATTATGCATGAACAAAGTTTATCTAACGTAAGTATTTCACAAGACATGTCATGGTTCTCTTAAAGAACACTAGAAGGCAGTGTACTTTTTATTAATTTTTAGTTATTTTGTTAATGGATATTAATTGTCAGAAGTGGCGATTTCATAATATATTTAAAGTATTTGATTATACTCCTCTATTTCCTTTTCATTACTCCTACCTCCAAAGATCTTCTGTTTTTCACATAAAATTACATCTTTATATATGCACATGTAAACTAATTTGGAAAAGTTAAGCTAAATTGCAGCTTAACTCAAGATGTACAGTGGATTAATAGGATGAATAAAAATTGAATACTTTTTTAACTTTTGAATTGAGCTATCATTATTATTATGGTTTTATGGTTAGGGTTAGAATCCCAAAAAGAATTAGAATTAGGATTAGAGAAATAGAAAATTTACCTTCAACATTGGATGAACCATTTCAACGATACTCACAAGACATTATGTTGAAAATGAAGTGTTCCTTAATGCTAACACGAATCCCAGCTGTAACTGAGACCTAACTTTCACCCTAATTATAGTCCAATTCTAATGTTTAAGAAAAAGAATCTAGTTTTTAATCATTCTAATGAATACTCCAGTTTGGACTCTGGAAATGAATACAGTTTGCCATAATTCCCCAAAATTTCCTGACTCTACCTCTGAAGTTATCTTGTTTCCTAACATAAACAATTTTATTACTTGTCCTCAAATTATCTTATCAGGAAAAATACTGTAGTTTCCATTGATCCTACCTTTTTCGGAACCCCTGTACCCTAAAACAGTTTCAGATTTACTTACCACCTAGTCCATTACTTAACGCTCTCAACCTAAACCTTGCTGGAAAAAGCTCATTAATCATTACAAGAAGGATCACTGAGAAATAAATATAATGATAATGCTCTAGTTACTGTTCAGTGTCATATTTTTTATTCTACTTGTTAGTGAAAACTCAATTTTATAATAAAAACTTTCTTATTCATAACAGTAATCATAATCAGAACAAAATACTGACCCTGGTCTTAATCCAAATTATATAACACTAACAGAAGTTCATTAGTTTTCACTCATCCTAACTTGATTCAAATAAACATTCCAAACATAGGTTTCAATTTTTTCCAATATCTGAGTCATTTTCTAATCTAAATATAATCTTAACTGGAACATTGAGAATAACCATAAGCGTAATTTTAAGTAGAATCTAATATTAATAGCAATACTCTAGTTCACATTCATTGTAATTCGCACAAGGATTATATTAAAATTTATTTTGAATTTGAGCCTCATTTTTTCTCCTTCACTCTAACCCTAACCATGGCTGGAATCCTAACCATAACCTTGACACTAATAGTATCCCAATTCAAAAATTTATGAAAAATGCTCGTTTTGTGCAATCCTAACTGAAATTCCACTTGCAATTCTTGAAATAAATTGCAGGTATTCCTAAACCCTATAGATTTTCTCACTCTTATCTCTGAATGTATCTTGTTCCATAACAGGAATCATTATACCCATTGATCTCAAATCCTGATATTATGAAATACATTGTACTTCCATTATCCCTTCTTTTCCTGAATTCCTAGAACCTAAATAACATTCAGCTTTACTTAACATTTAACACATTTCTTTTTTTTCTTTTGTCTGGCGTGGGGCTTGATCTCTGGGCCTGGGCTCGATCCCTGAGTTCTTTAGCTCAAGGTGTGAGCTGAACCGCTTGAGCCAGAGCACCACTTTTGGGTTTTCTGGTGTTTAATTAGAGATAAAAGTCTCACAGACTTTCCTGCCTGGGCTAGCTTTGAACTGTGATCCTCAGAAATCAGCTTCCTGAGTAGCTAGGAAAATAGGCATGAGCCACAAGTTTAACCCATTTCTTTACTCTATCCTCAACACCAGTTAACCAGAAACCTAATCCTAAACACAGACTGATTTAACACCAACTGGTTAATGTAAGGAAAATTATTTAGATTTTATTCAATCGCATATTTTTTGCTTCTATTTCTTAGTGGAAAATTTAAATTTACCCTAAAGCTTATCCTTCCCTAACCCTAACCAGAACAAAAAAGTATCTCACTCTTTAAACCAAATTATATCTGAATCTTTAAAGAAACACAGACATTCGTTTTCATTCATTCTAACTATGATTCATTCTTCTTAAAATATGTGGCAGTTTTACACAATATCTTGCATCTTTTCCCCATCCCAACCCCAGTTCTAACTAGATCACTTTGCCTAAGCCTACATATAACCGAATCAGCATGTTAGCAAGCCTCTTTTTCACATTTATCCTAACTCTTGCTCAGAGTGTAAGTCTAAAATTTACTTGCATTTTGAACCTAAATTTTTTCAGTGTTTTCCTATTTCCTGTCAGGTTTTATATTTCATTATTTTAAAAAATTTATTTTGTTGTTAGGATGATTTAAAGAGAGATTAGTTACATGTGTAAGGGAAGGAATACATTAAAGCCAATCTTATCTAATATTAATATAACTACTCTGGCCTGTTTATGAGGTCCAATTTTAATTTGTAAAGATGATGTACAGAAGGGATCCAATTACATAAGTCAGATAATGAGCACATTTCTTTTTCAACAGTGTCACCTCTTCCCTCATGTTCTCCCAGTTTTTCCCTTTCAATCTCCCTCCCCCATAAGTTGTATAGTTCATTTACAAGGTAGTGTCTATTGAGTGGCATTGTTACATTTGTTCACCCTTTGTCCCTTCATTTCTTTGTTTCCCCTTGCCCTTTCCAAACTTACATATAAGACCAAAGGTGCAGAAATTAAAACAAAACAAACAGCATCCGAATTCAGATGGAAAAAGCAAAATAATAATAATAAAAAAAACTATCATTATCATTTCTTGGAGATCAATTTGATGAACATTATTTGATATGATAATATTTATATAGCTATTGAGCCTTTTTGATCCTCTCCAAAGGGCATCCTCCTTTGATCTCACTGTTTAAATGTTTAGAATCCCATGTAATTTATCATGTCCAAATGTAATGTTTTCTCTTCTAACATCCAGGTGTTTTAAGTTGTAGAATTAGAGGCACATTCTAATACAACAAATGAGGGAAATTGGGCAACCTATATTGCTTTGAGTCTGATTTGCTTCACTTAATATAGGTTTGTTCCAAGTCTTTCCATTTCCTTATGAATGGTGTAATATCATTTTTTCTGGGTGAATAGAGTTGCATCATACTGAAGAGTTTCTTCATGGCAAAGGAAAAAGTTAGCAGGGTATATAGAAAGAGAACAGAATGGAAGAAGATTTTTGCTAACTAAGCATTAGACGAGGATTTACATAACTAACCCATATTTACAGATCAAATAAACCCTCAAATAAACAAGAGCCCAATTAATATATGGGATAATGACTTAAAGAGAACTTCTTAGAAGAAAAGTAACAATGACAAATAGACATATCTTTCTCCATGAAAGAAATGCAAATCCAAACAACAATGAGATTCTTCTCATCCCTGTTACAATGCCATTATGAAAAAACGAACAATTACAGATACTGATAGGGAAGTTGTCCAAAGGAAACTCTATTACATTGTTGGTGGAAATGTAATCTTGTTCAACGACTTTGGAAAACACTATGGAGGTTGCTCACAAAACTGAATAGAGAGCTCCCTATGATCCACCAACTCCACTTATTGGCATTTATCCAGTAGAGCAGAAGACCACACTGAAGGTGCTAGCACAATCGTGTTTATTGTTGCATTATTTTCTGTAGCCAACATATGGAATCAGCCCAGATGCCTCTCACTGCAAAAAGGGATCAAGAATCGATCCCTATTTACAAGTATGTGTGTATATATACATACATAATCAAATTTTATTCATCAATCAGAAAAAATACTATTGCACCATTATTTTTGGGGGGGGCGGTCCAGTCGTGGGGCCTGAGGTCTGGGGCCCCGGCGCTGTCCCTCAGCTCTTCAGCTCAAGGCTAACGCTCTACAACTTGAGCCACAGTGCCACTTCTGGCTTTTTTCTTTTTGCTTATGTGGTGCTGAGAAATCGAACCCAGGGCCTCACGCATGCAAGGCAAGCGCTATACCACTGAGCCACCTTCCCAGCCCCTATTGCACCATTCTTAAGGAAAATGACAGACTTAGAAATAATCATATTAAGTGAAATTAACTGGACCCAGAGAAAATTAGGTTGTATGACTTTCCTTATGTTTGGTAGTCAGAAGGTGCGTATAAATGTAAAAGTAAACATAGTGGCTGATATGCTAGGAGGTAAATGTATTATCTGAAGTATTAGAGTCCATGGAAAGAGAAAATAGTATAGTTCTCTTAAAACATTAAGTCAAAACCCAACAAAATAAATACCAGTAAATGTGTACTACAAGAGAGGACAGTGGGGGGCAAGGTGGGAGGGGTAGGAAATTGAAAAGGATAGAATACAGGCAAGAATCCATTGCATACTTCCCAGAATTGAAATATACAAAACAATGGGTAGTGTGAAATGGGGATGAAGATGTTGAAGTGGTAACACAATTCCAAGTGTATTGTATACATAAAATGTTTTGTTAAATGGCAAGTAATTCCATACATAACATAATATTGAGATAAGAAAGGACTGGGTTTATTGGGAGGGGTGGATGAGAAGGTTGAAAGGGTTGACACTGTATTCATAAACTGTTTCAGTGAATGGCAACTCCTTTGTACAAATACTTAAAGGTAATAAAAATATTCCAAATGTTAATTATGATAGTTGAATAGAACATTGAACCTCAATTCAATTCCCATTTAATAATATTTGTAACCTAGAGGTTTGGAGAATAAAGTTCAAATAATAAAACATTATGAATAGTTTTTTCAAAAATTTGAAATTTAAATCAATACTACTTTGCTTTTTGTTCTCTATTGGGATGTTATAAGAAAATACTTCAAAGTAAGTGGATTAAAAACATCAGGACTATATTACCCATACTCTAGAAGTTTGAACATTAATTATAAAAATGGTTATTCAAAGCAAATCTTTGTCTTATGGGGGTCTACTTTCTGGTTCATTATAATCTGTTTGCTGACTAGTTATATTGGGCTTCTTTCATCAGGATCATTATTGCAGGGTCATCTCTGAAAGTCTGATTCTAATGTCACCAGACAGGGGAATAGAATTTCAATGCGTGTAATTGGAAAGAGTTACAGTGTCCAATACATTATGCAACTTTTTCTTTAACTCAGTGTAGTGTATCATTTCTATATTATTTCATAGAAAATAATAACTTTAGGACAAACCCATATCGTGTAATTTATGTGAATGATTCTTACAATGGGAATAATTGTAGTGATGACAAAGTGAAGTATGATTGTTTTGTGGCTCTTGAATCACATCATGGGCAATCATGTAAACATGTTCAGCCTTTCTAAGGCCCTTCTGATGTATTTGACCAATCTCCAATGAGTTAATTGCTTTCAGAAATACAGATCTCCTTAGATTTTAATTGCTGTCTGCTATTAAGTCTCCCACAGACACCAAATCAGAGTATGCTATTTTCTCTGATAAAATATGTAATTGTTATAATTAATATAATATGAAGTCTGTAATATTAATAGCATTATAAATACTAGTGTGACATACTAAATACTAAAGTGACATACTTTGGTTACATCAATTTTTAGAATATTAATAACAATGCAAATAGTTATTTATAAAATGAGAAAAAGATTTGTGTACATATTTACTAGAGATGCAAACAGATTCATCTGGTTATTTCTGATCCTTCCTTTGTTGGTTTCATTCATGCATGGAGAACATGCAGAGAAGTGACAATTGTAACCTTGCGTTTACAAAAGGGTTAACTTACATGAAGTTTATGTTGGGCTAAATAACAGATTTTGTAAATTATATTGTTTTTGTCCCTTCCTTCCTTCCTTCCTTCCTTCCTTCCTTCCTTCCTTCCTTCCTTCCTTTCTTCCTTCCTTCCTTCCTTTCTTCCTTTCTTCCTTCCTTCCTTCTGTCTTTCCTTCCTCCCTTCTTCCCTCCATCCCTACCTCTATCTTTTGCTCTTCTTTTTTCTTTCCTTCTTTCCTCCTTTCTTTCTTTCTTTCTTTCTCTCTTTCTTTCTTTCTTTTCTTCTATTCTTCCTTTCTTTCTTTTACTCATAATATGTCTTAAGTGTATACATAAAATACCAATGTGTTATGAGTAATTATAAATATTAACTAGATTAATATTAATTTTAATGACCTATGTTATATCTTAAAGCAAATTGTACTAAAAACCACTTCATAAAAGTTGCAGGATATGAAACAAATATTACTATTCATGATATTGCTTATTTCTTCAAACTAAAATAAGAATTCAGACATAATGTGCATGTGTGTGCATGTGGGTGTGTGTTATTCTTGTGATTTGAACACAAGGCCTATACCTTCCTTTTTTTCACTCAAGGATAGTGTCCTTACGTTTGATCCACAACTCCACTTCTGGCTTTCTCTGTGTGTGTGTGTGTGTGTGTGTGTGTGTGTGTGTGTGTGATTAATTGAGATGTGTCTCACAAACTTTCTTGGCAAAGCTGGCTTTGGACCACAGCTTCCTGAGTAGCAAGGATTACAAGCTTGAGACACACAAATTCAGCATAGATATAATATATCTAAGAATAAAATAAATTTATTATTTGAATTCTAGAGGCTCAATTTAATAAATTAACATTTAGATATTTGTTTAGTTGTTAAATCTGAACCTGCACTGTGGAAAATATTTTTGGATTTTGGTATATTATTATAAAGATATGTAAAAATACTTTTCATTTTTTGACAACATATTCAGGATAGTTAAAGCTTTTCATAGGCAGGATGGTTAAAGTTTTTCATAGGCATTAATATATTTCTTATTCTAGTCTCTTTAAATAAATGTATATGTATACACACTATGTGCATATGCATATATTCATACTTATATGTGTACATACACAAATACCTTTATATGTATACATTTATATGAATATACAGATGTGTACATACATGTTTATTATTATTTTCATTTGTCTGTAAGTTAGCATTTTAATTTATTTGCCAAATATGTCCTTTATTGTTTTTACTTTATTGTATTTTTATTGTTAAAATGTTGTATGGAGGAGTTACAGTTGCATGAGTAAGACAATGAATACATTACTTGTTGATCATTATTACCCCTTTCCTTCCTTGTTGTTGTCCCACTATCCCCTCCCTCCCCCAGCTCCCACATTCCTTTCTCTCCATTCTTCGCAGCATGAAATGATAAGGTTGATTTCCAATATAGTCTTATTGGTATCTGTGTTGCAATGGGTCATCCTCTGTCCTTGTTTCAGCGTTTAGTAATTCCCTTTACCCTCCCCAGATTAGACATGTATATACAAGATGCAGGGTATCAAAATCGAGTACAGTGACAAGAGGAGATATTCCAAAGGGGAAAGAACATACTAAGGAAACAACAACAACAAAAATGAATAAAATGACATTGTACATTTACAAAAGTAACTATAGAGACTGAACTTCCAAACATGTCCCTTATTACCAAGGTAGTTATTGCAATTCATGTCCTTATTATTTTTGGATCTTCACTAAAATGTTTTGTAGCCTTCCATGTGGACTTATATGTTCAATTTTTCTAAATCTATCTACTCATAAGATACCAGTCAGCTCTCGTTGGAAGCCAAAAAAGCAGCTTTCTACAGCTTGGTTCCAAATCAATTGTATTTTTTCTTTGTACTAAAAATACTGATTCCAGCCCAGTGCTGGTGGCTCATTTTATAATTGTACCTACACAGGAAGCTGAAATGAGGATCGTGGTTCAAAGCCAGCCTGGGCAGAAAAAGTCCATGAGACTCTTATCTCCAATAAACCTACAGAAAACTAGAAGTGGAGCTATGGCTCAAGTGGTAGAGATCTAGCCTTGAGCTGAATAGATGAGGGACAGTGCCCAGACCCAGATTTCAAGGCCCATGACCACCACCAGCAACAACAACAACAATAAAGAGAATACTTACTCAAAAGGCAAGAGCATTAAGCAGTCTTAAAGATAGGCTGAAGTCTAATATTTTAGTCTTATGTTAGATACCAAGGGCCTTCTATTCTAATGAGCCATGAGCCCTCAAAATGTTGACCAAATTTCTTAGTTTATTATTACTATAAGTATTAATATAAGTATGTATTTTCTATCTTTCATTTCACCACAAAAATCTGTATTTATCCTTTATGACATACTTGAATATCAATGCCTTTGGAAGATTTTTATTAATTGGTGTATATTAATTGTACAAAGAAACCTTATTGAAATATTTTACATACTCACATATTGATCAAGGGCTTGATTAACCCATTTCTGTCTTTCTCCATTCCCATTGCCCCTTATTTTTCATCTGTTTTCTGTGAATTTTTTTGTTCCACCTCCACATATCGTCAAAATGTATTAAAGTGTTGTTGACTTTCCCTCAATGAAAATTATGCAATGCTGAATATAAAAGCAAAAGTCTAAGTAAATGGAGACATATACTTTTTATGGATTGGAGGATACAATTGAGCATAGATATTAATTGTTCCCACACCCCTTTTTTGGGGTCAAACATGGGGCTTGAAATCTAGTCCTGGGCACTGTTCCTCAGCTCTTCAGCTCAAAGTGAGTGCTCTACCCTTTGAGCAACTGTGCCACTTCTTGTTTTCTGGTGGTTAATTGAGGACAAGAGTCTCACAGACATTCATGTTCAAGCTGCCTTGAACCGCAATCCTCAGATCTCAGCCTCCTATCCAGCTAGTATAATAAGCATGAGCTAACAGTGCCCAGCTTCACAGTTTTATTTATAAGTTTATGAAAATTTCTAAAAACACCTGACCATCACTCTTTGACTCATTGACAAAGGAAAATAAACTGGAATATATTTCTCTGTCTAATATTAAAGCTATGTTAGTGTAAAATTGTTATATTTGTAGAGGAAAGATAATACAGCTCAATGTGTCTGTAAGACACCAGATTAGAGCCACTTAATTATTATCAAGGAATATTTAATAAGAGTGTAAAACCAAACAATTGTGGAGTTACATTCTCTTTAATAAGTGGTGATATGTTAGACAATATTGGGGAGAATTAAAAAGTGAACATTGACTTAAAATAACAATTTATTCAAATATTAACTTCAAGCAGGATTTGAAGGTGGCATATAAAACAAAAAGAGTGATGCAAATGTATAACAAAGGAAGATGCCTTGACAATTTTGGAGATGAAACATACATAAATTTGGCATTAAAATTGTAGGAAAGGAAAACTCGATATAGAACTCAAAAATGTATAAAATAATTTAGTCTGTGAATGCTCATATGCAAGTAGTGAATAGAAGTTGGGAACAGGGGACTCATGTATTTGAACCTAACTACTTGGTAGGCTGTGATGTGAGTATTGCTGTTTGATGGCAACCCACAAAATAAAGTCCCTGAAAATCTTATCTCTGTTTAATCAGCAAAAAAGCCACAAGTGAGGCATGACTGAAATGGTAAATTGTTAACAAATTGAAACTAATCTCAGGTACCCTGTGTTCATGTCCCAGGATCATACATAAACATACAAAACTAATAATAATACTACTAATTGTGATGATGATGACGATGATGATGATATGATGATGATGATGATATGATGATGATGATGATGATGATGATGATGATGATGATGATTGTAGGGCACATGAGCGGCAAAGATGGTGCTGAGAGGGAGTTGAGTGGGCAGAGCACAATTTGCTTTCGTTCAGAGCATATCCAGCCTGTGGAAGCTTAGGTTCATAATAGGGTTTGACTTTGACAGTGATTGGTTCCTCTTCCTCCCTTGCCATGCTACCTGCTCTTTTTTGCTTTAAAAAGGCTGCTCTGTGTTAATAAATGAGTTTCTTCCTGCTTGACTTGACTCCCTGCTGGGTCCGATTGTTTCCCGGGCTGAGGGAGGCTGGGTAAAGGGTGAGCTGCTGCACATACATTTCCTCAGACCCTGGCCGTCTTTCGTGGGATGGATGAAGACCCAACAGATGATGATAATGATTATGATAATCATGATGAAGATAATGTTGATGAAGTGTATCCATAAGAATAAAATATTTGCAAATCCTATACCTGAAGAATGCCTCAAATTATACTCTACATAGAACTCTCAAAAACTAAAGTTAAAAAGAACATCAATTAGAAACTAGCAAAATACATCTTGTGAAAAATAAGCCCAAGAAAGGCATCATTAGTCATCAAATAAATGCACATTAAAACAAAAATGACATCATAAAACATGTATGAGAATTACTGCACATAATACAATATTGCCCATACTAAATGCTATCAAGAAACAGAGAAACTGGATGCTGGCAGGAATCTCAAATGGGAAAGCTACTTCTGAAAATATTTTGACAGGTTCCTAGAATATGAAATATGCAACCACCTAGAGTATAGCACAGGAATTTAGCTCGTCAGGCTTTGTCTCATAAAAATAAATTTTAAACATTCACCCAAAGGCCAAAACACAGAGGATTATAGCAGCAATATTTCCTCTAGTTAAAGAAATGGAAATCAATTCAAGGTTTCTTCAGGTGAATGGGAAACGAATAATGCTACTTTCTCTACTGACAGAACCAAAAGGCTAATCGAGTGAATACAATACAATATTAAGGCATAAAACAACAGGGAATAATCTACTATAGATTTGAGGGCAATCCTAAATGCTTATTTATTGCATAATCTAGAAGTCGGAGAAAAAAAATGTTTTGGTTTCCAGGATGAAACAGGTTTGGGATGGGACCAAGAGAAGTAGTGGGTTTAATTATAAAAGGGAAGCATGAGACAGACTTATTTTTGGTAAAGAAACGTGTCTGTAACTATTCATATAGAGTTGATAAAATTATATTGAACTTAATGCATGCACAAAATCATTAAAACAAATGAAGTCTGCATAATACTTGTGAAATATTAATGTCCTACTTTTAATCTCATACTATAAATATTTAAAGAAACTGAAAAAACCTATTCAAGGGATTTCTCTATGTTCTTCTTATAACATCATAAATATCCATACTAATCTCAATTGAATTTAATGATATCTAGAAAACAGAAGTCAATATTGAATGTTTACAATGAAAAATAGTATGGGTCCATGTTTTAATTGAATTACGCCATGCTAATTAGAAGGCAGAGACCAAAAAACGTCGTGAGAAAGTACAAAAAAGAAAGCAAGATATAGGGTAATTTCCCTGTTATCTCTAGTTTGTGGAAGCCATAGGTAAGAGATTATTGCTCAAGGGAGGCTTGGCCAAAAAGGAATACCTCATCTGAAAAATAATCTAAAGTGGTCAGAGCCTTAGCAACTTCAAGCACCAGTAGTGCCAAAGGAAAGAAGAAAAGAAGAAAACAGGAAAGGAAAAGAAAGGAGAGAAAAGGAAAACTATTTCCTCTTCATTCTTGTAGTTTCATGTCATTGGATACAAGAATTTAGGGTATTTTGTTTACTGTTTTAGGATTCCGACCTCTCTCATATGAAAGCATTTATTTCAAGTAATTATTTGATTATTACTATTTATTAACTTATTATTAGGTCTTCTTGGAGATTGAACCTATGGTTTTGTATATATTAGTCTAGTCCTACAACTGAGCTTTACCCCAGCTCTCTTGTGTAGTTTTGATAATTGTTTATGAGTTCTTCAATTGACAGCTACTCTACTTTTCATCTTATCTTTTCTCTCCCACATTTTCCTGTCTATATTATAGTTTATGTGTTCAAAATTTTCCTCAATTTTATCTTGTTAACATAGAATTTTGCTTTTCAGTTTACAGAGTAGTCAATTTCCTCAGAAATGTGGTAATGCCGTTCTTTCCAATAGAAGCACAGATTTCCATCAATAGAACAGAATTGAAGACCCAGAAATGAATGCACTCCTATAGGCACATAATCTTTGATAAGGGAGCCAGAAACACAGGATGGAAGAAAGACAAATTCTTCAAAAACTTGTGCTGATGGAATTGTGTGCACACAGAAACCTGAAGTTAGATCCTTATATATCCTCCTGCACCATAATCGATTCCAAATGGATTGAAGACCCTAATGTAAGTCCAGATACCTTAGAATTTTACAGGAAGAGTTAGAGGAAACACGAGGGCTCCTTGGGACAGGTCAAAACTTCCAAAGTAAGGTTGGATAAATGGGATTACATCAAACCGAATTAATCATTTGTCAGACTCAAAAGACACGAAGAAAAGAGAGATATTGTAGCACAGATTTATTAGGGAGCAAACCTACAGATGAGAGCCTCAGCCAATGGTAAACCTTTAATCCCTTTTTGAACTAGGATACTTATAGTGAGTTTAGATGAATATAAGAGTTTTCTGGTGGGGATCAGTAAGAAAACAACTAATACTAAGACAGAGATAGCATGTGAAAAGAGTTGTAGCTGGAGAAAGGGAGAGATTAATGCCGTGGTGTCTAGTTCAAAGCCTTGGCTTGGTGTCAGCTTTGTAAGGTATAGGTGCACAAAGGAAAGTGGGTACAACAGGACTGGTTATTAACAAAAGCCTCACATAAGTCTGAAGCCTCAAAATAAGGACCCCAGTCTGTGTGGACCAAACTGTATCTTATATGAGGTTTTATTTAAATTAGCAAGCACAATTTTAGATTTTTTCAGAGTGGGATGGTGCATAGTCAGTCACAAGCAATGTCTGTTATGTCAGGTAATACAATCTACTCATTCACGTGTTACCCAGTAGCCAGGTTTCAACACAAATGAGTACAATGTGATTGTACCAATGAGACTGTGATTTTTCCCTCTCCTGAATCAACATTCTGTCAAATGATTTCTGTCTTCCAGCTCTTTATGCAATATTTCTCATGATCTTTTCTACTATTTTGTCTTCATAATTGATGTTCATAGTACTTTTTATTGTTGTATTCTGTGTCTATGCCATTTTTAGGGCTTGAACTCAATGTTTAATTGTCTTCCTTGTACATTTTGCTCATGGCTGAACATACTCTATCCTTTGAGCCACATCCTGTTCTTCTTCTTCTTGCTGGAAAATTGGAGATAAGTTTTCACATTTGTCTGTTTAGACTGACATTGAACCAAAATCTTTAGGTTTTAACTTCCTGAGTTTCTAGGATTCTACACATGAGCCACTAACACCAAGCTTTGCTTTACTGTTATTTTAGTTATGTGGTAGAAGAAAGTGGAAGCATATTTGTGTTAAATGTGCAATCTTCAAATACAAGTTGGAATCAACTTGATATAATATAACAGTTATCAACTTTAACAGTTAAATCAATGAATAGTTCACATTCCCACAGAAATATAATTGAAAACAAAAGGCATAATTGTTTTCCTAAAACAAGTAATGGAACCATAAACTTCTCTCACCATACAATTCATATTTTCTATGAGTTTAATTAGCAGACTTCCAATACTAAAAGTAAATATATTAATTGTATACCATAAGAACCAAAGTGATTATAGTTAAGAATAGCTATTTCATCACAGCCAAAAGATAACTTTTCGAGCACTCTAACTAAAAAGAAATGTTACATACAGAAACTAATAGATATGATATAGCTTGATCATTACGCAACCTATAAATGAATGGGATTACCACTCCATACTTCATAAATGTGTAAAAAATAATTATGTAGCTAGGTGCCAGTGGTTCATGCTTGTAATCCTAGTTACTAAGGAGTTTGATTTCTGAGAATCATGGTTCAAAGCCAGCCTAGGCAGTAAAGTCCGTGAGACTTTTTGTTGTTTTTTTTTTAATTTTGGTTTATCATCGGGCTTGAAATCTGGGCTTGGGCACTGTCCCTATGCTTGACAGCTCAAGGTGAGCATTCTACCACTTGAGACACAGCACCACTTCCGGTTTTCTGGTGGTTTTATTGGAGACAAGAGTCTTACAGAATTTCCTGCCCCAGCTGGTGTTGAACCACAATCCTCAGATCTCAGCCTCCAGAGTAGCTAGGATTACACCCGTGAGCCACTGGCGCCGGCTCCTTGACATTATCTTCAATAAGCCACCAGAAAACTGGCAGTGGCTCAAGTGGTAGAGCATTAGTTTGAGGTCAAGAGCTGAGGGACAACATCCAGGCACAGATTTCAAGCCCCACGACCAACAAAATTTAAAAATAAAGTGTTAAAAATAAACCAATATTTTGGCATAAATGTTAAAATATAATTCTAAAAATTTTTGAATCCTCACTAGATATAATAGTTTATATAAATGAGGAGAAGTGTTTTCTGGTTTTGGTAACCATTGAATCAATTGTGTAAGTCACACATTTCTCAATCAATTCATATTTATGTATTTATATACTTATGTGCCATAAGTATAATTAACTGATAAGTGATAGGCAGTGCTGTTTTAGGAATCTCCCTTGGCTTTCTAACATTAAACTTTCTACCCTAAAATCAATATGCCCTCCAACCTTGTCAGAGATTTCATTGACAGTAAAGTTACTTATCTCATTGGAGCAGAAAAGTATAAGCCATAATTTTTTTGGAATAACTGTCAAATGTACATGTATTTCACTTAGCTTAAGAACAATGCCAGTAATAGCAACATGTCTTCTGAGCTTTTCAGTCTCATAAGAGATGAAAATCTTTAATTATATATCTATTTTTTCTGCCTAACATCCTATATCTTAGGAAGATCTTTTTGTGTAACACTGTATTCCTGATTAGAAGACTGGAACAAGGGCAATAATGAAAAGAGCCAAGGAAAATACTTGGAAACAATTTAAACAGCAATGGCAGAAATGCCTGTTTTCATTGGTTTCAATGAGAATATACCTTAAAGTATGTTTTTTGTTATTTAAAGTGCAATAATTAAACTTTAATTAGCAGTGAAGAAGGGAATAGAAAACTGTGTTTGAAGACAGATTGACTTTGAAAAATTCAACAAAAGCATAATGGATTTTTCTTGTTTTTCTATATAGTTGCCAAAATAATAGAGAGCAACACCCAAAGGCAGGAAAACACCTAAGCCAAAGCAGTAAACTTTTGTCTATAAAATAATTGTATGTGTCTGACTCTCAAAATCAGGCTTGCAAGGAGGAAAAGTGTATTTGCTTTAGTGTGAAAAATAAAAAAATATAAAAATCCTTTATTAATGTTTTACATAATGATCCCCAAATGTGAAAATAAATATAGGGAGCATCTTATTTAAATCTTATTTAAATATTGTTGAGAATTTCAAGACTTCCTTTATATAAGGCCCTTTGAAGTATGTACAGCATACCTGTGTACAAAGCCAGTGACAAGAGGCAAATATGACTAAGTTTCCCCAAAAGGATCTATGAAGTCAATAGTTGTATTCCCAAGCAGTTGAAAAAATGCTTACAAAATGATTCAGTGCACCTACATTTGTGGAGTTATTTAAGTTATGAATTCTTTGTTAGACATATTCTTTTCTTTTAAAAATTTTCAAATATTAGCTTTATAATAAACTTCGTCTAGTATTCCTTGGTTCAAAACAGAAATCTTGATACAGTTGATGTCACATGGCTTTCTTACTTTCTCAGTTCAAAGCCAACCCAGAGAGGAAAGTCTGTCACATTCTTATCTGTAACTAAACACCAAAAACGCCAGAAGTGGAGTTTTGGCTAAAGCAATAGAGTACTAGCTTTGGGGGAAGTAAGCCAGGGAAGGCATTTGTTCAGGGACATGGTCCAGCCTCTGAGTTCAAGCTCCAGAACAAGGACAAACTACACAAACCAACAAGCAAAAGAAACCCACATATTTGTTAGGGACCATCCTTAAAGCACTGGTTTGAGAACAGTCTCCATTTGCTGATCATATTCAGTGGATCCTGCTTTTTTGGAATACAAATTGCGCTGGGGAATTTAGGACAAGACTAAAGGATTTAATAAATGACTTCTGCAAGAACAGAATCATCTCAGTAGTGAAATATCCACGCATAAGACAATTTAAAACCTCCAAGTCTTTGTTTCCTTGTAATAGAACACTTTTAAAACAACGTTATTTCCTTTTATTCTATGCTGGCCTTCAAATGGCACATTGTTTCCTTTTGTAATACTTTCAAGAAGACGTTTACAGACAATTTTTATATGAATAAAGTACACACTTGAAAAAAGTCAGGGACAGAGTTTCCTTCAAGCCTTGGATTCTTTTTCTTTTTTCTAACAATGAATATATATATGCATATATATATTTTATAGTGAAAATACTGTACAGAGGGGATACAATTGCATGGGCAAGATAATGAGTACATTTTTTTATCGAGCAATGTAGCCTACGCCTTGGTTTCCCCTTCCCATCCCTTCCCATCCTCACCTCTCCCCCCCATCCAATCCTCCTTCCCCCACCAACAAAGTTGTAAAGTTCATTTTCGACTTAATGACATGTATATCTCATTGTTGCAATGGGTCCAACTGCATCCCTATATAAATGATTTTTTTCCCTTCACCTCCACAAATTATAGCGATATCAAATACAGTGAAAGCAGGGGTTATTGTTATGCCATGGGAAGGGACATGCAAAGCAATAAGGAAATCATTTTATAAATATGTTAGAAACAATCACATGAAACAAAAAAAACATTTGAATACATAACTTAGGGTTCATTTCCCTAACATCAACTTATCTGACCTTTTCTGTTTGACTCAGACATATACTAATTATTGCAAACAAGGAAAACCATGGGACCTAGGTTTCTTTGGGCTTGGCTTACTTCACTTAATATAATTTTTTCCAAGTCTTTCCATTTCCTAACAAATGGGGCAATGTCATTATTTCTGATTGAGGCATACGATTCCATTGTGTATATATACCACATTTTCTTGATCCATTCATCTACTGAGGGGCATCTGGGTTCGTTCCATAACTTAGCTATGGTAAATAAGGCTGCAACAAACATAGTCGTGCTGGTACATCTAGTGTGGCCTTGTTTGTGAACATTTGGGTAAATGCCCGAAATTGGGATTGCTGAATCTTAGGGGAGCTCTATGTGGAGTCTTCCATACTGCTTTCCAAAATGGTTGAACAAGTTTTCACTCCCACCAACAATTCAGTAAGGTTTCCTCTGTCCACATCCCCTCCAGCCTCTGTTGTTATTAGAGTTCTTGATTATAGCCTTTCTAACTGGGGTGAGGTGATATCTCAATATTGTTTTGATTTGCATTTTTTTATGTCTAGGGAGGTTCAGCATTTCTTCATATGTCTTTTGGCAATCCTTCATTCTTCTTCAGAGAAGTTTCTCTTTAAGTCTTTAGCCCACTTATTTATTGAGCAGTTGTTTCTTTGAAGATTTGTTTTTGGGGGATTTAATTTTTTGAGTTCCAGGTATATTTTAGATATGAGACCCTTGTCCATTGTATGGCTAGTGAAGATCTTCTCCCAATCTGTGGGCTTTCAATTGATCTTGCTAACTATGTCCTTTGTCATGCAGAAGCTCAGCAATTTCATCCAATCCCATTTGTCCAACCTTTCTTTGATTTGTTGTGTTTCTGGGTGTCTATTAAGAAAATTTCGGCCTGTGCCAAGGAGACCTAGTGTTTCTCCTATTCAATCACGTAAAGTTTTCAGGGTGTCTGCTCTGATTCGGAGGTCTTTGACCCATTTGCAGTTGAATCTAGTACAGGGTGACATATGAGGATTTAGCTTAAGTTTTCTACAAGTATTTAACCAATTTTGACAGCACCATTTACTGAAGAGGGTGTCTTTCTTCTATTCTACATTTTTAGCTCCCTTATCGAATATTAGATGACTATAGGTCTGTAGGTTCATTTCTGGGTTTTCAATTCTATTCCATTGGTCCTGAGGTCTGTTCTCATGCCAGTACCAAGCTGTTTTGATTACTATGGCTTTGTAGTTGAATTCAAATTCGGTTTTCATCTTCCTCCAGCACTGTTCTTTCTGAAAAGGATCGTTTCAGCTATTCAGGGTCTTTTATTGTTCCATATGAATTTTTGGATTGCCTTTTCTATATCCTTGAAGAAAGAGGTTGGAATATTTATAGGTATCACATTGAATTTGTAGATAGCCTTGGGAAGTATTGCCATTTTCACGATATTGATCGTTCCAATCTAGTATCATAGGAGGTTTTTTCCACTTTGTAAATTCTGTTTTGATTTCCTTTTTCAGATTTTTAAATCTTCATCATAGAGGTCCTTCACTTCTTTGGTTAAGTTAGTTCCTAGGTATTTTACTTTTTGTGGGGCTACACTGAATGTATTTGCTTTCCTAATTTCAGCCAAACCTTTCTCATTGTTGGCATAAAGAAAAGCCATTGATTTTTTTTTTTTTTTGGTAGGCCATGGGGCTTGAACTCTGGGCCTGGGCGCTGTCCCTCAGCTATTCAGCTCAAGGCGAGCACTCTACCACTTGAGCTACAGCGCCACTTCCGGTTTTCTGGTGGTTTATTGGAGATAGGAGTCTCACGGTCTCTCCTGCCCGGGCTGGCTCTGAACCGCGATCCTCAGATCTAAGCCTCCTGAGTAGCTAGGATTACAGGTGTGAGCCACCAGCGCCCAGCTAAGCCATTGAATTTTGAGGGTTAATTTTATACCCTGCTACTTTGCCAAAATTTTGAATCAGCTTGAGTAATTTTGGCGTGGATTCTGTGGGATTCTTTAAATACAAGATCATGTCATCTGCAAAGAGGGAGAGTTTTACTTCTTCTTTCCCTATTTGGATCCCTCGAATGCTTGCATCTTGTCTTATTGCTGTAGCTAGGCATTCCAATACTAGATTGAAGAGAAGTGTAGAGAGTGGACATCCTTGTCTCATTCTTGATTTAAGAGGAAATGGCTTTAGTTTTTCACCATCAAGTATAATACTGGCTGTAGGTTTGTCCTATATGGCCTTTACTGTATTGAGGAATGCTTCATGTATTCCTAGTTTTTTCCAGAACCTTCACATTAAGGGGTGTTGGATCATGTCAAATGCTTTATCTATGTCTATTGAGATAACCTTGTAGTTCTTATCCTTGCTCCTGTTGATGTGATGAATTATATTAATTGATTTGCGTATATTGAACCAGTTTTGCATCTCTGAAATGAATCCTCTTTGATCGTGGTGTATGATTTTTTGGATGAATTGTTGAAGTCGATTGGCCCAAATTTTGTTGAGAAGTTTTGCATCAATGTTCATCAAAGAAATGGGTCTATAGTTCTCTTTCTTTGATGAGTCCCTGCCTGGTTTTGGGATGAGGTTTATGATGGCTTCAAAGAATGAGTTGGGTTGTGAACTTTCTGTTATTTCATTGAAGATTTGGAGGAGTATTGGTGTGAGCTCTGCTTTGAAGGCGCTGTAAACCATCTGGTCCTGGGCTTTTCTTAGATGGGAGGGCTCTTATTGCTGTTTCTATTTCAATGCTTGATATGGGCCCCCTAAGAAGCTTTAACTTATATTGGTTTAGTTTCAGCATCTCAGTATTTGCTAGGAAAAGTTCCATTTCTGCCCAGTTCTCAAACTTATTAGCATAAAGTTGTGAGATGTATTCCCTTATAATGTTCTGAATCTTGGTTGTTTCTGTGGTGATGTTTCCATTCTCATCTCTGAGTTTATTTATTTGGGTGTGTTCTCTTCTTTTTCTGTTAAGGTTTGCTAAGGGTCTGTCAATTTTGTTAATTTTTTCAAAGAACCAACTTTTTGTTTTGTGATTCTTTCTATGGTTTTTTTGGATTCTAATTCATTTAGTTCTGATTTAATTTCAATTATTTCTTTCCATCTACTCTACTGAGGTTTATCTTGCTGCTCTTTTTCAAGGAGGCTCAGATGTCTAATTAAATTGGTGGTTTCAGATCTCTCCAATTTGTTGCTATAGGAAATCAGAGCTATAAACTTGCCTCTGAGTACTGACTTTGCTGTGTCCCAGGGGAGCTGATAATTTGTGTGTTCATTTTTGTTGAATATCATGAATATTTGAATTTCATTTCTAATCTCTTCCATGTCCCACTCATGATTCAGCAGTGTATTCTTCAACCTCCAGGTGATACAAGAATTTCTTTGCTGACTTTTGTTGTTGAATTCTAATTTTATTCCCTTGTGGTCTGAGAGAATGCAAGGTATAACTTCAATGTTTCTAATTTGGACAATGGATTATTTTCTTGTATAGCAAAAAGGAACACACAAAGTAACTTGCACTTTGTCATTTCTCTATGTTCAATTTCTCCTTTGGGATCAGTTTCCACCTGCAGTAACATTTCCTTCTACTTACTTCCAGTAACAATCTATGGCACTGCTCGAGGTAAAATGAATGTTTTCAGGCTTCATTGAACATAAACAGTTTGAGCAGTCAATCTAATGGATAAGATCATAGGAGAAGTTCAGAATTGCTAGTCTGTATCTATATTAAATAAACCACCAAACTATGGCAGGGAAATTTGATACAAGCCTGGAATTCTAGCACTCAGACTAAGACAGGAGATTAGAGAGTGGGATTACATAGTGATACCTTCCCTGGGCCAGGTAGTATAATTTTGTCTCAATGAAACAAGCCAAACAACAAGAAAGGAATACACAGTTGGAAGTTTGGGCTAATTTTGTCATTATGTTTTGAGAAGGCAAGTTTCTTGTTGAAATGCAACTCATATATAATCCTCATTTGTGTTTTAAATGTTCTCTTCATTACACAAGATTTTTAGATGCAAAATGGCTCATGATTCCCAATCAAAAATTTGAAAAAATAAGCATCATTCTGTTGGATTTCAAAGAAATAATGAAAGATTACAAAATTTTAAGCCTGGAAAAATACAAAGTTCATCTAATGTAGGACTTTATAGACCTTGCTAAATTAGAATTTATATTTAAAATAAATATTTTGGTTTTGTTTGTAATTTCATATTCTATAGGATACTACAAAATTCTTTTTAAGTAGAGGTTTTGACAAATTCACAAATGAATCTGGCTTTTTATTTGCCTAAAATATTCTTTGAAGCGAGGTTTAATTTGAACTTAGTTAATTCATAATTCCAACAGTTCATGTATAAATTGATAGTGTGAATAATCTAGACAGAGTTGCCAACAAATGGATGATATTAATTTATAAATTTAGAACAAGCAATTTTTTGAGCTTTTGGTATAACATGGTATGAAGAGAGTAATTGTGTGAGGTCTTGGGTCTTCTATCTATTCATAATACAGGAAGAAATTTCCTTAAATACATGACTCTCTTTACAATGAGAAAAGTGCTAGGGTTGGAGTTGGTTTTTATATTTTGGTTTGTCCTCAGGTTTGAACACTGGGCGTGGATACTCTCTTTGAGGTGGTTTGTGCTCAAGGCTCATGCCCTACCACTTCAAACTCAGTGCCACTTGAGTCTGGCTTTTCCTGAGAAATGTATTGGAGATAAGAATCTAAGGAATCTTCCTGACTGGTTGGGCTTTGAACCATAATCTTTTGATCTCAGTCTCCTGAATATCTATGATAGATAAAAAATATAAATAATATTTGCAAGTGTTCAGAATTGTAGAAATCAGAAAAATGTTGCAGCAAATTTAGTGTAGTGTACTTTCCACAATAAGAAAGGCATCATATTATCACAAGTGTAGTATTTTTTCACAATAGTGATAAGCTATTCATGATATGAATTAAGGGAATTTTAAGGTGCAACTTACAAATTGGAAACTGTTGGGCTAGGAACACTTTATGGCATAAAAGCTTGGGATTGATGGTCACAGAAATAATAGCTTACTCTGATGAACAAATGTTTACTCTTGAGGAATTAATTATTACACATACTTCATAGTTATATTCTTCACCAGAATGTGGCTATTTTTTTCTGTTGATTTCTCAATATGTAACATCCCATTAGAAACTGCAGCTATTGCAGAATTAAATAACATGCAAACAGGTACTGTTTTGAATATCTCTGATATGAAATGCTCAGAATTTGAAAATGAGTAGTTAGTATTTGTAAGAACTTTGAAAAACACATATATACTGTCGTTTGAAGAATTATTCAGTTTTAAAAGTTAGGAGTTTCCAGAGAATTAAACTGTTTTTTGTTTTACTATGAGACAATACTGAAATTATAATTTTTTGGAAAATTATGGCAGGTATATTGTGAAAATATTGTACATTTTGATAACATTCAAGTTGATGAACCTCTGATAAAGAAGGTGTAATTAATTCAAATTAGATGCCACATAGTGTTCATTTTAAAAAAGGTAATGCACATAGAATAATATTTACTATAGCAATACAGTGAAATTATACTTTATGTAACTTATTTTTAGTTTAATTTTATTTTTACGGTGATATATACAGAGTTTGCATTAATTGTAAGGTAGTGAATACATAATATGTCGACATTTTGTTGATTCGTTCATCTACTGAATGGCGTATTGGATTAAAACAGGTTTGCATATAAGTATCACGTAGGGTCTTTCAAAAATGACAGATGATATCTCCCCAGAAATACTAAAATAATGATTTCTATGTAAGAAAGTAATTTATGGTGGTACAATGTTGAAATATCTGGATGAGTGTAATTATATCTTGCGCTGAATTAGTCAGGAAGATATCCAGTATCGTATGGGATAAAAATGGTAGTGACAAAATATTCCATTGAGAAATATATAGGAGGCTGCCAGAAGTATGAAGAAATTCAGATAATTTTGAAGAATTTAGAAATACAAGCTCAAATATGTTTCTGTAAATAAAAATTATGTAAGTGGTAGGGCAAAAGAAGGAGAAGAGTAGAAAATAACTGAAGCAGATCATTGTCCCAAGTTAGAGTATAAAGTCATAATCTAGAGTACGGAGGAAGATGGCAGAAGGTCTAGGCTAAAGAAGCTTTCATGTAGACAACAGTTTTAGTGTTCCAGTCAAGAGTCCTAGGCTAGACAATCACACCCAGTGTGCCATCACAGTACAGAGAGTTTGGCTAGAGATGGAATATCCAGGCAAGGAAACAGATCTGAGCATCAGCGGCCAGAGCCACCATGCCTACAGAGAGAGTCCAGTCAAAAAGATGCCAGACACAGTGTGCATATTCTACTCAACACCAGGAAGAACTGTCAAGGAACAGATATATTCATGCTGCAGATAGCAGACCAGAGAGAGCCCAGTAACCAAGATTCTGGCATGAGTAGAACCCTGACATCCTCACTCCTTCTCAGGAAGCAGAGGAGGGAAGGCAGCCCCTCTCCCACCACCAGAGAGCTCCATCTTTGATACTGACAAAGGCCCAGAAATTGATACTGACAAAAGGCCCAGACTTTTGACTGTGCAACTACAGGACTTTGGTTGATGCTTGCCTTAAAATAGTGTTCTAGCACAAAAGCGGTGTTACTTTCCTACCAAATAGAGGCATTCATGGAATCCAATAAAAGACAGCTGAAAGAAGTCAGGGAGCCCGGAAAGGGAATGTTGAATGGAGCCCAACAGAAGGAATGGGAGTCCAAGGAAACCATAACCGATCAACTAAGTGATTTGAGAATAAACACAACACCAAATTAAGAAAGTAATGAAGTTCATATAAGATCTCAAACAAAGCTCCAAGAAAGAATTTGAAGTCATCAAAGCTGACCAAATAGAAGGAAAAGAAATTAAAAACAAAGTGGAAAGTCTTGAGAGCAGGGTAGACCATGCAGAAGATAGAATCTCAGGGATTGAAGACAGCCAGGTTATTTTAGAGAAAGAACCTACAACTATCCAGAACAAATCCAAGAAATAGGATAGATCTATTCAACATTTGGAAGACACCCTCAGAAGGCCTAATCTGAGGATAATGGGAGTAGAGGAGAACCTAGAGGCAGAAGTTAATGGATTAGGAAATTTGGTTAACATGTTCCAAGCAGAGAACTTCTCAAACAGGCAAAAAGATAAACCTATTCAGATTCAAGAAGCTTTTAGGACCCCAAATAGACAAGACTAGGACAGGATATCTCAGCGTGACATTATAATCCCCACAGGATCAATTCCAAGGAAAAAATCCTTAAAGCTGTCAAGGAGAAAAGATGAATCACCTATAAAGGGAAACCAATTAGAATAACCTCAGATATCTCAGCGGAGACAATTACAGCAAGAAGAGCCTGGAATGGTATATGCCATGCTTTAAAGACAATCAACTATCAACCAAGAATACTGTACCCAGCTATACTTTCCTTCATAACTGAAGGCCAAACAAAAACCTTCCATACCAAAGAACAACTGAAACAATATATATCCACCAAATCAGCCCTATAAATGACACTTAACGATGTCCTACACATAGAAAACCAACAAGGCCACAATAAAGGTCAAGAAACTGCACCCAAACTGAGAATCCAAGAACCATAAAAAGAACCCAGTTGCTGCAGCCCCCAAGAAGGGGCATAAAATGGCAGGAACTCCCAAACAGCTCTCAATCCTAACTCTCAACATTAAAGGATTGACTCTCCAATTAAGCAACATAGACTGTCAAGTTGGATTAAGAAGCAAGATCCTTCTATCTGCTGCCTTCCGGAGTCTCATATTGCCCATAAAAACGAACACATTTTAAATGTGAAAGGCTGGAACAAAATCTACCAAGCAAACGGCCCCCATATACAGACGGAAGTTGCAATCCTAACAGATAAAATAGACTTTCAATTAAAATTAGTGAGAAGAGATAAGGAAGGTTGCTACTTACTAATTAAGGGATCTCTCCTTCACGAGAATATTACAATTCGATATATTTATTCGCCAAACAACCAAGCACCGAAATTTATTCAAGAAACACTACTTTCCCCCAAATCTGACATGTTTGGGACTTGAATACACCACTTTCCCCACTAGATAGATGAACGCGGCAAAAACTCAACAAAGAAACTGCAGATCTAAACTACTGCATAGATCAACTAGATTTAACAGACTTCTACCGTATATATCACCCAGCATCATCAGAACACACGTTTTTCTCAGCAGCACATGGAACATTTTCCAAAATAGACCACATTTTAGGTGACAAAACAAACTTTAACAAATTCAGAAACATTGAAGTTATACCTTGCATTCTCTCACACAACAAGGGAATAAAATTAGAACTCACCACCAAAAGCAACCCAAGAACGTCCTGTACCACATGAAGGCTGATAAACACACTGTGGAATAACCAGTGCATCATAAAATGCATTAGAAAGGAAATTCAAATATTCATGATATTCAGCAAAGATGAACACACAAATTACCACCTACTCTGGGACACAGCAAAAGCAGTACTCAGAGACAAGTTTATAGGCCTGAGCTCCAACACAAACAAATTGTAGAGATCTGAAATCAACAATTTAATGAGACATCTGAGCCACCTTGAATAAGAGCAACAAGATAATCCCCAATCTATTAGATGGAAAGAAATAATTAATATTAAATCAGAATTAAATGAATTAGAATCCAAGAAAAAACACAGAAAGAATCAATAAAAGAAAGAGTTGATTAATCGATAAAATTAACAAAATTGACAGAACTTTAGCAAATCTTAGAAAAAGAAGAGAACACATCCAAATAAATAAACTCAGAGATGAGAATGGAAACATCACCAGAGAAAAAACCAAGATTCAGAATATTATAAGGGAATACTTCTCAAAACTTTTTGCTAATAAGTTTGAGAACTTGGCAGAAATGGACCTTTTCCTAGCAAATATTGACATGCTGAAACTAAATCAAGATGAGTTAAACCATCTAAACAGGCCGATATCCAACATTGAAATAGAAACAGCAGTAAGAGTCCTCCCATCTAACAAAAGCCCGATCCCAATGGATATATATAGTGGAATTCTACAAGGCCTTCGAAGAAGAGCTCACACCAACATTCCTCCAAATTTTCAATGAAATTGAAAGAGAAAGTTCACTACCAAACTCATTCTATGAAGCCATCATAACCCTCATCCAAAAACCAGGCAGGGAGTCATCGAGGAAAGAGAACTATAGACCCATTTCTTGGATGATTATTAATGCAAGAATTCTCAACACACTTTTGGCCAATCGACTTCAACAATTCATCCAAAAAAATTATACACCACGATCAAACAGGATTCATTTCAGGTTTCATTTCATGCAAAGTTGGTTCAATATATGCAAATCAATTAATATAATTCATCACATCAACAAGAGCAAGGACAACAAACACATGTTTATCTCAATAGATGCAGAAAAAGGATTTGACAAGATCCAACATCCCTTTACGTTGCAGATTCTGCAAAAATTAGGAATCCAGGAAATATTCCTCAGTATAGCAAAGGCTCTATATGACAAACCTAGAGCCAGCATTATACTTAATGGTAAAAAGTTAAAGCCATTTCCTCTTAACTCAGGAACGAGACAAGGATGACCACTCTCTACACTTCTCTTCAATTTAGAATTAAAATGCCTAGTATAACCATAAAACAAGATGCAAACATTAGAGGGATCCAAATAGGGAAAGAAGGAAAACTCTCCCTCTTTGAAGATGACATGATCTTGTATTTAAAGAATCCCACGGACTCCACTCTCAAATTACTCAAGTTGATTCAAAATATTGGTAAAGTAGCAGGGTATAAAATTAACCTTCAAAAATCAATGGCTTTTCTGTATGCCAACAATGAGAAAAGCGTGCTGAAACCCGGAAAACAATTCTATTTGTAATAGCCCCACAAAAATAAAATACCTAGAAATTAACATACCCAAAAAAGTGGAGGATCTCTATGATGAAAACTTTAAAAACTTGAAAAAGGAAATCAAAACAGAACTTAGAAAGTGGAAAAAATCTCCCATACCCCTATATTGTAAGGATCAACATCGTAAAAATGGCAATACTTCCCAAGGATAGCTACAAATTCAATGTGATACCTATCAATATTCCAACCTCATTCTTCAAGGAAAGAGAAAAGGCAATCCAAAAATTCATATGGAACAATAAAAGACCCTGAATAGCTAAAACGATCCTTAACAGAAAGAACAGTGCTGGAGGAATATCAATACCAAATTTAAACACTACTACAAAACCAATGTAATCAAAACAGCTTGGTACTGGCACAAGAACAGATCTCAGGACCAATGGAATAGAATTGAAAACCCAGAAATAAACCCACAGACCTATAGTCATCTAATATTTGATAAGGGAACTAAAAAAATAGAATGGAAGAAAGACAGCCTTTTCAGTAAATGGTGCTGGCAAAATTGGTTAATCACTTGTAGAAAATGAAAAATAGATCCATACATGTCATCCTGCACCAGGATCAAATCCAAATGGATCAAGGACCTCGAGGTCAAAACAGACACTCTGAAATCATTACAGGTCTGAAATCATTACTAGGTCTCTTTGGCATAGGCCAAAACTTTCTTAAAAGAGACGCAGAAACACAGCAAATCAAAGAAAATTTGGAAAATTGGGATTGCATGTAATGGCACAGTTTCTGCATGGCAAAGGATATAGCTAGCAAGATCAATAGAAAGGCTACTTATTGGGAGAAGATATTCACTAGCCATACAATGGACAAGGTTCTCATATGTAAACCATACCTGGAACACAAAACCTTAAATCCCCCAACAACAAAACCTCAAAGAAACTACTGCCCAATAAATAAGTGGGCTACATTGCAACAATGAGATGTACAAGTCGTTATGTTGAAAACGAACTTTACAACTTTCGTGGGGGGGGGCAGGGATGATTGGGGGTCGTGGGGAGGATGGGAAAGGATGGGAAGGGGAAACAAAGGAGGAGGCTAAAATGCTTGATAAGAACTGTACTCATTATCTTGCCCATGTAATTGTAACTCCTCTGTACTTTATTTTCAAAATAAAAATAAATAAATAAATAAATAAGTGGGCTAAAGACTTACAGAGATAATTATGTGAAGAGGAAAGAAGGATTGCCAATAGACACATGAAGAAATGCCCGACCTCCCCAGCTATAAGAGAAATGCAAATCAAAACATGGAGATACCACATCACCCCAGTTAGAATGGCCATAGACAAGAACAATAATAACAGATGCTGGAGTGGATGTGGCCAGAAAGGGAACCTTACTTCATTGTTATTGGGAGTGTAAACTTGTTCAACCACTTTGGAAAGTTGTATGGAGGTTCCTCAAAAAACTCCTAGAGCTCTCCTATGACCCAGCAATCCCACTTTTGGGCATTTACACAAATGATCACAAACAATACCATACTAAATCTTCCAGCGCAACTATGTTTATTGCAGCATTATTTAACATAGCTACGATATGGAACCAACCCAGATGCCCTAGAGTAGATGAATGGATCAAGAAAATGTGGTAAATATAAGCAAAAGAATTCTTTGCCTCCATCAGAAAGAATAACAATGCTCATTTGTTAGGAAATGGAAAGACTTAGAAAAAATTATATTATGTGAAGTATTCCAGCCCCACAGAAACATAGGTTCCATGTTTCCCTTGTTCAAGTATCACTTCTTTTTTTCACACACCCAGTCTGTGTGTGAGGGTACTTTCTCCATGTTAAGCAATAGGGTAGTACTCACAATCTGAAGGGGAAAGTTCCACAGTTTAACCCTATGCCCACATTAGAGGGTGTATAATTTAAAGTATTTTGAGACAAACAGTAATACTAGAATTGAAATGCTCCTTAGGGACATTTTCTTGGAGCTCATTAGTTTACCCAGGAGAAATATAAATATCCAAAAATTTTGGAGCTAATTAGTAAATATCCGAATTAACACTAGATCCTAGATGTTGCATTATTACAAGTCAACATTGTATTATTGTTACATCAGAATCCTTCCCTACTTGCCAATGTGTAAGAGAAAATGAAAGAAAGGCATTAAAGCAAAAGCCTTATCTTTTTAGGAATTTAATCCTAGTGGTGAAGATAATGTCTGAACTCTTCCATTAAATAAAAGCTTAAAGTTTATAAGAGCACTTCCTACATATACCTGCCCATGTAATTGTAACCCCTCTGTACAGTATGTTCAGAAATAAAATAAAATTAAATTAAAAAAAAAGAATTTGTGGAAAATTGTTTGACAGGGTTATTTCATCATGAAGATATCACCAAAACACTGTCCTTATTGAAATTCTCTATATCTTTTTAGTTTTCAAATCCAAATTGCATATTTCCTTCAATATCTCTGCAACAGTTTTGACCTTTACTTCCTGCAAATTCTTTCTTTACTTCTGTAAATCTGTGTTTATTACTTTCTTGTTTCCTTATTTATCTCATTCTTCCAATCTTGTCCACACTGGTACACACATTGTTCAGAATTGTGTCAGAACTTTCCTTGTCCTCTTCCCTTTAATAATGCCCCCGACTTTATTATTCTTTTTCATATTCATGGTCATGGATATTTTGATAATGTCTAAACAATCCTATATTTGCATCTGTTTAATATAAACTTTAGAACTATCAGAGTTTTTTCCCCTAAATCCATCATTTCCACCTGCAATCCCTATCACCAAGAATATCACTAACACAGTTGCCTGGCCAGAGATGTAGAACACTTTAGACTTCTTCTTACCCTTCTGCTCCCACCCATTAGAAAAGATGAATGATCAAGATTTTGTGAGTTTCTGTCACTTTTAGGATTTCTATGTAGTCCTTTTTATGCCCCTGCCACCAGCATGTTTCATGTAATCATTACTGGTCACCTAGACATAAGCAACCTTTTACAAAGTATGTTTTTCCCCATAGTCTTTTCATATTGGTACTTTCCATCACCAAATTACTTCTGCTTGTAAGCACACAGAGTGAAGAGCTCAGACACAAATTCTAGTATCATTATTTACTCATTACATTGACTACTGGCCTTACATTTCTCATCTGTAAATGGATGTAATCTACCAGAGATATTTAACTTCTAGAGCAAAAAAAAAAAGAAAAGTGAAGAGTCCTTACGTTTTGCCCCCTAGCTTACAAATAAGGAAAGAGTCAAATTCAGTTTGTTGGTATAAATATCACAAATTGTTTCATGCAGAAATAAAAATAAATTTTCCTCCTGGCTCTAAGGACCGTGTCCTTTCAAGGTAACTCCAGATATGTAAGTGGTATTATGTAAATTGTGTCATGTGTTTACAGCTATATTGAAAAATATGTCATTGGAAAATATTGATTATTGAATGGTGTCTTTATGAGAATGGTATTTGAACTAACCACACTAAGTTGAAAACTATATCTTAGTCCATCAAAATTTTTCTTATTGCTTTATTTGTTGCCAAGTGTTCTTAATACATTTATACATAGATTTTCTCCAATTAACTGGATGGAAACTAAAACTGATCATGGATTTCTACCTAATGAGTGAAGCATGCATGAAGCATGTGCTGTTAACTTCTAGGGATATATAACTAAGCCAATGGCTATGTGGGTAGTGAAAGGCTTTCTCCTAAATTCCCAAGGCTAGAACAAACAAGATCATTTGGAATAGAAAGCACTCAGCTTATTATATTTTATCTATGTGGGATAATCAACATGTGCAAATAAACGATTTTATTTATAAGGAAACAATAGTACCAAGAAAAGTAAGTATATTTAGAGAGACTGAAAGTATAACATTAGGGTTTTTACTCTCGCACCTGTTTATGTGATTGTATTTCTTGTTATTGAAACTCTCCTCTTGTTATTCTTATTGTATTAATCCAATGCTTTTTAGTACTATGTATTCAATGTGGGAAATCTGGCTTAAAAGATGTCTAAAAATTTTTCCTTTTCAATCACAACCTTGTCATTATCAGGCTACACTTCAACTTCATCAAAATTATTATTAGAATCATAAGTGCTAACTATTGAACTTATGATACCTGTCTATGATTTTGCAATATTTGTATTTTGATTAATAGTTTTAATGTTACCACTGTGCATGCATCCATGTTAAAATTTTGAATAAATTAAGAAATAATAAAAAAAAATAAGCCATATCAGGTAGCTTATCTATGTGCTTATAACAAATTATTGAATAGATTTTTGAGGCATTGCAAATTCCTAACCAGTATGAATTATCTTCCTCTCTCCCTGTCATTAGACACAAATATTTAAGAGTTTGAACAGAATTTTTTCAAGTAATGTATTATAAACGTTACTACAATAACAAGTGTGTATCTAAAATTCCCTTGAAATTAATAAACTCTAATTTCTATTGCAATATTAGTTGATTTACACTAGGAAACTTTTGTAAAAATAGACTGCCCATCTTTGAAATGAAAAATAGTTGAATAAAAGTTTCAGAGGGAGTTCTGGGATGATGACGGAAGAGAAGCTGGGGCTAAACAAGCTCCCACATAGAAAGCATTTTTTTTGTTCCAGTGAACAGTCCTAAGCCAGAGAATTATACCAAGTTTGCCATCACAGGACAGAAGGTTAGGCCAGACAGGGAAAATCCAGGCAAGGAGACAGATCTGAGCATTTGCCAGCTGCCACAGCTGCAGTGACAGCTGTGGTGGCTGCGGCAGCCGTCGCCGCTGTACCTGCAACACAGAGAGTCCGGGACGAAGGCACCAGAGGCAGAGGCGGCAGGTGAGCAGATTCTACTCAACAACAGCAAGAACTGACAAGGAGCAGATATCTTCATCCTGCAGTTCGCAGACCAGAGACGACACAGGAACCAAGATTCTGGCATGAGTAGAAGCCTGACATCCTCACTCCTTCTCAGGGATCAGAGGAGGGAAGGCCACCCCTCCCCTCTCCACTACCAGAGATCTCCATCTTTGATACTGACAAAGGCCTGCCTGAGCAGCTAGCTCCAACTCAGGCATTGGAAGAAAACAAGAGTAATTTAGCAAGTCACAGGAACCTAAACTGACCTGCTAGGCTCAGCTCCACCCAGGGAAAAGTCACCCAGCACAGGCCGCAAGCCCCAGGAGTGGATTTCTTCACTGGGTACACAGAGACATAGGCTGCCCCTCCCTACAGCAGCCTTTAAAATCAATTGAAATACAGTAAACATAAACCCTTTAAAAGCCTCCAGGCTGGGCTCTGTGAGTGACTCAGAAGCTAGCCCCTCAGGGAAAAGCTACTGTTTGCTGAAAGGCCTCAACTCTACCCAGAACCTAGCCTCATCACAGCATCTCTAAGCTAGAGGAAACAGCCATCTCCCTCTTTTGTGATACTCAAAGCAGATCTCCCTCCCATTGAACTAGTCTGGGAGGAGGATCAAAAAATCCTGGGTAAGCAGAGCATTTTTCTGCCTGCTCATATTAACCGACTTAAGAAACCAACCAAGCCACAGCAAAATCAAACACCATAAGCCGACCAGAGACTCCAACTAGAGACAGGTTAAGGACACAAGGGAGATACAGGATCTACCTTTTATTAAAAAATTTTTTCTAAAACTTTTTTTTTTTTGGTCGGTTGTGGGGCTTGAACTCTGGGCCTGGGCGCTGTCCCTCAGCTCTTCAGCTCAAGGCGAGCACTCTACCACTTGAGCTACAGCGCCACTTCCGGTTTTCTGGTGGTTTTATTGGAGATAGGAGTCTCACGGTATCTCCTGCCCGGGCTGGCTATGAACCGCGATCCTCAGATCTCAGCCTCCTGAGTAGCTAGGATTACAGGTGTGAGCCACCAGTGCCAGGCTCTTTTTTTTAATTTTTGATATTGAATTTTTTTGAAAAACATTTGTTTTCTATTAACTTCATTTCTTCCTCTTATACTTTTTATTTTAAGGATATAAGTATGTGCTTTTTTTTCTCTTTTTTCTTTTTTCTTTCTTTTCTTTATTTTTTTTTTGTTTAGCGCTACTGACCTTTTGATAATATTTTTGTTTCCTTCTCATTCTTTTCACCTTTTCTTCTCTCAACCCTTAGGTGATTATTAGATCTTATTCCCCATTGTGTACATACTTAATCCATAAATGTATTACTCAATTCAAAACCTTTTAGACTTAAATTCTTTAATAGTAGTACTACCTCTTTATATCTATATAATATTTTAAGCATTTTTTAAAGCTTCCCACATCTCCTTTTTATCCCTACCCTTATCTTATCCTATACACGTTCTTCTCTGAAGATTACGTTTTTAAATTTGCATAATTTTTAAGTATTTAAGTGTTTCACTTTTTAATTTTTAATATTTGTTTTTCTATTTTTTCTCGTCTCTTTTCATATCGTTCTCTTCTTTTCTCTTCTCTCTCTCTACTATCATTCTATCCAATCTATTTCCCACTTTGAGATTAGGACTTATTTAAGTTAACTCACCCTCTGCCTTTCCATATCCTTCTATCCCTATTTTTATACACATCTTTCCCTAAACCTAATAATTTCTGGTTTGCCAAATTCTTCTTTGCGGTTTGTAATCCATTAATACATAGTTGTTTGATGTTGAATATATATATCTGTTGAACTAGAGTGTATCTGCAGACTTTGACTTAGCAACTACAGACGTTGGTTGATGCTTACCTTAAGATAGTGATCTAGCACAAAAGTGATGTTACTTTCATCCCAAATGGGCAGGGCAAACAGGAAAAACACAAGACAAATGGCAAGACCGGGTATCTCAACTCCAAATCATGACAATCAGTGGACAGAACAGACAATTAATAATCCAGGGGAGAGCTCCCTAAAAGCTCTACAAACATTACTGGTAAACATGGTAAATGAAAAAATTGAAAACCTGCAAAGGACTCTGTATGAGCGTAATAGGGAGAGAGAGCAGGCAAAAGAAAGGCCAATACAGGAATATCGTGAGCATGAGGAAGCTACTGAAAGATTGATACAGGAATTGCGTGAGCAGCTCAAGAGCACTCAAACAGAAATGAATAAATAACAGGCTGAAATCAGTCAAAGAGAGCTACAGGAATCCCACGAACCAGAGGAAGCTTATCAAGGAGTAATACAGGAATTGAGAGAGTAGGATGAGAATACACAAAGATGATTAAAGGCATTCATTAAATCCATAAATGGAGAACTGAAAGAACGCAAGGAGTCCAAAAAGGGAATGCTGAATGGAACCCAGCAGAAGGAATGGTAGTCCAAGGAAACCATAACCAATCAACTAAGTGATTTGAGAATAAAAAGTGAACACCAAATTAAGGAAGTAAAGAAGTCTATACAAGATCTAAAGCAAAGCTCCAACAAAGACTTTGAAGCCATCAAAGCCAACCAACTAGAAAGAAAAGAAAAAAAAACAAAATAGAAGACTTGATAGTAGGTTAGAACTTGCAGAAGATTGAATCTCGGGGATTGAAGACAGCATGGATATTATAGAGAAAAAACATAACCATCCAAGACAAATCCAAGAAATATGATAGATCTATTCAACATTTGGAAGACACCATCAGAAGGCCTAATCTGAGGATAATGGGTGTAGATGAGCACTTAAAAAGAGAAGTTAATGGTCTAGGAAATTTGTTTAACAGGATGCTAGCAGAGAACTTCCCAAACATGAAAAAAGATAGGCCTATTCAGTTACAAGAAGTTTTAGGACTACAAATAGACCAGACAAGAATAGGACATCCCACTGTCACATTATAATCCACACTGGATAAATTCAGATCCTTAAAGCTGTCAAGAAGAAAAGATCAATCACCTATAAAGGGAAACCAATGAGAATCACCTCAGATTTCTCAGCAAAGGCAATCAAAACAGGAAGAACCTGGAATGATGTATGCCCATGCACTACAGACAAACAACTATCAATCAAGAATACAGTACCCAGCTTTGCTCTCCTTCATAACCGAAGGTAAACTAAAAACCTTTCATACCGAAGAACAACAGAAACAATATATCTCCACCAAACCAGCCCTACAAAAGATTCTTAATGATTTCCTACACAGAGAAAACCAACAAGACCTCAATAAATGCCAAGAAACCACACCCAAACTGAGAATTCAAGAACCATAGGAAGAACTCAGTTGCTGCAGCCCCCAAGAAGGTGTATAAAACGGCAGAAACTCCCAAATACCTCTCAGTCCTATCTGTCAACATTAACGGACTTAACTCTCCAATTAAGCAATATAGACTACTCAGTTGGATTAAAAAGCAAGATTTTTCTATCTGTTCCCTTCAGGAGTCACATCTTGCCCATAAAAACAAGCACATTTTCAACATGAAAGGCTGGAACAAAATCTACCAACCAAACGGCCCCCATAAACAGGCAGGAGTTGCAATCTTAATATCAGATAAAATAGACTTCAAATTAAAATTAGTAAGAAGTAATAAAGAAGGTCGCTACATATTAATAATTAAGGGATCTCTCCTCCATGAGAATATTACAATTGTAAATACCTATTAAACAAACAACAGAGCACCCAAATTTATCCAAGAAACACTACTTTCCCTCAAATCCCACATAGATCCAAAGACATTAATTGTTGGGGACTTTAACACACCACTTTCCCCACTAGATAGATCAACTGGACAAATCGCATATTTAACAACTGTATAGATCAATAAGATTTAACAGACATCTACCGAATATTTCATCCAGCAGCATAAGAATACACGTTTTGCTCAGCAACACATGGAACATTTTCCAAAGTAGTCCACATTTTAGGCCACAAAGCAAACTTGTCCAAATTCAAAAACATTGAGCTTATACATTGCATTCTCTCAGACCACAAGGGAATAAAATTAGAACTCATGACCAAAAGCCACCAAAGAAAGTCCAGTAACACATGGAGGCTGAACAACACACTGCTGAATCACGAGTGGGTCATGGAAGAGATTAGAAAGAAAATTCAAATGTTCATGATATTCAACAAAAATGAACACACAAATTACCAGCTCCTCTGGAACACAACAAAGACAGTACTCGGGGGCAAGTTTATAGCTCTGAGTTCCTACACCAACAAATTGGAGAGATCTGAAACCAACAGTTTAATACGACATCTGAGCCTCCTTGAATAAGAGCAGCAATATAAACCCCAATGCAGTAGAAGAAAAGAAATAATTAAAATAAAATCAGAATTAAATGAATTAGAATCCACAAAAAATCATAGAAAGAATCAACAAAACAAAGAGTTGGTTCTTTGAAAAAATTAACAAAATTGACAGACCCTTAGCAAACCTTATCAGAAAAAGAAGAGAAAAACCCAAATAAATAAACTCAGAGTTTAGAATAGAAACATCACCAGAGAAACAACCAAGATTCAGAGCATTATAAGGGAATACTTCTCAAAACTTTATACTAATAAATTTTAGAACTTGGCAGAAATGGACCTTTTCCTAGCAAATATTGACATGCCAAAACTTAACCAAGATGAGTTAAATCATTTTAACAGCCCCATATCAAGTATTGAAGTAGAAACAGCAATTAGAGTCCTCCCATCTAAGAAAAGCCCAGGACCAGATGGTTTTACAGCAGAATTCTACAAGGCTTTCAAAGCAGAGCTCACACAAATACTCCTCCAACTCTTCAATGAAATTGAAAAAGAAAGTTCTCTACCTAACTCTTTCTATGAAGCCATCATAACCTGTCTGGTCTTCGTCAGTCCCAGGAATGATGGATGGGGGCCAAGGAAAGGTAATGAGGCTGCTCGCCTGTTACCCAGCCTCCCTTAGCCCGTGAGATAATCAGACCCAGCGGTTAGTCAAGTCAAGCAGGAAAGCTCATTTATTAACACAGAGCAGGCCCTTTTTAAAGCAAAAAAAAGCAGCTGGTGGCGTGGGAGTGGAGGAGAAGGAACCAATCACTGTCATGGTCACACCCTATCATGCACCTAAGCTTCCACAGGCTGGTTACACACTCAACGTAAACCAAATTGAGCTCTGCCCACTCAACTCCCTCTCAGTGCCATATTTGGTGCCCAAGTGCTCTACAGATTCCCCCTTTTTTGTTGTAATGGCAGACCCACCTCCCAATTAGTTATCCTTTTCCCTCCTCTGTAAAGGTTATTTTAACCGGATTACATTGGTAAGAATAGCATTGGCCTCTGGGGGTTCGAGGCAAGTCTGGGGGGCCTGATTCACCAGACAAGGATAGGGAGGGTCCTGGTGCATGATCCAAGAGCCTGTCCCAGTTACCTCACATCCCCACCTAGCACAGTAATAAACATCAGTCCCACCAGAGTTAGAAATATCCAAAGCAGTTCAATTAGTTCCTGGGCATATATAAAAGTCAGTATCTTTTAAGGTCGTTCTCTTCAGAACATGGGAGCAGGCTGGGTATTGGGAGTTCTACACATGCAGCACGGTGCATCCTCGTGGGCCCCCATACTCAGGCAATTCTACTTTAGAACAGAAAAACATGGAAAATAAAAAACAAACTGCAGATGTAGCAAAGTAATCCTGGGCACCTGGTGTCTTTTAAGTAAGCCAGTTCCTTGTAAGTGCCTTTAAGAGAGCACAGGGGTCAAGAGGACCTTTGAGCTTTACTCTCAGCTCCCAATGGCTCCCAAATTCTCCCCCTTCTTTGTTTAAAGAAGTGAACCCGCCTCTCTTAGGTTGGTGGATTGCCTTGTCTGCCTTACCCATCATCAGGAACTTCTTCAGAGCGAAGCTGAAGGCCCTGTCTTTGGTTGGTCAGACTGACACCCCTTCTTACCCGTCTCTGTCTGCGATTCCTCTCGAGGGAAATTCATTCCCTTGGAGCTTGATCTTACATAACTGGCTGGCTAAGCTCATAAGAGTTTTGCAGTGCACGTATAATGCAAGGAAGGTATAGAAAAACCATCAGCAAAAGCATTACCAGCACAAGCAAAGTCATTAGCAGTCCTTTAACATTAGTCAAGAATGGGATAGCAGTCTTTGCTACTTCAGAGTACAGAGGTGGGGCTTGTTCTAATCCAGCTATTTGCCTGTGGGGTTGAAAAAGATCTAAACTGAAAACATAACAAAAGGTGATTGTTTAACAATAAGTTAGCAATAATGCCATTATACAAGCAATTAGTAAAAGGACAATTAAAGCAGGTAACATTAAAATAATTAGCTCCTACAGAAATATTAAACGGTCCAAACATAATGACATAGGGTGTGATCAAAGTGAAGGTCAGGCCACCAGGTCGATGGGACAGCTTCTATTGTGGTGCTACTGATGATTTCTACATTGCCAGCGCTGATCACTGCCCAAGTCACCCTTGAGGTTGATGCAGATTCTGTAAGGCCATTGCCAAGACTGGGAGGGTCAGGACAGCCAACAGCTGGAGTATTGCTGTCTGCAATTGTTAGAGAACACAAGAGCTTCTTAAGGGCTGGTTGCCCTTGGGGATGGTTAATGGTTATCTTTCTTGCTTTCCTCTTTAAAACACAAGCCTCGGCCACCATAGCCGTTTTTCTTTTCTTGTTGGTTAGTTTATCCTTGGACATCCTCCTGCATAGAGGAAATGGGTAAAAACTTAAAGCTCCTGGCAGGTATTCAAATGGGCGCTGTCTCCCCTATTGGAAAAAACGCATCCAAATCCCCTGCCCATAATAACTAAGGGGTCAGGTCCTCTCCATTTTTGTGTCAGGGGGTCCTTTCACCTGACTTTTACTTGGGGCTTAGAGTTTAGTTGTCCTCAGTGCTTCTAAAATCATGATTCAGTTGCCCTTTTTGAAAAATTTAAAATATTAATGGTAAACAAAGCTATGGAACTGCAAAAATATTGCCTGATGGCTTTCTGTAATTGTAATAATTTCTTGGGGCATCCTGTCTTTTAGTAGGGCAAATAAGGGCACAAGACTCTGTTTAAAGACAGAAACCCATGACAACATCCCATTGATTTCCCCTAAAAGACTCTGAAGTTGGATTAAGGTTAGAGAGGCTGGAATATCCAGCAAAGGCTTAAGAGGGCTGGCCTGAATCAAGGTAAGGTGGGCCCCGAGCATTTTAAAAGGAGGTAGCTTTTGAATTTTGTTGAGGGCTATGGTAAAATGCCCCTTTTTCAATATGGCAAGAACCTGGGCCAGAAGCCACTCAAGGTGTCTGGGGTCTTGTTGCCCCAGAATTATGTTATCCTTGTAGCCATAAGCAATGGAGGTATCTAAACCCAGCACAGGCCCTAAAAATGTAGCCATGTATTGTTGGCAAAAGGCGGGGCTATTGGCCAATCCCTGTGGCAACAAAATCCCTTCAAACCTACAATCAGGCTGGGAAAATTAATAGAAGGAATGGAGAAAGAAAACTTCTCACAGTCACCTGGATGCATGTTTCAGTGTGTTCTCCATCAAATTTGACCCATTCTTTTTCCTTCTCAATTCCCAATTCCTACTTTACTCCTTTTACTCCTGATGTTGCCTCCTCCTCCTTCTTCTGTGAGATAGCATTACACATACTAAGGGTTTCACTTACCCTGAGAGACCATTTAGCCTCAGCTGGTATCTTTTCCTTTCAAGACCCAACTTGGGAGCCAGATGTCCAGTCTTCGTCCATCCCACAAAAGATGGACGGGGTCCGAGGAAAGATAATGCGGATGTTCGCACGTTCCTCCACCTCCCTTAGCCTGGGAGACAATCAGACCCAGCGGGGAGCCAAGTCAAGCTGGAAAACTCATTTATTAACACAGAGAAAACCCTTTTTAAAGCAAAAAAAAATAGCAGCCAGTGGCATGGCAGTGGAGGAGAAGGAACCAATCACTGTCAACGTCACACCCTATCATACATCTAAGCTTCCTCGGGCTGGTTATGCACTGAAAGTAAAGCAAATTGGGCTCTGCCCACTCAACTGACTGTCAGTGCCATCTTTGCTGCCCATGTGCTTTACATTAACCCTCATCCCAAAACCAGGCAGGGACTCATCAAAGAAAGAGTACTGTAGATCCATTTCTTTCTTTTTTTTTTTGTAGACCCATTTCTTTGGTGAATATTTATGCAAAATTTCTCAACAAAATTTTGGCCAATCGATTTCAACAATTCATCCAAAAAATGATACATCACGATCAAACAGGATTCATTTCAGGGATGCAAAGCTGGTTCAATATACGAAAATCAATTAATATAATTTATCACATCAACAGGAGCAAGGATAAGAACCACATGGGTATTTCAATAGATGCAGAAAAAGCATTGGACAAGATCAAACACCCTTTTATGATTAAGGTTCTCAGAAAATTAGGAATCCATGGAACATTCCAAAATACAATAAAGGCTGTATAAGACAAACCTGCAGCAAGCATTATACTTAATGGTGAAAAACTAAAGTAATTTCCTCTTAATACAGGAAGGGGACAAAGTTGTCCATTGTCTCCAGTGCTCTTCAATCTAGTATTGAATGCTTAGCTACAGCAATAAGACAAAATGCAAACATAAAGTGGATCGAGATAGGGAAAGAAGAAATAAAACTCCCCTCTTTGCAGATGACATGATCTTGTATTTAAAGAATCCCACAAACTCCACTCCCAAATTACTCAAGCTGATTCAAAACTTTTGCAAAGTAGCAGGGTATAAAATTAACCCTCAAGAATGGATGGCTTTTCTATAGGACAACAATGAGAAAAGTGTGGCTGAAATTAGGAAAACAACTCCATTCCTAATAGCCCCACAAAAATAAAATACCGACAGAAAGTTAGGTCAGAGAGGGCAGCCACCGCAGCGGCAGCAGCAGTGGCAGCGGCAGTTTCCGCTGCCATACCAGAATCACAAAGAGTCCGGGACGAAGGAGCCAGACGTGGCGGGCAAGCGGTTCTACTCAACACCAGCAAGAACTGACAAGGAGCAGACATCTTCATCCTGCAGTTTGCAGACCAGGGACGACCCAGGAACCAAGACTCGACATGAGTAGAAACCTGACCACCTCACTCCTTCTCAGGGAGTAGAGGAGGGAAGAACACCCCTCCCCGCCAGTACCGGAGATCTCCATCTTGGATACCGACAAAGCTCAGCAGAGCCGCTAGCTCCAACTCAGGCCCTGGAATAAATATAGAGTCATCCAGCAGGTCACAAGAGCCTAATCTGACCTGCCAGACTCAGCTCCACCCAGGGAAAAGTCACCCAGCTCGGGGGCCAGCCCCAGGAGTGGCTTTCTTCACAGGGTAATCAGAGCCAGAGGTTGCCCCTCCCTTTAGCAGCATCGACAATCAACTGAAATTCAGTAAGCAGAAACACTGAGAGTGACTCCAGGCTGGGCTCTGTGAGTTTCTCACATACCAGCCCCTGGGAAAAGCTACTCTTTGCTGAAAGGCCTCAACTGTACCCAGAACCTAGCCTCATCACAGCATCTCCAAACTCGAGGAAAAAGCCATTTCCTCTGATTGAACTAACCTGGGAGGAGGATCGCAGAGCATTTTTCTGCCTGTTCAAAGAAACTGATTTAAGTAACCAACCAAGCCACAGGAACATAAGCAGACCAGAGACTCCAACAAGAGGCTGGTTACAGACACAAGGTAGACACAGGATTTTCCCCACCAGTCCCAAAAAAATCAAAGAACTTTTTTTTTGTACCTTTTATAAAAAAAATTTTTCTAAAAATTTTTTTTAATCTTTAATTTTTACCTTTTTTGAAAAAAATTATTTTCTAGTAATTTTTTTTCCTCTTACAATTTGATTATAGGGGTATAAGTGTGTGTGCGTTTTTCTTCCTTTTTTTGTTTTTTGTTTTTTGTTTAGCTCTACTGAACTTCTGATCTTTTTTCTTTCTTTCTTATCCTTTTCACTTGTTCTTCTCTTTCATTCTTTATGTGACTTAATTGCTGCTCTGCACATCCTCAGATACACCCATAGTCGATTATTAGACCTTATCCCCCATTGTGTACACACTTAATCCACAAATTTATTATTCAATTCAAAAACTCTTAGACTTAAATTCCTTAATAGCAGCACTACCTTTTATACCTATATAATATTTTAAGTATTTTTATTTTTAAATTTTTCATATCTCCTTTATACCCCTCCCCTTCTCTCATTATATTCATGTTCTTCTCTGAACAGTTTGTTTTCAATTTGTATAATATTTTTTAATTTTTACCTTTCTATTTTTTCTGGAATCTTTTTGTTCCCATTCTCTTTCTTCTTTTTTTTTTCTCTCTCTCTACTTTCATCCTATCCAACCTATTTCCTGCTTTGAGATTAGGACTTAGTTAACACTCCCTGTGCCTTCCCACATCATTCTATTCCTATTTTTTACCCACATCTCTTCCTAAACCAAATAATTTCTGGTTTACCAAATTCTTCTTTGCAGTTCGTAGCCCATTAATATATAGTTGTTTGATGTTGAATAGATGTATCTGTTGAACTAGATTGTATCTGCAGACTATTGACTGTACAAATACAGACTTTGGTTGATGCTTGCCTTAAGATAGTGTTCTAGAACAAAACTGGTGTTAATTTCATCCTAAATGGGCAGAGTAAACAGGAAAAACACAAGAAAAATGGCAAGTCCGGGTATCTCAATTCCCACTCATGATAACCAGGGGACAGAACAGATAATGAATAATCCAAAAGAGAGTTCCCAAATAGCTCTACAAACACTGCTAGCAAACATGATAAATGAAAAGATTGAAACCATAAAAAGGACTCTGTATGAGCGTGATAGGGAGAGAGAGGAGGCAATCCAAAGTTATACAGGAATTTCATAAGCGTGAGGAAGCTACTCAAAAACTTATACAGAATTTGCGTGAGCAGCTTGAGAATACTCAAAGAGAAAGGCAGGAATTGCATGAGCAGGCTGAGAACACTCAAAGAGAACTACAGGAATCACACAAACCAGAGGAAGCTAATCAAAGAGTAATACAGGAATTGAGAGATCAGGATGAAAATACACAAAGATCACTAAAGGCATTCATGGAATCCATTAACAAAGAGCGGAAGGAAGTCAGGGAGACCACAAAGAGAATGCTGAATGGAAACCAACAGAAGGAATGGGAATCCAAGGAAACCATAAACAATCAACTAAATAATTTGAGAATACACACTGAAGACCAAATTAAGGAAGTAAAGAAGTTCATACCAAATCTAAAACAAAGCTTCAACAAAGAATTTGAAGCCAACAAAGCTGACCAACTAGAAGGAAAAGCAATAAAAAACAAAGTAGAAAGTCTTCACAGCAAGTTAGACCATGCAGAAGATCGAATCTCGGGGATTGAAGACAGCCTAGACTTTATAGACAAAGTACATACAACCATCCAAGACAAGTATAAGAAATATGATAGATCTATCCAAAATTTGGAAGACACCATCAGAAGGTCTAGGGTGTAGAGGAGGGTGTAGGAGAGCACCTAGAAACAGAAGTTAATGGTCTAGGAATTTTGTTTAACAGGATCCTAGCAGAGAACTTCCCAAACATGCAAAAAGACAGGCCTATTAAAATACAAGAAGCTTTTAGAACTCCAAATAGACCAGACCAGAATAGGACATCCCACCGTCACATTATAATCCACACAGGATCAACTCAGACCAAGGAAAAGATCCTTAAAGCTGTCAAGGAGAAAAGATTAATCACCTATAAAGGGAAACCAATTAGAATCACCTCAGATTTCTCAGCAGAGACAATCAAAGCAAGAAGAGCCTGGAATGATGTATGCCATGCCCTAAAAACAAACAACTATCAACCAAGAATACTGTACCCAGCTAAACTCTCCTTCATAACTGAAGGCCAAATAAAAACCTTCCATAGCAAAGAATTGATACAATACATCTCCACCAAAACAGTCCTACAAATATTCTTAAAGACGTCCTACACATAGAAAACCAACAAGACCACAATAAAGGACAAGAAACTGCACCCAAACTGAGAATTCAAGAACCATAGGAAGAACACAGTTTTCACAGCCCCCAAGAAGGTGGATAACATGGCAGGAAGTCCCAAATACCTCTCAGTCCTATATCTTTACATTAAAGGAATTAACTCTCCAATTAAGGGACATAGACTGTATAGTTGGATTAAAAATCCAGATCCTTCTATCTGCTGCCTGCAGGAGTCACATCTTGCCCTTAAAAACAAACACATTTTCAATGTTAAAGGCTGGAACAAAATCTACCAAGCAAACGGCCCCCATAAACAGGCGGGAGTTGCAATTTTAATATCAGATAAAATAGACTTCAAATTAAAATTCGTGAGAAGAGATAAAGAAGGTCGCTACATACTAATTAAAGGATCTCTCCTTCAGGAGGATATTACAATTCTAAATATCTATTCGCCAAACAATGGAGCACCCAAATTTATCAAAGAAACACTACTTTCCCTCAAATCCCATATAGATCCAAAGACATTAATTATTGAGGATTTTAACACACCACTCTCCCCACTAGATAGATCAACTCGGCAAAAACTCAACAGAGAAACCGCAGATCTAAACAGCTGCATAGATCAACTAGACTTAACAGACATCTACCAAACATTTCATCCAGCAGCATCAGAATACACGTTTTTCTCAGCAGCACATGGAACGTTTTCTAAAATAGACCGCATTTTAGGGCACAAAACAAACTTGTCTAAATTCAGAAACATTGAAGTTATACCTTGCATTCTCTCTGACCACAAGGGAATAAAATTAGAACTCAACACCAAAAGCCACCAAAGAAAGTCCAGTATCACATGGAGGCTGAACAACACACTGCTGAATCAAGAGTGGGTCATGGAAGAGATTAGAAAGGAAATTCAAATGTTCATGCTATTCAACAAAAATGAACACACAAATTACCAGCTCCTCTGGGACACAGCAAAGGCAGTACTCAGAGGCAAGTTTATAGCTCTGAGCTCCTACATCAACAAATTGGAGAGATCTGAAACTAGCAATTTAATGACACATCTAAACCTCCTTGAAAAAGAGCAGCAAGATAAACCCCAATCCAGTAGACGGAAAGAAATAATCAAAATTAAATCAGAATTAAATGAATTAGAATCCAAAAAACTATAGAAAGAATCAACAAAACAAAGAGTTGGTTCTTCGAAAAACTTAACAAAATTGACAGACCCTTAGCAAATCTTATCAGAAAAATAAATAAATAAATAAACTCAGAGATGAGAATGGAAACATCACCACGGAAACAACCAAGATTCAGAACATTATAAGGGAATACTTCTCAAAACTTTATGCTAATAAGTTTGAGAACTTGACAGAAATGGACCTTTTCCTAGCAATATTTGCAGGGAGCCGGGACAAACGCCATTACAAGATGGCGCCCACTTCCTTTCAGCTTAGAGGTAAACAACTCCACATTAGGCAGTGCTTGGTGGGACTGCGGGTCCCTAGCTTTGCGCATGCGCCACCATCGTAAATCCTGAGCCAATCCCGTGGCACCTGGTGACGGCAAAAGGCGGACAGCCAATCCTGAAGCGACCCGTGTTCCAAACCCTATATAAGCGGCTGTATTTCCTTGCTCGCTCTCTTGCGCTCAAGCTCTCCCTTCAACTAAAAGGCTCTCCAATAAAGTGTGATCTGAGAAGACTCCTGGTGTGGTGGTCATTCTTCCTCGCTGGCCGAGAAGGCGTTCGCCGCAAGTGGTGCCGAGACCCGGGACCTGCGCAAGAGGTCGAACAGGAGCCAGAACTCAACACATGGAGAGGAGACGTCGGTAAGTATCCCTAGGTATGCTGTTTTTTACTATGGACTATTGGTTGTTTGCATTGCTGCTTCCTTTGTGGTTTGTCTTTCTGGTGGTTCTCTGTGCCTGTCTGCGTTGTGGGGATGACCACAAAGAGGGGGTCTCAAGGAGACCCCTGTACCCTTCTTTGAAGGAATTTTCAAACCGGTTCTCAGCCCTACATGTGGAAGGGCAGGACCAAGAACGCAGTGATCCTGTGAGTGACTCAGAGGAAGAAATGTTAGAGGAGGAGGGAGAGCAGCTCGATGCAGCTGATAATGAAGACTTAGAAGAGGCTGCGGCTGAGTATGAGGCAGACAGATATGGGGGGTGGCGTCCCCAAACGATAAGAGTACCGCAGCAGCCAGAAAGGAGGAAAGGAGCTGGCCCTCACCCGTCGGCCCCCCCCTCCCCCGCCGTACCCGCCGGCGGGGCGGAGTCACTTTATAAAAGGGAGCACATGGTCGCGGCTGGCGGCCGCATTTCCGGTTTTTGAAAATCCAATTACTAATGAAAGAAATTTTGAGCCGGTTTCCTACTCCCAGCTTAAGGATTTAGTTGAGGCAGTCCGGACTTATGGAGTGACGGCTAATTATACCATAGCCTTACTCCGAAGGCTGACTGTTAATGCCATGACGCCTACGGGCTGGTTCGAGGTGGCCCGCACCTGCCTTAACCACGGGCAATTTCTTGATTTTCGATCTATTGTTCATGATAAGGCTCAAGCTCAATATAGACAAAACGTCCATGATGGGCATCCTGATTGGACTGTAGACATGCTTCTTGGGCAGGGACCCTTTGCCGTGGATCAAATGGGGTACCCCTTTGAAGTGTACCGGCAAGTGAATACCCTTTTTTACAAATCCTGGCGAGCTCTTCCAAACAAGGGGGAGATGGCGGGCAATTTAACAAAAATCACTCAGGCCCCTAATGAACCATTTTCCGACTTTGTTGCTCGCATGCTGGAGACAGCTGAGCGGGTGTTAGGAAACTTGGAGACAGCCATGCCATTTGTGCAACAAATCATTTTTGAACAAAGTACTCAGGAATGTCAGAGGGCAATTACCACAGTTAGAACTCAAAGCCTGGAAGCTTGGATAAAAGCCTGTAGAGAGGTGGGTGGCCCTCTGACCAATGCGGGGCTGGCGGCTGCTGTTTTGTCAGCTGCCAGGGCCGCAAAAGATAATAAGGGAAAAGGATGTTTTCGGTGTGGTCAGTTGGGACATGTTAAACGGCAGTGCCCTCAAAATGGTGGTCCTGCACAAAACACACCCAGGCCGCTAAGGACTCCAGGGGTGTGTCCTCGTTGTAAAAAGGGGAAGCATTGGGCCAACGAATGTAGGTCAGTCAGGGCCATTGATGGACATCTTATCCCAAAAAATCATTTCAAACACTCATTCGGAACCAGAGCCAAAAAACGGGAAAAGGGGCCCTCGTCCCCAGGGCCCGAAAATTTATGGGGCATTTCAGACTCCAGTTCCCGAACAACCCCCACAACAACCCTCCAACCAAAGAGAGCAACCTCAGGCTCCGCAGGGTTGGACCTCTGTGCCACCTCCGGACTGGTATTAACCCAACAGATGGGAGTTCAGATTGTGGAGACGGACATGACAGGACCCCTGGATAAGGACACTGTAGGAATAGTTCTAGGACGCTCCTCCTCTACTATGAGGGGGCTAATAATTTACCCAGGGGTAATTGACCCGGACTATACGGGGACCATTAAGGTCCTCTGTCATGTCCCCCGCGGGGTAGTGTCTATTTCCCCCGGAGACAGAATTGCACAACTTCTGGTTTTGCCTTCCTTGCACGGCAACTTCCCTGCTAAGGAGATAAAGAGAGGTGATGGAGGGTTAGGCTCCACTGGAGTCGACCTTACATGTCTGTCCTTAGCTTTGGACCAAAGGCCCATGTTAACTCTTCAAGTGGAAGGAAAAAGATTTGAGGGACTGGTGGATACAGGGGCAGATAGAAGCATCATCCGAAGAGGGGAGTGGCCAAAGCGATGGCCAACTCAAAAATCCTCCCAAACCTTGCAAGGTCTGGGCTATGCTGATGCCCCACAGTTAAGTGCAAAAGAATTGACTTGGAGAACAGACGAAGGCCAGATCGGGAGGATGCAACCCTTTGTGGTTGACGTCCCCGTTAACCTTTGGGGAAGAGATGTACAGCAACAGCTAAAGTTAACCTTGACTAATGATTATTCCGAGGCCAGTCAAAACATGATAAAACAACAAGGATTTGTTCCAGCCCTGGGGCTTGGGCGATGTCTCCAAGGATGCAAGGAGCCAATAGAGCCACTTCCTAAGCAGGATAGAAAGGGTTTGGGTTTTTCTTAGGGGCCCCTGAAAACAAAGCTTCCACTAAAGGTGCGGTGCCCATACCTTGGTTATCCCAAAAAGCGGTGTGGGTTCCTCAGTGGCCCCTCTCTCAAGAAAAGTTGGAAGCAGCACAAACCCTTGTTCAGGAACAGCTACAGTTGGGGCATGTTGAACCTTCCGTGTCATCCTGGAACACCCCAATTTTTGTAATAAAAAAGGCCTCTGGAAAATGGAGACTGCTACATGACCTTCGAGCAGTAAATGCTCAGATGCAGATCATGGGACCGGTGCAAAGGGGGCTCCCCCTGCTTTCGGCATTACCTAAAGAATGGCCTATTTTAGCCTTAGATATTAAGGATTGTTTTTTCTCCATACCGCTCCATAAAAAGGACAGGGAGCGCTTTGCTTTTACTTTACCTTCAGTTAATCATGAAACTCCGGATGCTCGCTACCAGTGGAAGGTTCTCCCTCAGGGGATGGCTAATAGCCCAACAATTTGTCAATTGTTTGTAGGAGCTGTGTTGGCCCCTGTTAGAAAAAACTTTCCAAAGGTACGGATTATCCATTATATGGATGATATCTTGTTGGCTGCTCCTTCAAAAGAGACTCTTCATAAAGTGTTTGGGCAGATAACGGAGACCTTAGCTGAGAAGGGATTGATAATTGCCCCTGAAAAGGTTCAACAGACTAGTGTTGTTCAATTTCTGGGAACCATTGTTTCTCCCAATGAGATTAAGCCGCAAAAGCTCTTTATTTGAACTGATCACCTTAAAACACTTAATGATTTTCAGCAATTGGCAGGAGACATTAATTGGATAAGGGGATTTCTTAATCTCCCTCAGTCAGAGATGTTACCTTTGTTTGCCATTTTGGAGGGTGACCCTGAAGTCACCTCCTCTAGGTCCCTGACACCTTTAGCACTAAATTCCCTACAAAAGGTTGAGGCAGCTTTGTCTAGGGCTCAACTTTCACGGGTTGATTTAAAATTACCTATCGATTTATGTATATTAAAAACGAAAAATTATCCCACGGGGGTTCTTTGGCAAAATGGCCCCTTGTGGTGGCTTCATGGCAACTCGGTGGGAGCAAAGACAGTCCAATATTTTCCTGAATTAGTGGCTAAACAAGCACTTTTGGGCATAAAGTATTGTTTGATGCACTTTGCAAAGATCCCAGATAAATTAATCATTCCATATACCGTGAGCAAGTTGAGATTTTGGCCGCTACAGTGGATATGTGGGCGATTCTTGTTTGCTCATTCCCCAATATTATTGATAATCATTATCCTAAACATCCTTTGCTTGCCATAGTTAAAAAAGATTTAATATATTTTCCTGTTGTTACTTTAAAGAAACCCTTGGCTGATGCTTTAACCATTTTTACGGATGGATCAAAATCTGGACAAGGTGCCTTCCTTGTTCAAGGACGCCGACAGCCGGTGGTCTTTAATTTTCGGCCAAACGTCCCACAGGCTGTTGAATGTTTAATTGTGCTTGAAGTTTTTAAAAGATTTGATCAACCTATTAATTTATTTTCTGATTCACTATATGTAGTAAATGCTGTTGCTTCCCTTGAAGTTGCTGCTTCAATTAAACAGGCTAGTACAATTTCTAATGTTTTGCTACAGATTCAATCCCTTATTTTAGGCAGAAAACACCCTTTTTATATTGGACATATTCGTGCTCACTCTATGTTGCCGGGCCCAATGGCAAAGTGTAATGACTTAGTGGATCAAGCAACTCGGGCTGTGGCTCTGGTCGCTGCTGATCCTGTAAAATTGGCAGAGGATTTTCATAGGTTGTATCATGTGCCTGCAAATACCCTTAGGAAAAGATATAATTTGCCCAGACATGTAGCTAGGGAAATTGTTAAAGCCTGTAAATCTTGTGTTACCTTTCTTCATCCTCCCCATGTGGGGGTAAACCCCAGGGGGATGAGACCAAACGCCTTGTGGCAAATGGATGTTACTCATTTGACAGAATTTGGAAAGTTAAAATATTTACATGTGTCTGTGGACACCTTTTCTGGTGTCATTCATGCCACACCTTTGGCAGGAGAAAAGGTGTCTGACGTTAAAATACACTGCTTGGAAGCTTGGGCAGCTTGGGGAAAGCCCCTTAGACTTAAGACAGATAATGGCCCTGCTTATACTTCCCAGGGTTTTCGTGCCTTTTGTGCACAACTGCAAGTTGCCCACACTACCGGGTTGCCTTATAATCCTCAAGGACAAGGTATAGTGGAAAGAGCCAATAGAAGCATAAAAAAAAATGCTTCAAAAACAAAAAGGGGGAATTGCTGAGTCAGCGTCCCCCAGGGAAAGACTTTCCCTTGCGCTCTTTACCCTCAATTTTTTAATTTTAAATGATAAAGACCAGTCTGCAGCAGACCGGCATGTGACAAGAGACTCTACAGACAATAAAGACATGGTTATGTGGAAGGATGTCATTGATAACAAATGGTATGGACCGGATCCGGCTATTATGAGATCCAGGGGAGCTGTTTGTGTTTTTCCACAGGATCAAGAAATACCACATTGGGTCCCAACTCGGCTAACAAGATTGGTCAAGGAAACTCAGGACGAAAAACAGGATGATCAAGAAGGCGTTGAGCGTGATAAGATTACTGATGGTCAAGACCTATCACAGTCAAGGAGAGTTACGATGGGGGATCCTATCGATGTTCCCGAGGCCGATGCCAGTTAGGCACGATGCCCGCCTTTTTCCAAGGTTATTTAGTACTAACAAAACCATGGATCTCCCGTACCTCACACTGGATGTGGAAGAAGCGCCCATCAGAGAAAATTGATCCATTTCCCTAAACGGGAGCTTGTGCTTCCAATTGGTTAAAAATGCATCTGCCCTTTCTCCAGGCATCCTGCTCTTATCTCAAACAGCAGTTATCTTTTAGGTAATTGGACTGGCGAGTTTGATGAGATGCTGGAGAAGCTACGGATTGCCATTGTGACTGTCAATTCCACGCGAATGGATCCCGGATTTGTGGAGGGGCTCCAGTCCTGGATTTCCTCCGCTGTTTCCTGGTTCAAGGAATGGGTGGGGGTGGGGTTTATTTTTAGCTTGCTGCTTGGGCGGATGCGTGGTCTGCCTATGGTTGGTCTGTCGCCTTCGAGCCCAAACCAGTAGGGACAAAGTTGCTATTTCGCAAGCATTAGCCGCCTTGGAGAGTGGATCCTCACCCCAAATTTGGCTGTCGGCCCTGAGAGGTCATTAAGCCTTATCATTTCGCATAGCCCTAGCACCCCGAGGGATCTGGGGATCCCATTGCACCGGGACGGGTATGTGACTGATAACTTGGAACAGGGTGCAAGGCAAGTGCACTGCACTTGAGAAGAATTTTCCTCTCCAGAAGAGCACGTTGGGCTGCAAGTGGGTTGATGCCCAAGATCCCACCTCTGCAAAAAAGGCATCGGACGGGCCTGGTCGTCACTGGGGAAGGCGCCCCCCAGGCGAAGGCCAGTGCAAGGTCCTCTCTTTGAGACAGAGGCCCGACCTCTACTCTTACCTGTTACCAAAACAAAAAGGGGGAACTGCAGGGAGCCGGGACAAACGCCATTACAAGATGGCGCCCACTTCCTTTCAGCTTAGAGGTAAACAACTCCACATTAGGCAGTGCTTGGCGGGACTGCGGGTCCCTAGCTTTGCGCATGCGCCACCATCGTAAGTCCTGAGCCAATCCCGTGGCACCTGGTGACGGCAAAAGGCGGACAGCCAATCCTGAAGCGACCCGTGTTCCAAACCCTATATAAGCGGCTGTATTTCCTTGCTCGCTCTCTTGCGCTCAAGCTCTCCCTTCAACTAAAAGGCTCTCCAATAAAGTGTGATCTGAGAAGACTCCTGGTGTGGTGGTCGTTCTTCCTCGCTGGCCGAGAAGGCGTTCGCCACAAATATTGACATGCCAAAAGTAAACCAAGATGAGTTAAACCAGCTTAACAGGCCCATATCAAGCATTGAAATAGAAACAGCAATAAGAGACTTCCCAGCTAAGAAAAGTCCAGGACCAGATGGTTTTACAGCGAAATTTTACAAGGCCTTCAAAGCAGAGCTCACACCAATACTCCTCCAAATCTTCAATGAAATTGAAAGAGAAAGCTCACTACCGAACACATTCTATGAAGCCATCATAACCCTCATCCCAAAACCAGGCAGGGACTCATCAAAGAAAGAGAACTATAGACGCATTTCTTTGATGAACATTGATGCAAAACTTCTCAACAAAATTTTGGCCAATCGACTTCAACAATTCATCCAAAAAATCATACACCACGATCAAACAGGATTCATTTCAGGGATGCAAAGCTGGTTCAATATACGCAAATCAATTAATATTATTCATCACATCAATAGGAGCAAGAATAAGAAGGACATGGTTATCTCAATAGACGCAGAAAAAGCATTCGACAAGATCCAACACCCCTTTATGATGAAGGTTTTGGAAAAATTAGGAATCCATGGTACATTCCTCAATACAATAAAGGCTGTATATGACAAACCTACAGCCAGCATTAAACTCAATGGTGAAAAACTAAAGCCATTTCCTCTTAACTCAGGAACAAGACAAGGATGCCCACTCTCTCCACTTCTCTTCAATCTAGTATTAGAATGCCTAGCTACAGCAATAAGACAAGATGCAGACATAAAGGGGATCCAAATAGGGAAAGAAGAAATAAAACTCTCCCTCTTTGCAGATGACATGATCTTGTATTTAAAGAATCCCATAGACTCCACTCCCAAATTACTCAAGCTGATTCAAAACTTTGGCAATGTAGCAGGTTATAAAATTAACCCCCCAAAATCAATGGCTTTTGTGTATGCCAACAATGAGAAAAGTGTGGCTGAAATTAGGAAAGCAACTCCATTTGTAATAGCCCCACAAAAAATAAAATACCTAGGAATTAACTTAACTAAAGAAGTGAAGGACCTCTATGATGAAAACTTTAAAATCTTGAAAAAGGAAATCAACACAGAACTTAAAAAATGGCAAAACCTCCCATGCTCCTGGATTGGAAAGATTAACATCGTGAAAATGGCAATACTTGCCAAGGCTATCTACAAATTCAACGCAATGCCTATCCAAATTCCAACCTCATTCTTCAAGGAAATAGAAGAGGCAATCCAAAAATTCATATGGAACAATAAAAGACCCCGAATAGCAAAAACACTCCTGAATGGAAAGAACACTGTTGGAGGAATATCAATACCAAACTTGAAACTCTACTATAAAGCCATAGTAATCAAAACAGCTTGGTATTGGCATAAGAACAGACCTCAGGACCAATGGAATAGAATTGAAAACCCAGAAATGAACCTACAGACCTATAGCCATCTAATCTTCGATAAGGGAGCTAAAACAATAGAATGGAAGAAAGACAACCTCTGCAGTAAATGGTGCTGGCAAAATTGGTTAACTACATATAGAAAACTTAAGCTAGATCCTTATATATCACCCTGCACCAGAATCAACTCCAAATGGATCAAAGACCTTGAACTCAAAGCAGACACTCTGAAAACATTACAGGATGGAATAGGAGAAACCCTAGGTCTCCTTGGCTCAGGCCGAAATTTTCTGAATAGAGACCCGGAAACACAACAAATCAAAGAAAGGTTGGACAAATGGGATTGCATAAAGTTGCAGAGCTTCTGCAGGGCAAATGACATAGCTAGCTAGATCAATAGAAAGCCCAGGGATTGGGAGAAAATCTTTACTAGCCATACAACGGACAAGGGTCTCATATCTAAAATATACTTGGAACTCAAAAAATTAAACCCCCCAACAACAAATCCTCAAAGAAACAACTGCCCAATAAATAAGTGGGCGAAAGACTTAAAGAGAAACTTCTCTGAAGAAGAAAGAAGGATGGCCAATAGACACATGAAGAAATGTTCAACATCCCTAGCCATAAAAGAAATGCAAATCAAAACAACATTGAGATATCACCTCACTCCAGTTAGAACGGCAAAAATCAAGAACTCTAACAACAACAGATGCTGGAGGGGATGTAGACAGAAAGGAACCTTACTTCATTGTTGGTGGGAATGTAAACTTGTTCAACCACTTTGGAAAGCAGTATGGAGGTTCCTCAAAAGACTTCACATAGAGCTCCCCTATGACCCAGCAATCCCACTTTTGGGCATTTACCCAAATGTTTACAAACAAGACCACACTAAAGCTACCAGCACAACTATGTTTATTGCAGCATTATTTACCATAGCTAAGATATGGAACCAACCCAGATGCCCCTCAGTAGATGAATGGATCAAGAAAATGTGGTATATATACACAATGGAATTCTATGCCTCCATCAGAAAGAATGACATTGCCCCATTTGTTAGGAAATGGAAAAACTTGGAAAAAATTATATTAAGTGAAGTAAGCCAGGCCCAAAGAAACGTAGGTCCCATGGTTTCCCTTATTTGTAATATCTAGTATATGTATGAGTCAAGCGGAAAAGGTCAGATAATGTGATGTCAGGAAAATGAACCCTTAGATGTGTATTTTAATGTTTTTTTTCTTTCATGCATGTGTTTCTAACACATTTATAAGATTCTCTCTTTGTTGCTTTGTATGTCCTTCCCCCACAGTATAACCCCCGCTTTCACTATATTTCATGTCAGTATAACTTGTGGAGGAGATGGGGAAAAACCAGTTGTTTAAGCATACAGGTGGACCTGTTGCAACAATAAGAAGGAAAAGTTGTCATGTCCAAAACGAGCTTTACAACGTTGGTGCAGGGGGGCGAAAGGGGGGAAGGAGAAGGATTGGGATTAGGGGGGGAAGGGGTAGGCTGGGAAGGGATGTGAAGGGTAAACAAAGGAGGAGGCTGCAATGCTTGGTAAGAAATGTACGCATTATCCTGCCCATGTAACTGTAACTCCTCTGCACAGTATGTTCACAAATAAAATTAAATTAAATTAAAAAAAAAAGAGAAAATATGGGATATATACACAACAGAATTCTATGCCTCCATCAGAAAGAATGACATTGCCCCATTTGTTAGGAAATGGAAAGACTTAGAAAAAATTATATTAAGTGATGTAAGCCAAACCCAAAGAAACATAGGTCCCATGATTTCCCTTATTTGCAATATATAGTATATGTATGAGTCAAGCAGAAAAGGTCAGATAAGGTGATGTTAGGAAAATGAACAATAAGAAATGTATTTAAATGTTTTTTCTCTTTCATGCATTTGTTTCTAACGTATACATAAGATTATTTCTTTGTTGCTTTGTGTGTCCCTCCCCCACAATATAACCCCTGCTTTAACTATATTTGATGTCTGTATAATTTGTGGAGGGGAAGGGGAAAAACAAGTCGTTTAAATAAGGATATAGGTGGACCTGTTCCAACAATGAGAAGTATTCATTTTCATGTCAAAAACGAACTTTACAACTTGGAGGAGGAGGATTGGGGGGGGGGGCAGGATGGATGGGAAGGGATCGGAAGGGTAAAAAAAGGAGGAGGCTACAATGCTTGATATGAAATGTACTCACTATCTTGCCCATGTAATTGTAACCCCTCTGTACAGTATTTTCACAATAAAAAATATGAAAGTAGAAGAAAAAAATAAAATAAAATAAAATACCTAGGAATTAACTTAACCAAAGAAGTGAAGGACCTCTATGATAAAAACTTTAAAAACTTGAAAAAGGTAATTAAAACAGAACTTAGAAAGTGGCAAAAACTCGCATACACCTGGATTGGAAAGATCAAAAGCCTGAAAATGACAATAATTCCCAAGGCTATCTACAAATTCAATGCAATACCTATCAATGTTCCATCCTCATTCTTCAAGGAAATAGAAGAGGCAATCCAAAAATTCATATGGAACAATAAAAGACCTCGAATAGCTAAAACTGTCCTCAACAGAAAGAACGGTGCTGGAGGAATATCAATACCAATTTTCAAAGACTACGACAAAGCCATAGCAATCAAAACAGATTGGTACTAACACAAGAACAGACCTCAGGGCCAATGGAATAGAAATGAAAACCCAGAAATGAACCTACAGACCTATAGCCATCTAATGTTCAATAAGGGAGCTAAAAAAAATAGAATGGAAGAAAGACAGCCTCTTCAGTAAATGGTTCTGCCAAAATTGGTTAACTAATTGCAGAAAATTAAGCTAGATCCTTATGCATCACCCTGCACCAGAATCAACTCCAAATGGAGTGATGACCTCGGAGTCAAAGCAGACACACTGAAAACATTACAGGATGGAATAGGAGAAACCGTAGGTCTCCTTTGGAGCAGGCCGAAATTTTCTTAAGTTGCAGAGCTTCTGCATGGCAAAGGACATAGCTAGCAAGATCAATTGAAAGCCCACAGATTGGGAGAAGATCTTCACTAGCCATACAACAGACAAGGGTCTCATATCTAAAATACACCTGGAACTCAAAAAATTAAATCCCCCAACAACAACTCCTCAAAGAAACAACTGCCCAATAAATAAGTGGGCTAAAGACTTAACGAGAATCTTCTCAGAAGAAGAAAGAAGGATGGCCAAAAGACACATGAAGAAATGCTCAATCTCCCTCGCCATAAAAGAAATGCAAATCAAAACAACATTGAGATACCACCTCAACCCAGTTAGAATGGCTATAATCAAGAACTCTAATAGCAACAGATGCTGGAGGGGATGTGGCCAGAAGGGACCCTTACTACATTGTTGGTGGGAGTGATAATTTGTTCAACCACTTTGGAAAGTTGTATGGAGGTTCCTCAAAAGACTCCACATAGAGCTTCCCTATGTCCCAGCAATCCCACTTTTGGGCATTTACCCAAATGATCACAAACAAGGCCACACTAAAGCTCCCAGTACAAGTATGTTTATTGCAGCAGCATTTGCCATAGCTAAGATATGGAACCAACCCAGATGCCCCTCTGTAGATGAATGGATCAAGAAAATGTGGTAAATATACACAATGGAATTCTATGCCTCTATCAGAAAGAATGACATTGCCCCATTTGTTAGGAAATGAAAAGAATTGGAAAAATTATATTAAGTGAAGTAAGCCAGGCCTAAAGAAACTTAGGTTCCATGGTTTCCATTATTTGCAATATCTAGTATATGTCTGAGTCAAGCAGAAAAAGTCAGGTAAGTTGATGTCAGAGAAATGAACCCTATGTTATGTATTCAAATGCTTTTTACTTTCAGGTGATTGTTTCTAACACATTTATAAGTTTTTTTTATTGCTTTTTATGTCCCTCCCCCATGGTATAACCCCTGTTTCACTGTATTTTAGGTTGGTATAATTTGTGGAGGAGAAGCGAAAAAACAAATAGTTTAAGTAGGGATACAGGTGGATCCATTGCAACAATGAGATATACAAGACATTATGTGCAAAAACGAACTTCACCTCTTTGGTGGGGGGGAGGAGGATTGAGAGGGGGTAGGGGAAGGATGGGAAGGGATGGAAAGGGGAAACAAAGGAGAGGAACAATGCTTGATAAGAAATATATTCATTATCTTGCCCATGTAATTGTAACTCCTCTGTATGGTATTTTCACAGTAAGAAAAAATTAAAAAATAAAATAAAAAAAATAAATGCTTGAAGACCTTAAAAAAAGAAATTGTAACTCCTCTGCAGGTATTTTCACAATAAAAAAATGAGTAATAATATTTTTTAAAAAAAGAAAAAGAAAATTATTCCAGGGCTGAGAAGGTGGCTCAGTGGTAGACTGCTTGTGTTGCATGCATGAGGCCCTGGGTTCAATTCCTCAGCACCATATAAGCAAAAAGAAAAAAGGCAGAAGTGGCACTGTGGCTGAAATTGTAGTGTGCTAGCCTTGAGCTGAAGAGCTGAGGGACAGAACCCAGGCCCAGATTTCAGGTCCCAAAACCGGACCCCCTCAAAAAAAGATTCCAAGGCTGGTTTGCTCTAAGACTATATTTCTTTTCTTGTCTAGTTTTCATGTTGGTAGAAATTAAAATTCCAAAAATTGAATGGATGTTGGCATTCAGAAACATCTTCATAGACACTAATATTGGAAGCCCTTAAGTGGAATTGCTTTATTTCATTTGTTATTTTCCCAAATAAATCACCATGATTGTGTATTTTGTTTCATTTCACTGTTACTGGCTCTTATGTAGAGAATACTTTTTTCCTAGCAAAGTAGAGAAAAGCAATTTAATTGAGCAAGTAGCATATGGCTTTCATAAAATGTAGATGCATATATTTGTGTCTTCAGTCATTTCAAAAATTTCTTCCAGAAAAAATTATTAATTACTCATAAAAGATACCTAATTTCAAGGTATTCCAGTTATTGCATACACTTTTTGATTGAGTTATCTCTGTATGAACTCAAAATAAACAGAAATCACATTTTCGTTTTAAAAACTGTAGTTTACAAAGAGTTTTTAGCCAACACCAAAATATTTCTAAGTATTCTGCATTTTGTGTGAAGTATTTTTAACAATAGATTTTTTGTTGACATGTAATTCATATGCAATATATTATCTCCTTTTATTGTATACATTTTAGTGGTTTGGAAGCGAATTGTACAATCATGGGTTTTTCAAGCCTAATTTTCACAAACTTGCATTTCTTCAAATAGAAAATCTGTAAACTTTAGAACAGACATTAAAATAGATATAAAATTCAGTTACAGGTATTTGTCCAGCATACATCCTCTATAGCGTGTCTTTTCAAAATTTGTTTTTGCAGATTATTTCTAGGGTCTAACATATACTGTTCCAGTGTACTGTCAATGAACTACATTACTTGTGCAAACAAGTTTTTTACTTCTCTATACATCCATACAAGTGTAATGCATGGATCCTATACAATTTTCTTTGACCTTTTGAAGACTTGAAAACTTTCTTGCTAAAATGATTGCAGTATTATATAAATCGATCTGCTATGTGGAGTATAGCAATTTCTCCACAAATGCATTAATATATTTTGTGTCATCTTCTTATATAATGGTCACGCTACTCACTTTTCTTTTTCTTTTTTCTTAGATACTAAAGAGGAGCTCATTTCATATGTTTCTCCTATTGACTGTTAATTTACATATGTTCTTTAAAGACATATCATATTCAGAAATAATTTATATAGAATTAGAAGATATAAAAATACTTAAGTCTCAGGATCATTGTAGCATTAAAATTGTAGCACTAACAAATATATGCCCTCTATCTGTTGCATATATTTACACTTCTGTTATACTGTCCTTTCTTGAAATATGAAAGGTTATCAGTTGATGTTATCTAGTTTATTCTTGCTTGTCTTTAGCAACTAATGAGCCTCCTGAGCATCTAGGATTACAGGCATGACCGATTGGTGCATGTTTGTCTTTCAATATTTTAAGTGTTTTCCTCTTTCTTTTGAATTCAAATATTGTCCTTTCAGGAATTCTGCAAATTCTCAGACTGTTGTTCTCCAACTGTCAAGATGATAAGCATCTGTTTGATGGGTAATTGTCCTTTTTATTGTGTTTGACATATTTTTAATGATATCTATTGTTTTATCCTTCCTAATTATTGCATATTATGATTAGAATATTTAATATATAGACTATAGCTTTGCCTCAAAAGAGATGGTAGAAGTCATGTCAAAAGAATGGTTTAAGGAAGTGGTGCCGTATCTCAATTGGTAGAGCACTTACCTTGAGCTGAAGAGCTGAGGGACAGCACTCAAGCACAGAGGTCAAGCCCCATGACTGACAAAAAAAAAAGAATGTTTGAAAATATTCTTTTTTTTTTATTGTGAACATACTGTACAGACGGGTTACAATTACATGGGCAAGATAAGGAGTACATTTCCTATCAAGCATTGTAGCCTCCTCCTTTGTTTACCCTTCACATCCCTTCCCAGCCTCCCCCCGACCCCCACCCAATCCTCCACCCCCACCAAGGTTGTAAAGTTCATTTTCGACATGACAACTTGTACTTCTCATTGCTGCAACGGGTCCACCTGTATCCTCATTTAAACAACCTGTTTTTCCCCTTCCCCTCTACAAATTATACCGACATCAAATACAGTTAAAGCAGGGGGTATACTGTGGGGGAGGGACATACAAAGCAACAAAAAATAATCTTATAAATACGTTAGAAACAAATGCATGAAAGAAAAAACATTTAAATACACATCTTAGGGTTCATTTTCCTAACATCATCTTATCAGACCTTTTCTGCTTGACTCATACATATAATTGATATTGCAAATAAGGGAACCATGGGACCTATGTTTCTTTGGGCTTGGCTTACTTCACTTAATATAATTTTTTCCAAGTCTTTCCATTTTCTAACAAGTGGGGCAATGTCATTCTTCCTGATGGAGGCATAGAATTCCATTGTGTATATATACCACATTTTCTTGATCCATTCTTCTACTGAGAGGCACCTGGGCTGGTTCCATACCTTAACTATGGTAAATAATGCTGCAATAAACATAGTTTTTCTGGTAGCTTTAGTGTGGTCTTGTTTGTAAACATTTGGGTAAATGCCCAAAAGTGGGATTGCTGGGTCATAGGGGAGCTCTATGTGAAATATTTTCAGGAACCTACATACCACTTTCCAAAGTGGTTGAAAAACTTTACACTACCACAAACAATGCAGCAAGTTTCCCTATCCACATCTCCTCCTGCATCTGATGTTATTAGAGTTCTTGATTATAGCCATTCTAACTGGGGTGAGGTGGTATTTCAATGTTTGATTTGCATTTCTTTTATGGCTAGGGAGGTTGAGCATTTCTTCATGTGTCTATTGGTCATCCTTCTTTCTTCTTCAGAGAAGTTTCTCTTTAAGTCTTTAGCCTACTTATTTATTGGGCAGTTGTATCTTTGAGGATTTGTTGTTGGGGATTTTAATTTTTTGAGTTCCTTGTATATTTTAGTGCACAAACTACTGATTCAAGGATGAGATCGATAGCATACCATGACTCTTCCTAGGTCCAGAATTGAGTAGCTTATGATCTCCTGCCATTCCCTCCTCATAGCGGGGGCTGAATTCAAGATTCAGGCCTGGAAAAGATACACTTTATATACATTTTAAAAGTAGGATTTATACTTCCATACAGATGTTCAGTCCATATTGTGTTTGGTGTATTCATTTTATTTCTTGTTTTATTCATTTATTTACCATTTATTTTATTGACTCTGTTGACACCTATACCATTTATTAAATTGTTTACATTCTATCATATAGCATCTAGATTTTAGATGGGTTCTCCATCATGCTTGGCAATGCTAGGATCTGAACTCAGGGCCTAGCAGGCCCAATTCATGAATGGGTGAGTTTGATCATGTCAGCCTCTTGCCAATGAAGCTGTGAGGGGGTTCCCACATGATGAGATTGACCCCCAAGTTTGGCCAAAACAACGATACATGGATAGGCAGACAGTGGTATACAAATAAATATATATTAGTAAAGAGTGCCATAGCCGTCTCTCTATGATAGAATGACACCTACTATGTTCCTACCAACTCTTAGGTATTTATTATACTGCCAGTGAAGGAACATTATTCGTTTCATGCTTAATAAACTATTAATTAAGATCAATCAGCATTCTAATATTATTGCATCCAATTTTAGACTAGACCAAGGCATGAAGTAATCTTTCAACCAGTATTCCTATGCATAGGAATGAGTCTCTTGTGATCTTCTGCCATTGGTGTCAGGACTGAGATTTGAAACTAGGGTTTATGTTGACAGGTTGGCCTATGGCTTCCCTGATAGCCCACCAGCCAACAGCAATGGCAGGTCAGGTCCACTTTACAGCCGTGTCATTCAGACCCAGGATGGTCACTGTGTAAAGAAAAAAAATAATAAAAACCCAGGCCTCTGCAGCTCACCACTTTTTGTGGTTTTTAGCTTTTTCTTTTCTTCCTGACAGTCCCCTGGGCCTAGGATCTCAGGATCAGAGACTGCATCCCAGCTTAGGGAGATCCAAACAGAGGCAGTTTCCATGACATGATTTCAAGCTCCATGGTTGGGCAATAAATAAATAAATAAACAATTTAACAAAATTAAAAACTAAAGCTCCCTGGTTTGTAATTTCTCCCAGTTTTATTTCCTGGCCTGGGATTTGAACTCGGGTTCTTGGTAAATCTGTAGCAATGTGAGGGAAGAGTTACCACTAGTTGAGTTCAAACCCCATGCCAACCAAAAATGAAAAATTAAGTCACTGATATTGGCAGGGGGAGCTAGTTTTCAAGATGGGAGGGAAGGGATGGTAATGGGAATGCAAAGGAGGAGGCAACAATGCTCAATAGGAAATGTCCTCATTTCCTTGCTCATGTAACTGTGACCCCTCTGTACAACATTTTTACAATAAAAAATACAAAAAAAGAAACATATTAGTTTTCAGAGAAGCACTTTGGGGGATAAGGGAAGGAAATATGAATAGCTGTACAAAATTCTATGCTACCTATTTTTAATTTTCAGTATGGAACTGAATAAACATAACTGCTTCCATTAAAAAAATTAAGTCACTGTCTTGGAACTTGGGCCAGTATTTCTGCCATTGCTAGGATTTGAGCTCACCATCCAGGTAACTCTTTTGCAAGGCAAAACTCACTATCCTTGAAGAAAAGGAATTCAGGCTAGAGTTCCCAGGGCCTGAATGAAGGCCCTGCAATGGAAAAACAACATTTCTATACATGTGTAATGAATGTATGATATATACTTACATATGTATGTTAATTTCATATTATGATTTTTATTATTGATTTTGTATTTTATTTTTATTTGATTCATTTATTTATTGATTATTGTATTTAGTATTATTATACACATAATATTTATTACATTTTGCACAGCACTTATAAAATTATACACAATAATTTAGGACATTGACTCACTTTTCACTAATATTTTATTAAGAGTTGAAATATAATACATAATTAAATGGAGCCATTTGTCACAGTCTTCACATGTTTAGAGTCTCTCTCAAATATGAGCTTTTTCTTTTTTTTTTTTTTTTTTGGTCTTCTTTCTTTTTCTTTTTATTGTGAAAATACTGTAGAGAGGGGTTACAATTACATGGGCAAGATAATGAGTACATTTCTTATCAAGCATTGTAGCCTCCTCCTTTATTTCCCCTACCCATCCCTTCCCATTCTCCCTGAGTTTTTTCTTAGCTTTGCACATCATCTTATAGAGATTTCTTTAGATGATTTATACTCAGAAGCCTTTTCCTGAGGATAGGCAAATTGAAGGATAAAATTTTAAGGGTGGGGCTAGAAATGTGGCTTAGTGGTAAAGAGCTCGCTCCCTCAGCATGCATGAATGCCAGGGTTTGAATCCTCACTGACACATACTCATGAAAAGCCAGAAGCTGTGGAGTGGTTCAAGTGGCTAACCCTAAGACAAAGAAACACAGAGATAGTACCAAGGTCCTAAGATCAAGCCCCAGGACTGACAAAAACAAAAGGCCAGATGCCAGTGCTCACACCTGGAACACTAGCTTCTCAGCAGGCTGAGAGCTGAAGACTACAGTTCAAAGACAGCCTAGGCAAAGCCTGTTAGACTGTTATCTCCAGTGAACCACCAAAAGACCCCACCTGGCGCTGTGGCTCTAGTGGTAGAGTGTTCACTTTGAGTTGACGGGTCCAGGGACAGTGCCCAGGCTTGAGTACAAGACACATAACTGGAACAAAAGTGAGGATTAATCAAAGTACTTTCCTATTTGCTAATTAGGAGAACGTTCTCTGGAAAATGAACACTGATGTACACCAGAATTGGAGTTAGAGCTCCAGGTTCAAATGTAGCAGATTTATATTCCCAGCCTCTTAGACTCTAGCATTGTAACCTTGTGTCCTACATGGTTCTTAAAGGTCCATTGTTGAAAGGCTTAATATGCTTCCCAAACCCTATGTGATAAGCAGTTGACTTGTATTGTCAATGTCATTACATTTCTGAACCTAGCCCTAGCTCAAGAGGCTGAGGTCTCAGGATCACAGGGTGAAGCCAGCCAGGGCAGAAAGGTCTATGACACTCTGACTTCCACTTCTGAAAGGTCAGATGTTCAAGAGCTTCCTGTGTTTCCCTTGATGATGAGAAGCTACTTGCACTCTAAATGTTCTTAGTGGTCTCGAGCTATAGAAGCAGGAAAGAAACATTATTGAACCATCCTGGGTTTAAAAGAAGTTATCAGGATCCAAGCCCTTGAACTGTTTGCAGAAAAACTCCAGTGTAACACTGTAATTGAAGGACATAAAATGGTTGCAAAAGCCAGGCTAGGTGCAGAAACGTAGGCCTACAGGATTAGGAGGCAGAATGTACACACTCAACAGGGAAGTCAGCTGCAAAAGCCAGCAATGGGAGGAACCCTGAAACATTTGTTAGAGTTACACCAGGGACAGGCTTTTCTCATCCTCTTCAAAAAATGACTGATTAACCTTCTTCCCTCAGGTGAAGGGAGCCTAAGGCTATCTTTAGGGGAAAAATAGAGAGCCAGTTTAGTGGGGGAGAGGGGAGGAACAGAGAAGAAAAACCCTGCTCTTTGGTCTTAAGAAATGGGGTTTTGACTGTCCATCTGTCAGATTTAAAGACCATTCTTCTTCCTCTGCCAGTCCATTCTCCTTCCTTCATTATGCACATCATTAATGCAAATTCCCAGTCCAAGGAGAAGCAGGGCCCTTTCTCTTCTGTCTCCAAGCACCTGAGTTAGAACCTGGCTCTACCCTCTTGGCTTTGGGGCATTTGGCTGCCTGAGAAGTGGGAAAGAGACAGTCTTCCTGCTCTGTGGTTGTGTGAAGGCAAAGCTGGCAGCCGGAACATTGCAGAAGGCATCATGACTGGGAATTGTTCCTTTCATTCCTCCTGACATCCAAGACCAGGTTAATCTATCATGTTTCATTCTGTCTATAAGTTTATCTGTCTATTTTTCTTTCTATTTATCTATCTTTCTTTCTATCTATTATCTATCATCTATCTATCTATCTACCCACCTAGCTACCTGCCTACCTACCTACCTACCTACATAGGGTTCGTTTGCCAGGTCCAGCCACAGCACCAATTCTGGCTTTTTCTGTGTATGTGATACTGAGTAATCATACCCAGGGCTTCTTGCATGCTTGGCAAGCACTCGTTCACTAATCCAAGTCTGCAGCCACATCTTTTTCTTCATGGTAGTTTTTACATAAGTATGCTACCATTTTACATCCCCAAATTTAATTTTCTGAATACTAGTTATTTCTACAAAACCTTATCTTCTTTTCCCCTGCCTGATTTGTGGCTGTTCCTACATTGGCCTCATAATAAAATGTAAATAAAGACTGCTGAGAGCTTAAGTGTGCATCATATAAGGACATAGGCCTGAAACCCCAGAAGAGAAAAGCCATGGGCCTGAAATAAAGAGAATGGTGCAGTATGTGCAATGAGCATATCTGAAAAATGAACCAGTAATCAAAAGGAGAAGCATTGCATATGGTCTGTTTGTACTCAGGGAGGTCATATACATACATAAGTAGGTAGTGGACTGATACATAAACTTGGCCTTCTCTTTTTGAAAAGAGAAGCCATCCCAGTGCTGAAACACAGGGCCCAATGCATTGCTCAGATGTTTCCTACAAGGCTGAGGCTTTACCACCACCACAGCTCCACTTCCAGCCATCTGGTCATTAATTGGACATAAGTGCCTCCCAGGCTTTCCTGCTTGGTCTGGCCTGTGTCCCCTGCTCGGCTTTCTCTCTCAAAGCTGGAACTTTAGCCTCTGGGACACTGCTCCACTTCTGGGTTTCTGGTGGTTTATTGGCGATAAGAATCTCACAGACTTTCCTGCTCAGGCTGACTTTGAATTGCGATCTCTCCAGGAGACTGAAACCAGCTTTTTCAGGGATTCCCTGAGGAGCCCCTCCACACAAAATCTTAGTCTAAATCTCGGGAGGTACTAGAGAAAAACAGAAACATGTAGATGCTTCTAGTGTGTTCTAGATAATGAAGATTGGAGACACACAACACTCATAATTATTAGATCATTTTATAGGCAAAAGGAGCAATGCAGACAGTATGAGGATTGCTCCAGCTTTCGGTTCTCTCATCCTTAGAAAGTAAATTCACTGCAGCTCAATGCTAAGTGACAGAATTGGCATGTAATGTAGACATTAGCTGCCAAATCCTGTGACACTCATTTCTCACTTTTGGCTTCAAACCTGTGACTAGAGGAGAAGATGAGGAGAGAAAATCCTTCTCAGAGAAAGCAGCTATAAAGAACATTGGAAAGCTTTCTTATAAATTCAAACCACTGGAATGACCCTGTTAAGAAGTCAGATTGTACAGATTAAAAAATGAAGAAGAAAAGAAAGGCAAAAGCCAGTGGTGGCTGACTATAATCCCAGCTCCTCAGGATGCTGAGATGTACAGAATCTGATTTTGAATCCAGCCAGCATAAGAAAGTCCATGACACTGTTATTTCTAAGAGATCACAGAAAAACCCAGAAGTGGGGCTGTGATTCAAGGTTAATGCAATACCCTTGAGTAAAAGGAGCTCAGGGACAATGCCTAGGCTCATAGTTCAACCCCAGGACCTGCCCCCTCAATAAGAGCCTGTACCTCCATGTCTCCGTGTATATGGATGTATTCCTATAGGTGAATCTCCAGAGTAGCTATTATGAATTGCACCAGTCTAGAATATTTGTTTTCAGTTCAATGATTTCATAACAGAGACTCCTTTCATGACAGTGCATGTTCCGGGGCTTCCTTCATTGTTCCCAGTGTAGCCTGAGGGTTTCTCTGCATCCCAGGCCTGCTGGGAAAAGTCTCTCTCATTGTTTCTCTGCATCCCAGGCCTGCTGGAAGAAGTCTCTCTCATTGTCTGGATATGTAGACAAATGGCCTCACTCCTGTTCAGCTGTTTAACAAACAACTCCATTTGTGTCAGTTAGTGATGATGAGTGTAGGCAGGCTTTGAAGGCCAGGAGAAAAAGGCCTCTTTGTATCCCAAGCGATCCCTCTCCCCAGTGCTCTGCTTTGACAGGAAGCCTTCATTTGTGCCACCTCCCATGGCAGGCCAAGTCCTGTGCACTTACCCTGCCTTTGTGAGACTATATTCCGGTGTTCAGATACAGTGCTCAATATAACTAAGGAGACCTTCTGGCAGACAACTAGGGCACTGAACCTAATGAAATGTTTCATTGTTGGAGATGATGGGCCTATGATGCCTCTCCCAAGTTTCTGGAAGCTTGGGAAATCCAAAAACATGTCAGATATCTCAAAGCTTCCTGTCATCTAGGGCTGGTGAAGCTCATCAGATATTGAAACTTTTGACCTCTCCTAATTAGGCCCTGGGTGGCTAGGCTTGGGGGTTGAACAAAGGGCCTGGGTACTGACCATGACCTCAGGGCAGAAGCCCAGTGCTTTACCATTTTGTGTCACAACTTCACTTCTGGTCTGTGTGTGTGTGTTCGTGTGTGTGTGTGTGTGTGTGTGTGTGTGTGTGTGTGTGTGTGTGTGGCTGTGCAAGTGCTCATATACCAGTCTTGGAGCTGGAGATCAGCACTGTATCTAGTTTCTCTTGTACGAGTATAGCCCTCTCCCAATTGAAACACTGAGCCACTGCAGCCTTTTTCTAGTGTTGTGGTCCTGAGAAATAAAGTCCAGGGTTTCATAGATGCAAAGCACTCTACCCCTAAGGCACATTCCCAGCCCTCTACTTCAGGTTTGTTAGTTTGTTTCTGTTTTTTATGTTGTTGTTGGTTGTAGGAGTTGAAGTCTGGGCCTGGGTGCTCTCCCTGAACTCTTCAGCTCAAGTCTTGTACCCTACCACTTGAGTCAAAGCTCCACTTCATGTTTTCTGGTGGTCCATTGGAGCTAATTGTCTCAAAGAATTTCCTCCCCAGGTTAGCTTTAAACCATGATACTCAGATCTCATCCTCCTGAGTAGCTAGTATGACAGGCATGAGCAACAAGCACCCAGCTTCAATGTCAGGTTTCTTAGTGGTGAATTGGAGATAATAGTCTCATGGGACCTTTGTGTCTGGGACAGTTTGAAACCCAGATCCTCAGATCTCAGCTTCTTGAGAAGGCAGGATGACAGACCTCAGCTATCGACACCTAGGTGGCACTCTGCTGCAAGGGGGTCCTTGCCTCCACGTGGAGGAGTGCTAGCCATGTGCCCAAGAGGTAAGGGTCAGTGCCTAGGCCCCGAGTTCAAGGTTCATGACTGTGAAAAAACAGAAAGAAAAAAAAACACAATTGTCTACAGGAGCCAACTTACTAGCCTTCAGTAATACATAATTTTGTCCCTGCCATGGGGACATATCTGAGCCTCAATATTCTTGTCTGCATAATCATCTCAGTTGTGGAGCTCTTACAAGGACCCAATGAAAGAATGCACCTGTGAAGGACACAGCACATGGCACTCTTTGCATGACTCAACACACAGCATCTTGTGAAAGACCCAGAACACAGCACCCAATGCAGAACTCAGCACACTGCACCCTGTGAAGGACTCAGTACATAGCACCATGTGGAGAACTCAACACAGAGCACCTTATGAAGGACTCAGCATTTAGCTCTATTCCACAAGCTGTTATTAGAATTAGGGTGCTTTCATCAGTATCACCATTCTTTGAGGAACATTTCACAAACCACACAAGTTCACATCTAATGGTTTATTGTGGTGGTGTTTTTTTTTTGGGGGGGGGGGTGTTAGGCATATGGTTTGAACTCAAAACATGGAGATTATACTCTAATAACATTTGCTCAAGGCTAGAGCTCTACCACTTGAAGCCACATTTTAAAGAGTCTCACAGAATTCCTGCCAGGACTGGGTTTTAAAGCCCCTGAGCAGCTAGGATGATGGGGGTAAGCATGTTGTGTCTGGTTCCATGGAGCTGGTTGCAGCGTTTATATCTGGCTAAGTCAGGTTAGGTGGCAGCTGTCAGCACCAGACTCCTAGCTTGCTCTGTGATGTGGTATTTGAAGTTCTGTCCTAGTGTAGTTGCAGTTAGAACATTCTACCTTTTTGTGGCGGCAGTCCTGGGGCTTGAGTAAGGGCTTAGACACTGTCCCTAAGCATTTGTGTTCCAGGCTAGCACTCAATTGATTGAAAGACCTCAGAACTTCCCAGTATTCTGTTTATATGGCACTGAGGAATCAAACCAAGGGCTTGGTGCTTACTAGGTGAACACTCAACCACTGAAACCAGGAATGACCAGAGATTGCTGTATATAAATATGATATAAACAGAGAGATGTCTGTATATTATTAAATTATAGATAATATTACTAGCAATTATTAGGTATGAAATTATGTCTCCATTCAATGGTGTGTCCCAGTGGAACAATTAATAAAACATTAATTAATAATTACTCTATATCTTGTTATTATCCATACATATAATTACATATTTTATAGAATGAGACAGATGTCTATATATAGTTAAATTATGCACTATGTGTTACTATCAATTAGGTATTTAATAATATCTCCATGTCATTTTTATTCTGTTAATGCTTAAGAAAATATTAATTAAACTTAATCCACCTCCTATAATTACTGTGTCTAATTTTATCCCAGAATGATTCACTATTAATTCAATCTCTTTTTCATTTATTTTAGTGACAATTATTCCACTTATGACATTTTTTACCTTTATGACATCCTATTATATAGTATATAGATTTGCACCCGAATTATACATCCTACCTGACACTGAGCACTTTCAAAGAAAAGGAAAAATGGGTCCCGCTCAGCTTCTTACTCCAAGATTCTATTTTTGGCAGTGCTAGGATCTTGACCCAGAGCCTAGAAGGCTCAGTTTATGAATGGGTGGTTGTCAGCAAAGCAGCCTCTAGCCAATTCATCTGCCCGGCAGTTGCCAGGCCCTGAGTTTGAGCCTTGTATGTTGACTCCATATTGCGCTTAGTGTAGTTATTCATTTAATTTTTTGTTTTATTCATTTATTTACCATTTATTTTATTGATTTATTACACGTGGAATAATTACTACATTTATTACATAGCATATAGATTTGCCTATGTATGAAACTTCACACCTGACACCCAGGATGTTCACAGAAAAGGAAAACGTGTCACCATGGGCTTTTTACTCCACACTTCAATTTTTGTGAGTGCTGGCATCTGAACTCACAGCCTACAAGGCTCAATTTATGAATGGATGAATGTCAGCTTGGCCAGCATGGGGCAGATGGAGCTGACAAGCAGTTCCCAGCACTGAGATCAAGCCCCAGGGGTTGACAAAATAAGAACAGATTGGCATGCAGATGGTAGTACACAAAGCAGTATGGAGGTTCCTCAAAAGACTCCACATAGAGCTCTCCTATGACCCAGCAATCCCACTTTCGGGCATTTACCCAAATGATCACAAACAAGACCATACTGAAGCTACCAGCACAACTACGTTTATTGCAACATTATTTACCACAGCTAAGATATGGAACCAACCCAGATGCCCCTCAGTAGATGAATGGATCAAGAAAATGTGGTATATACACACAATGGAATTCTATGCCTCCATCAGAAAGAATGACATTGCCCCATTTGTTAAGAAATGGAAAGACTTGGAAAAAATTATATTAAGTGAAGTAAGCCACGCCCAAAGAAACATAGGTACCATGGTTTCCCATATATGCAATAACTGGTATATGTCTGAGTCAAGCAGAAAAGGTCAGATAAGTTGATGTTAGGGGAATAAACCCCAAGATAAGTATTCAAATTTTTTTGTTTTTTTTTTTTCCTTTCATGCAATTGTTTCTAACATATTTACAAGATGATTTCTATGTTGCATTGTATGCCCCTCCCCCATGCTATAACCCCTGCTTTCACTGTATTTGATGTTGGTATAATTTGTGGAGGGGAAGGGATACATGTGGACCCATTGCAACAATGAGATGTACAATTCATTATGTCGAAAAACAAACTTTACAAGTTTGGTGCGGAGAGCGGGGCAGGATCTGATGGGGGTGACGGGTAGTATGGGAAGGGATGGGAAGGAGAAATAAAGAGAAGGCAACAATGCTTGATACAAAATGTACTCTTTATCTTGACCATGTAATTTTAACTCCTCAGTAAGGTATTCTCACAGAAAAAGCCCTGAAAAAAAAAACAATTAATATAGATCTTTATAGAGTGCTAAAGGTATCTATACATTCTTCAGTTATATAGATTACATTCTTACCAACTCTTGGGTATTTATTATGCCTCTAAGCAATTAATATGACAGTTTCCATACTTAATGAATTTTTAATTGAATCAACCACTGTTCTGAAACTATTCCATCCATGGAATTAAAAGTATTCTTTTAATGTGTCAAAAATATTCATTAAAATCCATCGGTCTCCTAAAATCACTCTGTTTAATTTTATAGTAGTATCTTTCAGGAACAACTAATTCAACCTTGACATTCGTAAAATTCCGTCAGTATTCCTATGAATAGGAATGAGACCCTTAGGATTTCTCACCATTGGTAGGGGACAGGAACGGGCTTCTAACACAGGGCTTATATTGCCGAGATGGCCTATGGCTTCCCTGGTAGTCCGCTAGCCTTCAGAAACACCAGTTTACAAACAATTTTCAGCCATGCCATTCAAATCCAGGATGGTTACCTTGCAAAGAAGGCAAATGTAAAACTGGAGCCATCTGCAAGTTGCCGGATTTTTACCTGTCTTTTCATTTTTTTTCCTGTCAGTTTTTGGGGCCCAGGAACTCAGGTTCAGCTGTGGGTACAGTGGCTGCACCCCAGCCTAGAGTGATCAAGGCTGAAGCAGAGTTGCCACTACCTGAGTTCAAGCCCTGTGCTTGGCAAAACAAAAATAAATAAATTAATTAATTAATTAATTGAAATATTTTAAAAATTGTGAGGCTCCTTGGCTTGGAATTCACGCCATTTTTTCTCCAGGCCTGGGATTTGAACTCAGGGTCTGGGTAAATCTGCAGCATTGTGGGGGAACAGGAAGCTCACTGTGCTGGAGGACAAGAAAGTCAAGCCTGTTCTCAGGGCCTGAATTCAAGTCCTAGCACTCGAAAAAAAGTAATATTCATATACATTTTAAATACATGATTTATATTTACATGCACTTTTAATGCATATTGTGGTTATTGTAGTTATTCATTTTATTTTGTGTTTTATTTATTTTTATCTATTTAATGAGTATGATTGCACATATAACATTTTTTACATCCTATTACATAGGACATAGATTTGCCTATGTATTATACATCATTCCTGAAACCCAGGACTTTCACTGATAAGGAAAACAAGTGAGACAATTGGCTTCTTCCAGCAGGATTAAGTTTTTGGCAGGTCTGTGATTTGAACTCCAGGCCTAGAAGGCCCACTTCATGAAGGGGTTAATGTTAGCACAACAGTCTGATGCAAGTGAAGTTGCTGAGCAAATTTGAGGACCTGAGGTCAAGGCCTAGGAGTGACCAATACATAAACAGATAGATGTGTAGCTTGCTGTGTGTGTGTGTGTTTACATATGTATATTCATCTATAAATAAATGTATATATAGAAAGACAGACATTTATGTAGGTTCTAGTGTATAACTCTATATAAAGTGATGTCTGTCTATATCTTATTTTTATATATTCTATTACTACCAATTATTTGTTCTAAAATTATGCCCCTATTAATTGCTCATGGTAGAAGACTTAATAAGGTACTAACTAAATTAATCAATGACTTATATTTATTGCATACAATCTTATACTAGAAAGACTAGCTAATTAGTAATTAAATTAGTAAATGTCAAACATTCTATTAGTGTTCCTATAGATAGGAACGAGTCTCCTAGGATCTTCAGCTGTGTGTAGGTGGCAGTCCCAGGATCATGGAACTCAGGGCTTAGGTATCTCTGTTGGGCTCAAGCTTCACTGACAGCCCAGAAGCCTTAGGCCATGCAAGGTGACGTACAATTTCCAGCCGAGTCATTGAGACACAGGATGGTCACAGTGCCAAGGAAAAAGAGGTAAAATGGTTGTGTAAACATTCTGTTTTTTTCTCTTTGGTTTGATGTATTTTTGCCAGTGCTGGGAGTTGAACTCGGGTCCTAGGATCCCCGGATCATCTGTGAGTGTAAATGCTGTACCCCAGCCTATGGTAATCATGGTTTAAGACAATAAAGTGCTTCCTTCAGCAAAAGGAGCTCAGGGACAATGTCTAGGCTCACAGTTCAAACCTCAAAAAAAAGCCATTAAAAAAAGCCATGAAAAAGCCACAAAAAAAAAGCTGTTAACTCCATGTGTCTGTGTATGTATGCATGTATTTCTATCGGTGAACATCCAAGGTCGCTGTGAAGAAAGGCACCAAACTAGGAAATTTGCTTTGGATAGAATGATTTCATAACACAGACAGTGTTTTCAAGACAGTGTATGTTCTGGGGCTCCCCTCACTGTTCCCAGGTTATCCTGAGGGTTTCTGTGCACCACAGGCTGCTGGAGGAAGTCTGCCTCACTGCTGGAACAGGCAGACAAAAAGCTTCACTCCTGTACAGCTGTGTAACACACAATATATCCGGGGCAATTAGTGAGGATGAGTGTGGATGGGCTCTGAAGGCCAGGAGAAAAAGGCCTCTTTGTACTCCAAACTAACTCTTTCCCCAGTGCTCTGTTTTGACAGGAAGCCTTCATTTGTGACACCTCCTGTGGCAGGCCAAGTTCCCTGCTCTTGTCCTGTCTTTTTGAGACTATGTTCCAATGTTGAAACAAACTGCTACCATTAATTCAAGAGTCCCTCTCGCAGACAACTACGGAGCTGAACCTAATGAAAAGATTCCTAATTGGCAATGGTGGTGCCTCCCTAAGATTCTGGAAGTTTGCTAAATCTGAGCACTTGTGCAAAATCACAATCTTTCCTGTCATCTAGGTCTGGTGAACCTTATCAGGTTTTGAAACCTTTGTCCTCTCCTAGTCAGGCTCCGGGTGGCTAGGTTTTGGGGTTGAACACAGGGCCAGGGTGATGACCATGAGCTCAGAGCAGAATCCAGGTCCTTTACCATTTTGTGTCACAACTTCACTTCTGCTCTATATGTATGTGTGTATGTGCATACACTAGTCCTGGAGCTTGAACTCAGGACATGAGCATTGTACCTGTTTCACCTGTTCAAGGATAGCACTCTACCACTTGAGCCAGAGAGCCACTTCAGACTTTTTTTCTAGGGATGTAGTACTAAGGATTCAAACCCAGGGTTTCATACATGCAAAGCACTCTACCCCTAACACAAGTTCCCAGCATTCCACTTCAGATTTCCTTCTTTATTGTAACTTGGAAGTGTTCAAGTCTGGGCCTCGGTGCTGTCTCTGAGCTCTTCAGCTCAAGTCTAGCGCTCTACCACTTGAGCTACAGCGCCCCTTCAGGCTTTCTGGTGGTTCATTGGAGATAAGCATCTCAAGGAATCTCCTGCCCATGCTGGCTTTGCACCATGATCCTCATCTCTCAGCCTCCTAAGTAGCTAGGATGACAGGCATGAGTCACCGATGCCCAGCTTCCACTTCAAGTTTCTAAGTGGTGAATATAAGATAATAGTATCATGAGACATGTTGTCAGGTTAGATGGCAACTGTCAGCACCAGACTCCCAGCTTGCTCTGTGATGAGGTATTTGTAGTCCTATACTTGTGATGAGGTATTTGTAATTCTATACTTACATCATTGCAGTCAAAACATTCTATCTTTTTTTTTTTTGTGCCAGTCCTGAGTCTTGAGTAAGGGCCTGACACAGTCCCTAAGTTTTTATGCTCAAAGCTAGTGCTCGACTGCTTGGTTGACAGCACGACTTCTGGATTTTTTTGTGTACACAAAAATCGCAGGGTTTTGTAATTACTAGGCAAACAGTCTATCATTAAGCCCCAGGAGTGACAATTGTATGAACAGATAAATGTATAGATTGGTAGATAGACAAATAATTGCATATAGATAAAACAAGAGAGAGATGTCTATATATTATGAAATTGCATATACAATATTACTACCGATTATTGGCAAGTAAATTATTCCTTTTTAAGTATCATGATTGAATACATATTAAAGCACTAATTGAAAATTAGTCAATATAGTATAATTGCGTATAATTTTATAATTTCGTACACTAACTACTAATTTAATTGTTACATTTATAACAATCCATTTGTATGGATATATATGGGAATAGGTTTCTGAGTATCTCCATTCATTAGTGGCAGTCCTGGGTTTCGACCTCCAGGCCTAAGTTGCTGGTTTTGGCTATGGCTTCCCTAAAACCCTGCCAAACATCAGCAATGCAAGATAATGTACGCTTTCTGGGCCTTGTCATTTAGACCTAGGGAGGTCACAATACGAAGGAAAAAAAAGTAAAACTACCTCCTTGAACTTCTCAGTTTTATGCTTCTCCTTTCAGTTTTTTTATTTTTTTTTTTGCCACTCCGAGATTTGAACTCAGGTCCTGGGATGCCACCACCAGCTGTGGCAGACATGCCAAGACCTGGGTTCAAGCCCCGTGCTTGGCCAAAATAATAACAATAATAATAATAATAACAACAACAATTATTATTATTATAATTATAATAAGGCCCTGGTTTGGAATTTGCACCATTTTTCTAGTAGGCCTGGGATTTGAACTCAAGGTCTGGGTGAAGAGGAAAGGCTCACCGTCCTTGAAGACAAGAAATTCAGACCAGTTCCCATTGCCTGAATTGAAGCCCCAGCATTGGAAAAAGTAATATTAATATATGAGATCTATTTACATACATGGATTACTGCATATGACATTTATTACCCTTATTTATTTAGTATTTAGTATATACACATGTAACATTTCTTTTATTACATCATATCACATAGGATATAGTTGCATATGGATTATACATCATATACTGAGACCAAGAACTTTCACAGAGAAGGAAAATAATGTGTCAAAAATTGGCTTCTTACTCCACGAATAAATTTTTGGCCATGCTGGGATTTCATCTCACAGCCTAAATTGCCCAATCCATAAATAGGGTCACAGTCTTAGTAGACCAGCCTCCTGCAAACTGAGCTGCCAGGAAGTTCTGAGTACCTGTGATCAAGCCACTATTAGTGCCCCATATATATATACGTATATATATGTATATATGTATGTATACATTGATAAATGTGTAGATTGAAGTAGATAGAGAGATAGATATAAACATATATACATATATATACATATACAGAGAGTGGGACTGTGAGGATATTAAATTATATACATTATTACCAATTATTAGTTATTAAATTTTGCCTCCATTTAATGAAGTATCTGGGTTGAATACTTATAAAAGCATTAATTAAGAATTAATCAATATCCTTAATTATACCATGGTGCTAGAATGGAAGACATAAACCCAATAATTTTTGTGTGTCATTCTAAAATAGGGTCATGAATCCACTGTACATTTTAATTGTTACTTTAATAACACTATATAAGCATTCCCATGAACAGGAATGAGTTTGTCAGGCTCTCCCTCCATTTGTGGGTGGCAGGCTTGGGTCGTTTAATTCGAATGCAAACCATTGGAATGACACCGTGAAGATTTCAGATTGTGGGACTGGGAAGGTGGCTCAGTGGTAGAGCGCTTGCCTTGCATGAATGAGGCCCTGAGTTCGATTCCTCAGCACCACATAACCATAAAGAAAAAAGCCGGAAGTGGCACTGTGGCTCAAGTGGTAGAGCGCTAGCCTTGAGCTGAAGAGCTGAGGGACAGTGCCCAGGCCCAGAGTTCAGGCCCCACGACCAGACTCAAAAAAAAAAAAAAAAAAAGATTTCAGATTGTTACGATTTAAAAAAAGAAAAAGAAGAAGAAAAGTAAGCAAGATGCCCGTGGCTCCTGCTTGTAATCCTAGCTCCTCAGGAGGCCAAGATGTAGAGAATGCCAATTTGAATTCAGCCAGGTTGGGAAAGTCCACGACACTCTTCTTTCCAAGAGATCACAGGAAAAAAAAAACCCATGCATGGGGTTGTGGCTCAAGGGCAGAGCACTACTCTCGAGCAAAAGTTGCTCAGGAACAGAGCGTAGGATCATAGTACAACCCCAGACCTGCCAAAATTAAAAAAGGAGCCATTAACACCATGTATCTGTGTATGGATAATGGGCATTCAGCAGGTTGCCCATGCCCAGCCCCCCAACCTGGGCAAGCTGGGACAAGTCCTCAGAGAGTACAAAGTCTGAGCGGGCAACAGGAACAAAGCCTCCTTCTCTGCCATTTAAGAACTGATGCCTTATATTCTGGCTGAGGTGTCTCACTGGGACACCATGAAGCCAGCCACTGCCTCCAGGGAAATCACAGTTCCTAGGGTGTAGGAGTTGTCAAACGTTCTGGCGCCATATTCTCTATCCTTCTGTAGGATGTGAGCCTAGACTTCTGGGGTCTGTGGTTATCATTCATTTATCATTCCTCATTGATGAGTCACAGGCTGGTCCCAAATCATGGCAAAGATATGAAATAGACATTTCTACACCAAAGGGGGTAAGCCAATAAACCCCACCCTCATAACTCCCGTTAGAAGGGAGCCTTGGGCTAAGATTGTGGTTTAGTAGTAGAGTGCTTACCTAGCCCGCATGCACAAACCCTGGGTGCGATTGCTCAATACCACAGAAACAGAAAAAGCCAAAAGTGGTATTTTGGCTTAAGTGATAGAGTGATAGCCTTGAGCAAATGAAGCTCAGGGATATGCTGAGACCCTGAGATGAATCCCCAAGACTATCAAAAAGAAAAAAAGCCATCCTGGTGTGATATTTTGTTCTGGGACTCAGAGGAGGGCTGAGGTTATAGATAAGAGGTAGAGTAGAGGACAGGTGCTGGTGGCTCACCCCTGTAATCTTAGCTACTCAGGAGGCTGAGATCTGAGGATCCCAATTGCAAGCAAGAAAGTCTATATGAGACACTTTTCTCCAATTAAACACCCAAAAAGCCAGAAGTAGAGCTGTGGTTCAAGTAGTAGAACACTAGCCTTGAGCACAAAAGCTCAGGGATTGGATAGCATCCAGGCCATGAATTCAAACCCAGGACTGGCACACACATGCACACACACACACACACACACACACACACACACACACACACACACACCAAGATAGAGCATTTGCCAGTCGGCCTGCACTAGTTTCATCTCTAGAAACTCAATATTTAAAAAAAAAAAAAGAGGGAGAAGGGATGGAAAGACTTGCTCCATGAGGTTATATAACCAATGCCAAAATTCCACAGGTGTTCTAAGATGTGGATTTAGGACAGAGGGCCTCAGGCAGAAGGTACAGCATGGGCAAAGCTCCTGAGGTGTGGTGTAGAGCAGATGGTGTGGTGGAATGATGGTGATGTGGCTTCAGACAAGTCTTGTAGGACATTCAAGGCTGGGTCAAGTTCTTATTTGAGTCACAAGTAGGGCAGAGGGTGGAGTCCCAGAATGGGGCCCAGGGGGAAGATTAGTTGGCTTTTTACCAGAGACCCCAGCCATTTCCGGTGGCTGGAAGCTTATTTTTCACAGCTCCTGACCCTCAGACCTCCTTTGCATGGAGGAGTCAAGACAAATGCAGGGAAGGATACTTGCTTAAGAAATTCTTCTAGCCCAATGCCACCAGTGGCTCAACCCCTGTAAATCCTAGCTACTCAGGAGACTGAGATAGAGATTGTGGGTCAAGCCAGCTCAGGGGAGGAAAGTTAGTGAGACTCTTCTTGCCGATGAACTACCAAAAGCCCAAAATGGAGCTGTGGCTCAAGTGGTAGAGTGCTAACCTTGAGGGAAGAAAATTAAGAGACAAGAGCCTAACCCCAGAGTTCAAGCCCCAGTACTGGCACCTAAAAAAATAAAGAAAAGCTTTCAGAAGCTCCTACTCTACTGTGGTGAAAGGCCAGATCAGCCGGGCACTGGTGTCTCACACCTGTCCTCCTAGCTCCTCAGGAGGCTGAGATGTGAGGATCACGGTTCAATGCCAGACCAGGCAGGAAAGTCCGGGAGACTCTGATCTTCAAGGAACATCCAGAAAACCAGAAGTGGTGCTGTGGCTTAAGTGGTAAGCCGAACAGCTCGGGGACAGCCCGCAGGCCCAGAGTTCAAGTCCCATGACCAACACCTGGCCTGCTTGGACCTACTTTCCAGTGGGCCACTGAGGGTCTCCCAATGTCTAAGTTTCCTACAAGTCTTGAGAGCAGCATCTTTGGAGGCCTTTGCCTACAGAGCAGGCCACAGTATCAGAGAAGGTTCGAGCCTTGGAGCACGGAGGTCATTAATCTGTTCATTAGAATGGCATCTGTCATGGATGCACTGTGGATCTGAGCAGTAAATCGAAGTCTCAGACCACGATTCTGGGCCAGGAGGGGAAGTAGCTGCAAGATGGCACAGCAGATAATGCCCACTCACTCGAGTATCACAAGAGTGTGAATCTGTCAGGAACATCTTGGGCTGGTGTTGAGTTGGGCTCATGAAGGACTTGTAGTCTCAGGTATCCACAGCCAGCAGGCTGCTGCTGGTAGCAGTCACTATCCCAGGAGTCACAGGGCTCAGAGCCTTACTTTCCTCACCAGTGCTCGGGGGAGATGAAGGTATGCAATCGTAGGCCGACTACAAATGAGCATCCATAGTGTCCTTCCCTTGGTCCTGTGGCCCCGTGCATGGATGGAGGGGCAGGTTCCATGGAACTTACTGCCATGACCCAGACCCCTCAGCCCAAGAATTACTTAGGGAAAAACTACTTGATATGCCTTGAGAGTTTACTATGACTATGCCTCAGGAGTGCCCCGAGTTTTCTAGCTGAGCTCAACATTAACACCTTCTTCTGTGTGTGTGCATGTGTGTGTGTGTGTGTGTGTGTATGTATGCATGCACACACGTGCACACATCTTGGTACTAGGGCTTGAACTCAGGGCCTGGATTCTGTCCCTCACCTTTTTCATTCAGGGCTAGCACTCTACCACTTGAGCCACAGCTTTTCTTCCCGCTTTTCAGTGGCTAGCTGCAGAAGAGAGTCTCACAGACTTTTGTAGCTGGGCAGCCTCTGAATGGCAATCCTCAGACCTCAGACTGCTGAGGATGCTTGGAATAGGAAGGCATGAGCTATTAGCAACTGGGCATACTTTCCTTCTTGGCTAAAAAAGACTACCTCTCCCCCAGCCGAGCACCTCCAGCTACCCTCCTACCCCAGGCTACAAAAGAAACATACCCTCCCTTGAGGACAAAAAAATGGAATCAGGTTTGAGCTTTATGTTCTCCACACAGTCAAGGGCTGGTGGGAGCTGATGTGGAGGTCAGAGATCTAGGCCAGGGCAAGTAGACGCTGTTAGAACAGAAGAGCATATGAAAAGACATCCTTGCAAATGGGTGCTAGTGGCTCATGCCTAAAATCCTAGCTACTCAGGGCTGACACCTGAGGATCAATCAAGATTCAAAGCTACACTGGGCAGACTCTTATCTCCAATGAATCACCAAAAGCTGGAAAGCAGAGCTTCAAGTTCAAGTGGTACAGCAACAACCTTGTGCAAACAAGCTAAAGGATACCACCTAGGCTTTGAGTTCAAGTCCTGGTAAACACACACACATATGCACACACGCATGCACGCAAACACGCACGCAAGCACATGCATCCACTATCATCCTTAACACTAGCCAATTGCTCATACCAGCAATCCCAGCGACTCAAGAGGCTGAGCTCTTAGAATGGCAGCTGGAAGACAGCCTAAGCAAGAAAGTCCGTGAGACTCTTCTCTCCACTAACTACTAAAAAAGGTGAAAAGTGATCTGTGATCAAGTGGTAGAGTGTTAGCTCAGGGACAGTGCCTAGGCTCTGAGTTCCAGCTCGGAGATGTTTTTTATTTTTTAATAGGCACCCTTTGTCATCCCCACCCCTACAGACCATAAATCCAGATTCTGGACATCCTAGATCTCACTTTCGCTCCTGCCACTTCCATAGCACTGCCACAAATGGCCAGTGTGTGGCCAGCCATGACTTAAGAAGTGAACTTACGCAAGGAGGGCATAACCAGGTCAAGGCTAATGCCCCAGAACATTGAGGTACTGGCCATACCAGTCTCTCATCCCCCAGTTCCCTGGCCCTGGAATCTTAAGTCTGTGCCTCTGTATTCTGGGTATCCAGAATTGTCTAGAAGGACCTGAGAGGTCCAGCTGGGGCTGGAAGATAAACTTGGCTGTGATAATGTTCGTTGACATTTCCTAGACAACAACAGATACTTCCAAGCCACCTGGGTCTCACCTCCCATTCAGCCCAAGATCCTTCTTGCTTAGACAGCCTTCAGTCAGCTATCAAGTTCAAGTTGGTCTGAGTCACTGGCAACCACCCTTCTCCCACTCCACTGCCAGCCTGATGGGAGGGACATGCAGCCAGAGGCCCAGCTGAGAAAAAGGACAAGACATCACATGACTGAACCCCACCCTTCCAGAGGTAAGGGAGAACCTATGCCAGCCGGCCCTGCTGACCCAGAATCCCCTGAAGGTGGCCAAATATATAGACAACCGGACATGGGCCCCAATGAAAAGCTGGAATATGCAGGTCTCTGACAATTTAGGACTCATTTTAGACCCTGACAGGGGGCTAAAGGCAAGGCTGTAATGGAAGAGGGGCAACATCTGAAGTCAGGAAGAGGAAGACAGGCACCCAGGAAGGCGACAGAGAAAGATGAGGGAAACACACACACACACACACACACACACACACACACACACACACACACACACAGGTGTAGCCCAAGGCCTTATCAGTCCCTGAGCACTGGAACATCCCAAACCCCAAGAAGATGGAACTACCATCTTCAAACCAACTGTAGACAAATCTCAGCCTCTCACACGTCTGGAATGGCTCATAACACAGCATGGCATTTCCTACTGTACACAATCCTATGTAGAAAACTCATCCACCTTATTTTTGGTTGTCGGTCATGGGGTTTGAACTATGGGCCTGCATGCAGTCCCTCAGCTCTTCAGCTGAAAGTGTGTGCTCTACCACTGGAGCCACAGCACCACCTCCGGTTTTCTGGTGGTTAATTGGAGATAAAATCTCACAGACTTTCCTGCCCAAGCTGGCTTTGAACTGCAAGTCTCAGATCTCAGCCTCTTGAGTAGCTAGGATGATAGTTGTGAGCCACTGGCAGCACCCGGCTTCAGTTACCTTCTTATAGCCAGGTGAAACCCAACTTGTCAGGCTACAAACAACATGCAACCCTTCACTTCAGGCTTTGACACCAGCATCCGAAACTATATGTCCATGGATGGAGAGAATATAATTGACAATACCCTCCCATCCTTGCTCCCATTAGCCCACTCCCTGCCTAAGACAGGCCACGACCTCTGGAATTGTTTGTAAGGCAACACCGACCCTGCTGTGACTTCACACTGGGGCAAACCTGGAGAGTTCTTAGAAATTTCTGTATACTTATGCTAGCATCTGGTCTCCCAACCAGAGTACCCCCATTGCTTCACCATCATTTGTAGGCAAGGGGTGTCTTTCTGGGTTTGTTGTTGCTGTTGTTGTTGAGGGGCTTGAACTCAGGGCTTGGGAACTGTCCCTGATGATGATTTATGCTCAAGGCCAGTTCTGTACCTTTTGAGCCATAGTGCCATTGCTGTTTGGAGATTGGGGATGACACTCTCATGGGAATTTCCTGCTTGGGCTGGGAAATGAGATCCTCTGGATCTCAGCCTCCTGAGTAGCCAGGATGACAGGCGTAAGCCATCAGCACATGGCTTACGGTGTCTCATTCTTTAGAATTTCCATCTAGTCCTCCTCTATACACTACCACCTAGACACTCCTCTATCTCCCTCACAGAAAGCAAAGGGAGGCTTGGAATCTGGTTAGGGCCATGGGCATTAAAGTGCCCCCTCCACATCTCTACCCCTCTCTAAGCTCCCATCCGCCTCCTCTGGATGGACTGGTCCTCTGGGGCATGTCAGACCCACTAGGACTTCTGGAGGCTGCCCCTATATCCCCCTGCCCCAACCAACCTGTACATGAGGATTTCTGGGGCCAGCTATTCCATGTCCTGATGGAAGATGTTGGGAGGGTTGCTAATAACCACCTCCAGGGGTGTCCAGGGCAGAAGGAATGTCCAAGTCCCCTCTGTCAAAGAAGGAGACACTAAGCATGGATGGATCTACTAAGAGCTACAGGGCATAGCCAACCACCTGTCACCAAGGTCCATTGGAGTGCTATTTTATTTTCACAGTCCTGGGGCTTGACCTCAGGGCCTGGGTGCTGTCTATGAGCTTCTTCTGCCCGAGGCAAGCACTCTTCCACCTGAGCCATGGTGCTGCTGCCGGCTTTTTCTATGTATGTGGTACCTAAGAATCGAACCCAGGGTTTCCTGTGTGCTAGGCAAGCACACTACTGCTAAGACACATTCCCAACCCTGGATAGCTGTTCTTCTATGAACCCTCAGGCCTGTCTCGGGATAGTCTTGCCCATCAGTGTTGAGTTTCTTACCAGCAGCCCTGGCTGGAACTAAACATGCTCAACTATGTTGTAATTTATTTACAGCATCTTTGCTCTCTCTGCTTCCTGTCAGATCCTCCTTGTTAAGCAAGACCCCATTTCAAGTTCTGCCTCTAAAAAGCCCACTCCAATCGCCTTGGCAGAGCAAGATCTTCTCTGCTCTGCAGGCTGCCTGCCTTGTCATGCTCTGCCTTCCAGCTGCTGTGGGTTAAGAGCATACGAAGGAGTAGGCCTGGCTTCCACCACCCAATTTCTGAAGGCTCTGATACACTACCCAGGACCTGTGCTGTATCACATTCTGTGAGAGTACACTCAAGGCCCAGGTAGTCTGGGGGCAAGAAGATGGGGCCATTTTTGTGTGGGGGCTTGAACTCATGTTCTGAGAGCAGTCTCTCTGAGTTTTCATACTCAAGGCTGGTGCTCCACAACTTGAGCCACAGCTCCACTTCTAACTTTTTGGTGGTTCCATGGACAGTGGATTCTCACCAGCTTTCCAGCTTATGGCTGGCTTCGATCTTTGATCCTCAGATCTTTGCCTCTTAATTAGCCAGGGTGTCAGACGTGAACCTGAGCCAGAGGTGATGGGCACCAGACTCTTTCTTTGTTTATCTCGTGCCAACAAGCAAGCACTACTTAAAATAGTCATTTACAAGGCATCAAGTTCCTCTGCTAGGTCACTTAATCCAAGGAGATAAAGTGCCTTTGGAAAAGGTTAGTCTGAGTTGGCCTAGGTGAGTGTTTGTGTGTGTGTGTGTGTGTGTGTGTGTGTGTGTGTGTGTGTGTGTGTGTGTGTGTGTGTGTGTATGTGTGTAAGTTTCGAAGATACCTACCCCCATCCCTGCAGTGCCTCATCCTCCCAGTGCTGAGTATATCCAGGATCCCCACCCCAAGGAAGGTGGGGAGGGAAGGGTATATAAGGTCACATTGAGTGGAATGATCTGAATTCTATCCTGAAAATGAAGCCTGTAGAGCTAATGGAGAGAAGGGGAGGTTTAGAGGAGCATCAAAGGAAGCCCCTTACTTTTGGCTACAAGTACCAGAGAGAAGACTAAATCCATTCTTTTTGGTAGTAAAATAACAGGTGCCCACTATTCATTTATTTTATTATTTTTTTGTGAGTCCTAGGGCTTGGATTTAGGGCCTCGGTGTCATCCCTGAGCTTCTTTCATTCAAAGCTGAGGCACTACCACTTGAGCCACAGCACCACATCTGGCTTTTTCTGGTGGGGGGAGGTGGTTTTGGGGAGATAAGAATATCACAGTCTCGGGGCTGGGAAGGTGGCTCAGTGGTAGAGTGCTTGCCTTGCATGCATGAGGCCCTGGTTTCGATTCCTCAGCACCACATAAGCAGAAAAAAGCTAGAAGTGGCGCTGTGGCTCAAGTGGTAGAGCACTAGCCTTGAGCTGAAGAACTGAGGGACAGTGCCCAGGCCCAGAGTTCGGGCCCCACGACTGGCAAAAAAAAAAAAAGAAAGAAAAGAATATCACAGTCTCTCCTGCCTGCGCTGGCCCTTAGACATGACCATCAGACCTCAGCCTCCCGAATATCCAGGATGATGGGTGGGAGCCCCCAGTACCTGAATGCCACCATCCATTTATATTCCCCTAGGGCCAGTGCCGGCCACCTGCGCTGCACCCCGCCCCCTTATTGTGAGTGGGAAGTAATCATGGGTGGGTTTGATACTTCAACAGCCTGCCTACTTACCTTTGAGGATTGTTCCTGATCAGTTTGATGGTGCCTACTTCCTTATCCACAGCAATGACTTGGCTCTGTCACAAGAACAAATGTACCCCAAGAGCTGTCAGGTCCGGAGTCTTTCCTCTGCACACTGCCCCCCTCCCTGAAATGACACACCCCAGCAAAGCGAAGTAGACATACAGTGAATTCATTTTCTTATAACTGGGGTCTGACCAGATAGATGGCAGTGAGGATTAGAGGCCCAGGATCGTGCTGGGCGGTTGGACAACGCAATGCCTCCTCATCCACTTTCCTTTAACTGTCTTAGCAGAGGGTAGTGGGGAAGTACTCAGAGGATGGATAGATAATGAATAACCATCATGTTCTAGCCCAGGCACAGAGGGGCTTACCTCAGGGAGCTATTTCAACAAGCTGAGCAAGACAGCTCCTGACCCACAGTCCACCTCCAGAATGAGAAGGTCACCGTATGTCCCAGCCACATGGAGACGCTGAGCCACCTCCTCCAGGACCCATTCAACCAGTTCCTGAAAGGGAGAGAGAGGGAGAGAGAGAGAGAGAGTGAGAGAGAGAGAGAAAAAGAAAGAAACAAAGAGAGAAAGAAACAAAGAAAGAAAGAAAGTCAGAATTGGACTTATGCTTGATGCCAGTGGCACAGGCATCATGCTATACAGGAAGCCGAGATATGAGGATCATGCTTTTTAGACAGGGCAGGCAGGAACGGTCTGTGAGACACTTATCTCCAAAGAACCACCAGAAATCCAGAAGTGGTGCTGAAGGCTCAAGTGGTAGAGTGCCTGCCTTGAACTGAGGAGCTTGGGGACAGCGCCCAGGCCCAGAGTTCAAGCCCCAGGACTGACAAGAAGTGGAATTTCCACCAAAACAAGTGGACTGAATAGCAGCCATTGTCATAGGGAGCATGGCAGAGAAGTCAGGCTGAGCTTCCTGTAAACTGGCGGTCATGAATAGGTCATCCAGCTTCTTCGTGCCTCATTTTCCCCAGCTGCAAAACTGAACAGTGAAGGATCCCCTTCCTCATGGGGATAGGGTAATGATGAAAGAGCCATGTTTTGTTTCATAATCCCATACCTGTTGCACGATAAATAACAGGCCCCATCTGAGCCCTTTCCAGCTATCTTCCTGTCATATGCTCACAGAATTTCCAAGAACCATATCTGGCGACCGCTCCTTCTATGCCTGGCACTGCCCCAGTGACCCCCCTATATTGATTCCTTGTTTCATCACAACTGTCCCAGGAGGATACTGAGGTCTGATGGTCAAGACCCAGAGCTTCACCTGTGGTCAAGAATCAGCTGCTGTGTACTAAGAGTTTGGGACAATCCATCTAAACCGATGACTAAACGTGGCACTACCTGTCTAGCATCTCAATACAGAGAACCAGTCATGGTGGCCAACACCTGTCACAAGAGGATCGTGATCCAGCCCAGCCTGAGCATATATTGACTCTCTATCTCGGAAATGCCCAAGACAGAAAGGCTTGGCTTTCATGGTAGAATACCTGACTGGCAAGCCTAAGGCCTTGAGTTCAAACCCTAATATACCAAAATGAATCAGAGGCCCTGTGCCAGAGGCTCATGCCTATAATCCTAGCTATTCAGGAGGCTGAGATCTGAAGATCATAAGTCAAGGTTTAAAATAGGTTTGGCCTCACCCATCAGACCTCATGATGAAAAGACCCAGAGTCTAACCCATCCAATGCGCTCCATACTAACAGAGCTGGCATCCTGACTAAGTGCTGGCCATGCTCTCTGTCCCCCTGGGGAGCCACCCCCTGCGGGCCACACCACCAGGTCCTCCCAAGCTCCCTCTTCCACCAACCAGGACCAAGGGAATACACAGCTCCAGGGAACACAGATCCCTTGGCATTATAATTTAAGCGTTTCACCCATTCAGGCCCCAAAACCTAAGACACAACATCCATGCACCTCCCACCAAAGATAGCAGTTAGAAGTTACCCAAAGGGTCCAGTGCTCCTTGTTACAACCCACTTCTACACACACACATACACACACACACACACACACACACACACACACACACACACAAATCTGGCACAGGTGGTTCATGTCTGTCATCCTAGCTACTCAGGTGGCTGTGGTCTGAGGAATACACTTCAAAGCCAGCCCATGCAGGAAAGGCTCTGAGGACTATTATCTACAGTGTACTACCAAATAGATAGAGATGGACCTGTGGCTCAAGTGTCAGAGCAGTAGCTTTGAGCTCAGAAGGTCAGGAACAACACGTATGCCCTGAGTTAAAGGCCCAGTTCTTATACCTACAAACACACACAGACACAGAATGACACAGACACAAACACAGACACACAGACACAGACACAACACACACACACACACACACACACACACATACACACACAGTGACAGCCCAAGGCTTCAGCAGTCCCTGAGAATAGAACCATGAACTCATTCCATTAGGATCATATACCATCCCCAAGAAGGTGGCACTACCGACCTCAGACCCACTGTAGACAAACCATTGAGCCTCTCACATATCTGGAATGTCTCATAGACCAGCATGGCATTTCACACTGTACACACTGCTATGCAGAAAACTTAGCCACCTATTTTTTTGTTGTTGATCATGGGGTTTGAACTCTGGGCCAGGTCACTGTCCCTCAGCTTTTCAGCTGAAGGTGAGCACTTTCCCACTTAAGCCACAGCACCACTTCCTGTTTTCTGGTGGTCCATTGGACATCAAGTCTCACAGACTTTCCTGCCCAAGCTGGCTCTGAACATGGTCTTCACATCTCAGCTTTCTGAGTAGCGAGGATGACAGTTGTGAGCCACTGGAGACTTCTGGATTCAACACCTTCACATACCCAGAGGAAAACCATCTCATAAGGCCACAAACTTCTTGCAACCCTTCACTTCAGACTTTGTCACCAAGCATCCAAATCCATCCTTTATTGGAGAGAATACACACACAGCAATCCCACCCCTGCACCCATTCGCTCACTCCCTGCCTGCCACAAGCTCCATCCTCTTGAAGCTGTGGCTTCAAGCTGGGGTAAACTTGGGGAGCTCTTAGAAATGTGTGTACAGTGGGAAGAGCACCTTGTCTCCCAACCACAGCACCCCCCCCTCTTCGTCCCTCCCACACCTGGACCATCCTTTGAAGGCAAATATGTTTTACTTTCTTTCTTTTTTCAATTGTGGGGCTTGAACCCTAAGCCTGGGTGCTGTCCCTGAGCATTTCAGCTCTAGGTGAGCACTCTACTACTTAAGTCACAACACGACACCACTTCTGCTTTTCTGGTGGTTCATTGGAGATAAGAGCTTCAGGGTTTTTCCTGACCCGGCTGGCTTTGACCCCTGATCCTCAGATCTCACCTCCGGAGTACCTAGGAAGACAGTCATGAGTTAGTGCCACCTGGTCAAAGATACTTTCCCATGCCTGTCATCCTATCCTCTCAGGAGACTGAAATCTGTGGACTGCAGTTGGATGCCACCCTTGGCAACAAAGTCAATGAGAACTTTTTATCTCCAATTATAAAAACCTAAACATGTTGGAAGTGGAGCTGTGGCTCAAATGGTAGAGTGCTAGCTTTGAGTATAAATGACAAGGGATAGGACCCAGTCCCTAGTTTCAACTTTTGCTAGTAAAGCCCCACCCAAGAAAGGGAAGCAGGTGGGCATACAGGAGCTGAAAGCTCACACATAATACTCAAGACTCCCAGAACAGACCCCATCCTTCTCTGATTCTTTAGATTCTATGTCCTATATCATGGTAATCTTAGATGGAACTTGCCATGCACCAAGTTAGGATGGTAAAGTACAATCGCATATTCAGGATCCCCTGACCTTATCAAAGACTCAAGATCTCTCACTGTCCTGCCTCTACACTGGGTAGGGAGGTGAGGTCTAGTTATCCAACCACAGGATGTGGGAATGAAAGGATTTCTTGGCCAAGGGACGCAGACTCAAGGGCTCCAGGTCCCTTTCACTCAGGAAGGAGAAAAGGGCTGATCTATCCCAGGAATGTTCCTGGGTTGTGAGTACTCTCAAAGGAACAACCTTGCTCAGAGACCAATGCCTCTGGTTTTCCCACCAGCCTCTATCCAAACCTGCCCCACCTTCAGTCTGCCATCTCTGAATCCCAGATCTGCCATCTAGACTAAAGGCTGAGCCTGCAATGAGACCCATATCTCCCTCTGAGAATGGCAATCACGGGGTCCTCGCACCCCCTAGAGGAAGTTTGGGGCAACAAGGGTCCTTATTCCCACCTTCATTCCTTGGCTGTCCTGTGCTAGTGGCCAGCTTACTTCTGTCTCTGGTGGAGGAAAGAACAGGGTGTGAGGGGGTGTCATCTTCAGATTGAGCCCTGGAAAGTTCCAGTCCCCAAGGATGTACTGCACAGGCAACCTGCAGTGGATGATAGCCAGGTGGTCAATGGTGAACCCAATGTGCCAGGACTCTTAATAGCAGTGTGGCTGGGTCCAAGGGTCTATCACTTTTGGTCTAGGTTGTCAGGCGAAGTCATGTCTCCAATGTCATGACACTCCTTATCTGTGATCGTCCTCCCTCTTCATCTTCCTTCTTATCCCTTGTTGCCCCCTCCCCAACACTCCCTCACACCAATACCTCCCTAGCGCTTGGACAGCTTATTCTTATCTGACCAGAAAATAAACTCATTGGCGCCAAGGATGATTGAAGCCTGGTGACCTGCCCTGAGTCCTAGTGCCTACCCGAGGCTGCTTACCTCTGCAGTCAGGTACCACACAGCTCCTGGATGTCAGAAAGTTGCTGAGGTGTCAGTAGCATGGTCCTACATACTGGCTTTATGCTCTGAAATTGTCCCCACATAAATTGTGAATGGTTGGCTCCCTTGATCCAGGGACTCCAAACCATGGCTCACATGTTCTCCCTTCTTCCTTCCTTTCCTCCTTTTCTCCATCCGGCCTTCCCTCCTCTTTATCTCTTTCCTTCTTTTCTCTCACTCCTGGGCCTTGAACTCTGAGCCTAGGTGCTGTCCCTGAGCCTTTTTACTCAAGGCCAACAGACTACGACTTGAGCCACACATCCACTTCTGGTGTTTTCTTTTTGGTAGTTAGTTGGAGATAAGAGTCTTACAGGCTTTCCTGCCTGGGCCTCAAGCATCGATCCTCCATCACAGCCTCTTATGTAACTAGGATGACAAGCATGAAGCACCAGCATCCAGCTCAAACCAAGATTTCTTCATGTGCTGTGGAACCAGCAATGGAAACTCTCATTGTCTATGACCCCTCCAGAGCCTGGCACACACTGTGACTCTTTCTTGCATAAATAAATGAGCAACTGTTTACAAAAATACTACAGAAAAGTCCCATCCCATTCAGGTAAGCATCATGGTGGGCGGGCCAAAGCCTGATGTAGCTCTCCCACAATTCACCTCCTCCCTCTTCCCAGCCTCCTGGTGCCACTGCACTTAACTGTTTTGGCTCTGAAGACATGATCCATGGTGTAACTCACTGGATTCCAGGACCTCTGGGATGCCTATCTTCTCAAAGATCTCTGGCCAGTGGCTGACCAGCTCTGTGGCACTCAATTCCCCACTCAAGAGTGAATGAGGTTGCCATCAGCTGAAGGCCAGGCTCAAGGGGCCTACTCTCCTACCCCTGGAGCCAGCCAGGATGGCCCACCACATCTGGCCCCCAAGTTTCATGTTGCAGAAAAAGGATCCTCCAGGCATCTTGGGTTTCTGAATCTCCCAGAGTCCAGTGCAGGTGCTGACAATCCTCTCTACTCACAGCTGGCAGGCTAGGGATGGTGAGATCACAATCTCTTCTCCTCATGACATCCTCAATGTTATGCCTAGGTCGCAGGACCCCCACCAAGAAGACCACCCAAAGTCAGGCTCTACAGCTGTTTTATTTAAATGGGCTGCAGCCCGGGCCTCGTACTACACTCTGACACAGCAGAGCCCAGGAGGAGAGCTCTGAGATAAGGATTTACAGGTCTTATAAAGGCACACAAGGAGGTGGTTTAGCACCACGTGTTGCTCTGCTCTGAAACGAGCAACAAATTGTCACTGCTTCAAGTACTTTAACCCTTCACTCAACTGTGGTGGTCACACTAGAGAGAGTCAGAGGAGAATCAACAGCTGCTGCATAAAAGCAATCAAGGCACGACGTTCATAGCAGGAGACCATCTGGCTTGGGAACTCTGCTTGTGATACTTTGAACGTCATTGATTGTTGGCTGAAATGGTCCATCTAATTTGACCTATAATCCCAGGCGTTAGTGGAAATTGCCAGCTTCCAAAAAAAAAGCCCTGAAAAAGGTGGCATTTCAGTTGTCCCAATCAAACTTAAAGGTTTCTAAAGTTAGTGGTCCCCTTTTCTTTCCAGACAGCCCACAGCAGGTTACAGAAACTGGCATTCAGCAAGCCCTAGCTAACTGCCACGGCCTGATACCGGGCAGGCTCCAGCACGAGGAATACACTTGCCTACCACTGCCCAGCTGGAATAAGCACAGGCAGGACACAGATTAGAGTCTGCAGGACGCCAGGGAGGACTTCAAACCAGTGCACTCTCCCGGGAGGGAATCCACACCACCAGTGGGGTCCCAGAGCCCCCTGCCCAGATGCCCATGGACACCGTCAATGCCCTGGGTAAGGTTACCCTCTCATCTTCGGTAGTGGTGAACCATCTGCAATGTCACACCGTTCACCACTTCCCAGACCCTCCTAGATTTACAGCCCCTGCTCTACATCCCCCTTGAATTAGCTCCACCCAACCCTTGCATTAGCTCTACCTATACAAATGAGAGCAGACTGTCTGGCTGGAAGAGTGTGGCTGTGGTCACACTCGTCTCACAAGCCTTCAGGCTTAAGACAGAAGGTGTCCACTTTGGTCTGTGGTTCACACAGGCCTCCTAGGGGAGACCCACGCAGGCCCAGCAGTTACTGTGGGTTATAGGAAAGGGGGAAGTGAGAGGTGGAAAGAACATCTACTGAAATCATCCCCATAGGAGCTATGAAACAGTGATGGTGAAAACAAAAATTATGGCTGGTCTCATACTTGGCATTGATGAAAAAAGAACAACAAATACACACATACAAATGCAGAACAGTGACTGTAGACTCATCCATGCAGCACCTGCAAATTGCCAACTGATCACTCACCTGAGATCAGTCAGGTTCTCTCTCTCTCTCTCTCTCTCTCTTTCATGCACACACACTCTCTCACACACACAAACACACACACACACACACACACACACACACACACACAAACAAACATAACAATCCATAATATTTACTGTAGTCTTATCCATGCAGCACCTGCAATTTGTCAACTGATCACTCACCTGAGCACAGTCTCTCTCTCTCTCTCTCTCTCTCTCTCTCTCTCTCTCATGCACACACACACACACACACACACACACACACACACACAGAGACTCAGAGTAGTGCCCCTCCTGAGTTTGTTGGTTCCTCATCTGGGACAATGTACAAGCTGCAACACGGGAGTTCCCTTCTCAGAACCAGGGACTCGACCCAAGGAAGCACAGCTCCAATAATGCTGAACCACCCTGCCTCTCCCTTTCTCCAGGGCCAGACACTTTCCCTTGGGAATAACCAGCCTTGACTCCCCATTCACCAAAACCCTAGACCAGGACTCTGGGTGAAGGAGTCCTGAGACAGTTAGCTCTTCAGACTGGACTGAAAACAAGCAGGAGGTCATTGTGCCCCCAGAGAAGTGTCTGACCCGGGGTAGGGGCAGTGTTGGGTAAATGGATGGGGTCCTAAAGGCTATATACATGGATACACTTCCTACTTCCAGCCTAGAAGTCACTTCTGGGTGACTTGGGGAAGATGAGGAAATCAGTTGGACTTGGAGCACCAGCAGATGGTGGCAGAGCTGGGAAATGTGTTCACCCTATGAGTGCTGTTGACAGCTGGAGTGGGGGGTCAGGCAAGGTGTAAGTGTGTTAGAGGGGCGTGTTCTTCCCAGACATTCACCTTCTATCTGACCCCCAGTGCCCTTACCTCCCTAGTGGGCTCTTGTGGGACCCTCCTCAAGTAAAATTATGACCGAGCACAAAAGACAAGGGCTCACACAACAAGGAGGGTCTATCTTCTGAATCCAACACCACCCACCCTCAGAGAAAAGGAAATATCCCAAAAAGGCTGGTGTGGAAGTTCTGCTTCCCATCTCTGAGTAAAGCCACCAGGTTCCCCCCAGTGAGAGGAAGGGTGCAGATGCATGGCTCTGTGGCTCCCACTGCTCTAGGCCAGGGGCTAAGTGGTGCTCCCTCTTCACCCATACCTGCATCTGCCCTTTTCCTGGGACACTGTCCACTAGGGATGGGGGTGGGATCCCAGGATCAACATCCACTCCCCAACTCTCCACTCCTGGTGCACATTTGTGGCAGAGTCAGGGCTGGCCTGCCTGGTGCTGGGGAGGTGCTTTGGGACACAAGAGGGGAGGCAGGAGTCATGGGTCTGGGTCTGGGGAGGTGGAGGGTAAGGGGAGGTCGTGAGGTGCAGAGCCGCAGGGCTACCACTGGGGACCGGGACCGGGTCAGGGCAGCAAGGAGGACAGGGGTGCACCATCGCTGGATGACTCCAAAAGGCGCCATGGGTCCAAGCTGGTAGCAACCTGTTTCAAACGTGGTGTCATGGGGAGGGCAGGGGAAGGGCCCAGGGCAGGGGCTGGCAGGTGGCAGGGCTGAGCTCACCCCCTCCACAGATGAGCTCCTGGTGCAGGGGCCCTGGATTCAGGGCCTACTTGGCCTCTGAGCCTCTCTGGGGCTGTAAGAGGGATGTGCCTGCTGTGCTGGCTTTGTGTCCTCTGTGCTCCTGGCCCAGACCTGTGCTCCTACAGCAGCAGAGGTCAGCCATTGATGCTGCCACCCCTGGTGCGTGTGCCTGCTCTTCTCTGCTCTTTCTCTGCCCCAACTTCTCACCCAGGCTGCCCAGCTCCTGCTGCGCATTTATGCCAGCTCCCATGTGCCCCTATCTGCAGCAACTATGTGCCCCTTCAGCCACGCCCTGTCCTCCCCTCATTCACACTCCGTCCCCACCTCGGGCATGCCCCCGCTCCTGGCTTTGTGCTGCCCTGACTCTCCATTAAGGCTATCAGGCTATGGCAGAATCAGCCTCACCTCAGCTCAGGGCTTCCCTCCAACCCCAGCAGCTGCCTGGGGGAATTGAAGATCCCCTCAGCCCAACCACTGGGGGAGACTCTACTCCATCCACCCCACACACAAATTAGGTGCAAGGTAATGCTCCATGTTTGTGTGTGTGTGTGTGTGTGTGTGTGTGTGTGTGTGTGTGTGTGTGTGTGAGTGTGTGTGTGTGTAAGTGTGTGATTGTCCTCTCAAGGATTCAGAACATTGAATCTTTTGGGATGACAGTACATAGCACACTTAAAAAACAATACACAGAACCCTGTGTAATGAATTCAGCACAATGTGCCTTTCGAAGGACTCAACACATAGCAACTTTTGGGATCCTCATGGTAATTTAATTACCAATAAGATGAGACATGCCATTTTGACATCACTAAACTTAAATATCATAATATTATGACATTATATGTCATAGTGACATTAAAGTCATATTGTGAACTCCTATTTTGTGATTTCATCCTATTACAAGCTATCATTATTGGTGAATATCAGAAATCCATTGTGACCTCAAAGCCATTGTGACATGAAAATCCCTTTGTGACATCAGAGTGCCATTGTAATATCATTAACCTGTTCTCACATCACAAACCTGTCCTGTCCATTGTGACCTTACCACCAATGTGACATCACAAAGCCATTGTGATATCACATTGCTATTGTGACATTTCAATCACCTTGATTCACCCAAACCCATTATGACATCGTTAGAACTTTTGAAAAAACACATGGCCTTTGTGACATCACAGTCCCTTTGTGTATCCATATCCTCATTGTGAAATATCAATTGAGATCAGATATGCCATTATAATATCACAAAGCATTTACAATATAATCATTGGTGTGACATCACATTGTAATGATGACAACATCAGGTCATTGTGACATCACAAATAGGTAATGACATCATACCTCTATGACACCATATTGTCAATGTGACAACATATTATGAAGGCTTATTATGTGATTTCGTATTTCAAATGTGGGTTCATATCAAAAACATATTTTGACTTCATAACTATTGTGACATGACAATCCTTTTGTGATGTAACATTGCCATTGTGATATCTCTAAACAACTGTGACAACTCAAACATGTCCTGTCCTCGTAAGTTTTGTGACATGTTGCCACTGTGTTAGGCCCATTGAGAACTCAATCTATTTTTGACCTCATATTATTTCAGGTATGACATTAAATATTAGAAATATACTGTGATATTATGAATATTGTGACATCACACTGCTAGATGTAATGACCATTTTGTCACATTGCCACATCACAAATCTGTTCTGACTTCATCACATATGTGCCAACAAATGACTTTGGAATCCTCACAATCCCATTCTAAACTCATATACTCATTATGAGTTAATGACAATTGAGGTCTGGAATGCCATTCTACTGTGACATCACAAAACTAATTTGAACTCATCACTCTTATGGCATTACCAATTAATTGTGACATAACAAGAATCTTATGACATTATAATTTGACATCATATTGCAATTGTGATATTACTGAACTATCATGCTTTCACAAATCTATTATGATCTCATCACATCTTAGACAATTATGGCCTTTGAGACATCAAGTTCCTTCCTTCATTGTGCACTTGTAGCAATTGAAAATTGAAATAAGACGTGATATTGCAAACTAGTTTTGACATCACTAACCCATTTTTATATCATTAACACTTTGACAACCAGAACCTGTTAGGAACATTAGCACTTTTGACAAAAACATGGCCTTTGTTTCATCACAGTTCATTTGTATATGTCATTGTGACTTCATTCTCATATCCTCACTATAAACTAATGGCAATTAAGATCTGACATGCCATTGTGACATCATAAACCCTTTGTGACATCATCACTATTGTGACATCAGACTGTTGTGATGACACAATCAGCTCACTGTGACATCACCAAGCTACAGTGACATCATAGCATTATGACATCGCATTGCCATTTTGCTGTCATAGACATATTGTGAATGAATATCTTGTGATTTCATTCTATTTCAAATGTGGCATATCAGTTGATATCAGAAACACATTGTGACCTCATAACCATTGTAAGATAATAAATCCTGTGTGACATCATAACCAGTGTGACATTATATTGACCCTGTGTGACATCATAACCAGTGTGACATTATATTGTTGTTATGATATGTTTAGCTTATGGTGACATCACAAAATGATAATGACAGCATAGCATTTGGCATTGTCATTGTGACATCATAGTCACATTATGAGTGCCAAATCTGTGATTTCATTGTATTTGAAATGTGGCACGTGGGTTGATATCAGAAACTCATTGTGATATCACAACCATTGTCACATCAAAATCCCTTTTTGACATCAATTTGGCAATGTGACATCACACTGGCAATGTGATGCTAGTAAGGCATCGTGATATCACAATGGTCATGAATTCACAATGGATTTCTGGTATCAACTGACATGCCACATTAGAAATAGAATCAAATAACATAATAGGCAAACACAACGTGTCTATGACATCAGAATGACAATGTGATGTTACAATGCTATGATGTCATTGTAGTTTTACATGTCAAAATGAGCAGATCATGTCATAATGGCAACATGATGTCACAAATATTATTAAGTCAGAAAGGATTTGTTATGTTTCTATGGTATATCTGATGTCAGTTTTCATTTGTTCCCCATGAGGCTAGGATACAAAAAGGTTCTGTGATGTCACAGAGGCCATGTGTGTTTTCAAAGGTGATTATTAGTCATAATAGGTATGGGATGGCACAATGTGATCCATAATGTCACAATGGAAATGAGATATCCCATTGGGTTTTTGATGTCACAGTGGTGATGAGGTTACAATGGTTTTGTGATGTCACAGTTTGTTTGTAATATCAGAATGATATAATCAAATTTCAATGACTCATAATTCAATATGAGGATACCAGGTGATAGAAGCAGCTCCATAGTATGAGGTCATACTATGAAAACCCAATGGGACAGTGATTTCACAATGACAATGTGATATCTCACTATCATGTTATAAGAATGTTTTGATGTCACAATTGGTGATGCAATACTGATGAGGTGGTCGCAATGGATTTGAGATGTCCCAAGGGGTTGGTAATGGCACAATGGCATGTGGGATCTCAATTGTCATTAACACACCACGAGTATATGAGTTTGGGAAGGGATTCTGATGTCAGCAAAGCATATGTAGTGAAAAAGCTGAATAACTAACAGGTCTGAGATGTCACAAAGTGAAACAATGGTTATGATGTCCAGCGGTGTGAAATCATGATGTTACACTGGATTTTAGATATCTCATGTCATATCTGAAATACGAGATCGAACACAGGTTTTCAACTCACAATGGGCCTAAAATATCACAATGGCATGTGACAAAATTATGAGAACAAGAGAGGTATTTGAAGTCATAGTGGGTTAGTGATATAACAAAGGCAATGTACTGTGACAAAGAGATTTAGATCTCACAAAGGTTGTGAGTTCATAATGGTTTCCTGATATCAACACAGATGGCACATTTGAGATAGAATGAAATCAAAGAGTAGGCATTTGAAATGGGTCATGACATGAAAATGACAATGTGATATCAAGGCATCAATGTTTGATAGTATACGTACTCATTACCGTGCTCATGTAACTGTAATCCTTGTGTACACTGTATTTACTATAAAAAATAACTCACAGAAGAAAAAATAGAAAAATATGGTCTGGTGTCATTGGGGTTTGGTGATGCACAATGAATGGTGGTGTCATGATGACAATGTGATTTCACAGACATAATTATTACACAAAGTATATGTGATGATATAATGCTATGTGTGATAACAATTTTCATTAGTTCACTATGAAGATATGAATACACAAAGGGTCTGTGACGCCACAGAGGTCATGTGTTGTTTTTTTTTCTTCTTTTTTTCATGTTTTTTTTTTTTGTGAAAATACTGTATAGAGGGGTTAAAATTACATGGGCAAGATAATGAGTACATTTCTTATCAAGCATTGTAGCCTCCTCCTTTGTTTCCCCTTCCCATCCCTAACCATCCTTCCCCTGCCCCCCACCCAATCCTCCCCGCTCCCCCTCCCTCTATCTGCATGAAAATTGTAAAGTTCGTTTTCGACATAACGACTTGTACATCTCAAGACTTCACAATAGTTTTGTGATGTCACAATTTGATTTTGAAGGCACAACAGCAATGTGATGTCACAATGGTTTTGTGATGTCACAGTGGTGATAAGGTCACAATGAGTTTGTGATGTCACTATGAGTTTGTAATATCACAATGACATGTCCAATTTCAATTTCTACTAGTTCACAATGAGGATACAATTTCAAAGAGAGAATCTTAAGCTCCAAAGGCCATGAGTTTTTAGTCATAACTTGTGTGATATGCTGCCATTAGGATATTTTAAGCCTTTAGTAAGCTTATAATCTGTTTTCAAACTCATAATAATTCAGGTATGATATATGATATCAGAAATTGACTCTGACATGAACATTGTGACATCACATTGATAGACATCAAGAGCATGGTGTCACATTGTGAACTCACAAATTTGTTAGGGCTTAATCACATTTGGGCCAACACATGACTTTGGAGACAACACAGTCCCTTTGTGAACTCATATCTTCATTGCGAATTAATGACATTTGAGATCCGGCATGCCATTGTAACATTTCCAACCAATTGTGACAGCACAAACCTATTATAGCAGAAACACATTGTGATCTAATAGACATTGTGGTAGCACAATCCCTTCATGACCCCACATTTCCATAGTTATATCACTAACCCAATGTGAAATTCCAATCCTCTCATACCCAATCCAGGCATGAAATGTGATACCCGAGTCCAGTGTGACATCTTCATCATGGTGACATCACACTGATAGATGTTATAAGCATTTTGTTACATTCTGACACCTGTTAGAACTTCATCCCTTTTGTGACAACGCATGCCTTTGGAGACATCACAGTCACTTTGTGAGCTCATATACTGATTGTGGGTTTATGACAATTGATATCACATGTGTCATTTTGATATCACCAACCAATTGTGACATCACACACCACTTGTAAACTCATCACCAGTGTGGCATCACCAATTGCGATATCAAAACATAATTAAGTCATCATATTGCAACATCACATTGCCATTGTGATGTCACTCTTCCACTGTGTTTTCAAAAACCTACTGCATTTTAGAAAATTCATAGCCTTTTATACTTCAGTCTTCTTCTGTGAACTCATATCCTCATTGTGAAATAGTAGCAACTGAAATTGGACATGTGATTATGAGATGTGACTTCACAAAACTATTTGATTTCATAACCAATGTGACATCACAAACCCATTGTGAGCTTTCATTACCATTTGACATCACTATCACATGGTGACATCCAAAACCTATTAGGACCTCAGCACCTTTGAAAAAACACATGGCCTTTGTGACATCACAGTCCCTTTGTGTAACTATACCCTCATTATGAACTGACACTTGATATCAAACATGCCATTGTAACATCACGAACCCTTTGTGACATCACCAGTGTGGTATAATATTGTCATTTTGGTAGTATCAATTAGTTTTGACATCACAAATCTACAATGACAAGATAGCATTATGAGATCACACTGCCATTGTGATGTTATAAATAGATTATGAATGCCTGATTTTAATCTTTTTTTTTTCCCGGTCATGGGGCTGGACCTCTGGGCTTGGGTGCTGTCCCTGTTCTTCAGCTCAAGGTGAGCACTCTATCGCTTGAGCCACAGAGCCACTTCTGGATTTCTAGTGGTTTTCATTGGAGATAAGAGTCTTATAGACTTTCCTGCTGGCTTTAAACTGCGATCCTCAGACCTCAGCCTGCTGAGTAGCTAGGTTTAAAGGCATGAGCCACCGGTGCCCGGCTTTTTCATACTATTGCAAATGTGACATGTGTGTTGATATTAGAAACATAATGTGACCTCATAACTATTGTAACATCATAAATCAGCAGTGACAATAAATTGTCATTATGACACCATCAGCTCATTGTGACATCACCAAACAACAATGGCATCATAGCATTAAAAATCAAAGTGACATTGTTAAGACTTAAGAGTGTGAAGGCTTATTCTGTGAATACACTCTGTTTCAGAAAGCCATTTTGACCATATGACCATTGCGATATCACAATCCTTTGTGACATCACATTGCCTTTGTGATGTCATTAACCTGCTGTGCCGTCACAACCAGTCCTGTCCTTGTAGTTTTGTGACATGCTGTCATGGTCATATAGTAGGGCCTTTGTGAGCTCATAATCTGTTTTCAATCTCATATTTCTGGTTTGACATGTGATATCAGAAATACCTTATGACATCATACTGCCAGATGTCATGACCATTGTGTCACATTGTGACATCACAAAGCTGTTAGAAAGGCATCACATTTGTGACACCATATGCCTTTGGAGACATTACAGTCCCTTTTCGAACTCATATATTCATTGTCAATTAATGACAATTGAGATATCCCATGCCACTCTGAAATCATGGACCTATTGTGACATCACAAACTTATTGTGACCTCATCATGAGAATGGTATCAACAACTAATTGTGGTATCAAAGCATTATTTTGACAAGATATTGTGGTATTGGCATTGTTCTTTCACTGACCTATTGTGTTTTTTGCAAACCTATTATGGCCACATCACATGTTAGAAACTTCATGGCCTTTGAGACTTCAAGCTCTTTCTGTGAACTCGCGTACTTATTACCTCTAAGGCAAGGAGACAAACCATTGAGTCACATTTAGTATAATAAACCAATTTACACTAGAAAGGAGACTGTGATCACTTTATCCTGTACTGGATAACCAGGTACAAGATCAGCCTTGACCACCAAACCTCAGATCTCCAATGGGCAGCCCCACCCTATCTTAATTTATCTGCAAGCCACCAGCCAAAAAATTATGATCTCCAAAGCTCCAAACCTCAATGGGCAAGGCTTTTAACTTTTCCATTACTCCCTCCTTCACTACAGACCTATCATTCCTTTCTGGTCTTTCTGTTTTTCCCTTCCATCACTTCCTTCTTCTCTTCAGGCCTCTCCAGTCTCCACAGACCTGCACTACTCTGCCCTAATGACCACTTTTCTGCTTCCTCTCTTCTCAAGTTTTTCCCTTCCTGCTGTATTACCACTTTCTTCCATCTGGGTAGCTCTCATTTTTATCTCCCCTTCCAATGCTCTAAAAATGCAACTTATATATAGGTTGTACCCCTCCTCACTCCAACGGGTCTTCTGCCTAACAGTTTTCAATCTTTATTTCCCAAACTGCCAAATGCTCAATCACTTCTTGACAGCTCACCATGTGAGGCTTGAAACCTCTACCTTTGGTGGCATTCCCCACACTCTCCGGTGGACCAGGCCAAGAATTTACAATGATTAACGGCTCCCACAGATAATTCTGGCTCTACTGGTTATTATAGTATCATCATAGTGAATTAGAAGAAATTGAAATTGTTTATGTCTTTGTTATATTACAAACTTGATGAGACATCACTAACCCATTGTGACCTCATCACTGCGGTGACATTACAAACTCATTGTGATATCACATTACCATTGTGCCACCATGATCATATTGTGACATCCCAAACCTATTATGACCTCAGAATCTTTGAAAGAAAGCATGGCCTTTGTGACATCACAGGCCATTTGTGTACCCATATCCCCATTTTGAGCTAATGACAATTGAGATCATACATCCCACTTTAACATCGAAAACACTTTGTGATATCATTACCAGTGTAACATCACATTGTCATTATGACAACTTCAGCAAATTGTGACATCCTAAAACAATGACATCATAGCATTATGACATCACATGCTAATTGTGATGTCACAGATATATTGGAATGCCTATTCTGTGGTTCCATTCTATTTCAAATGTGGGAGGTGGGTTGATATCAGAGATTTATTGTGACCACATAATCATTATGACATCACAATACCTTGATGACACCACATTGCCATTATGATATCACTAGCCCACTGTTACATCACAAAACTGTCCTATTCTCACATATTTTTTGACATGCTGCCAGTAAGATCTCTTTGGCATCTCTGAGTTCATAAATTGTTCAACTCATACTTCAGGTATGACGTGATATCAGAAATCCGCTGTGACAGAATCACCACTGTGACATCACACTGACAGTTGTCATGACCACTGAGTCACACTGTGACATCACAAACCTGTTAAGACCCATTACACTTGTGCCAACATATACCTTTGGATACATAATTATCCCTTATGAACTTATATATTCATTGTCAATTAGAGATCTGGCATGAGATTGAGACATCACCATCCTATTGTGAAATCACAAACCTATGTGACCTCATCACCTGTATGGATCACCAACTATTTGTGACTTCAAAACAATACTATCTCATGTAATGGTAACATCACATTGCCAATGGGATATCTCTGTCTCATTGCATTTTCACCAACCTATTATGTCCTCATAATATTTTACAAAATTTAGGGCCTTTCTGACTTCTAGCTCCTTATGTGAACTTGTATCTTCATTGTGATCTAGTAGAATGAAATTGGACATGTAATGGTGATATTACAAATTCATTGTGACATCACTATCAAAGTGTGACCTTATCACCACTGTGACATCACAAACCCATTGTGACATCACATTGCCACAGTGATATCACGATCACCTTGTGATATCCCAAAACTGTTGTGACCTCTTAGCACCTTTGAAAAAGCACATGGTGTTTGTAACACCACAGTCCCTTTGAGTAACCATATCCTCACTGTGAACAAAGGACAACTGACATCAGACATGCCATTGTACCATTACAGATGCTTTGTGACATCATCGACAGAGTGAGATGATATTTTTGTTAGGATACCATCAGACCACTGTGACATCCCAAAATGACAATGACAACATAGCATTATTACATCACATTTTCATTGTGAGGTCATAGAGACAATGTGATTGCCTATTCTGTGATTTCATTCTATCTCAAATGTGGCATATAGGTTGATTTCAGAAACCCATTGTGACCACATTACTATTGCGATATTGCAATCCCTTTGTGACCTCATAGTGATATTGTGATATCATTAATGCAATGTAAAATCACAAACCTGTCTTGCCTTCATAAATTTTGTAACAAGCGACTAGCTTGACCTGGGTTGGATGCCCAGAGCTAATTGCAGCCTCAACCATGAACCCTCAGACCTCCAAAGAGCAGCCCTGCCATTTGTTAACTGGCCTTGAAACAACCAAACCTCAAAATAATCATCTCCAAAGCTCCACACTTCAAAGGACAAGGCTTTTTCGTTTCTCTTCATCCTCCTTCTCTACAGACCTGTCCTACCTTTCAGGTCTTTTCATTTTTTCCTTCCATCATTCCTTTCTTCTCTTCAGGTTGCTGCACTCTTGACAGGCCTTCCCTGCCCTGTCTAGGTGGCCAGTTGCCGTCCTTCACCTCCTGCTCTCCCTCAATTCCCTCTCCTCCCAGGTCTTTACCCTCCTGCAGTCTCATCACTTCTTTCCTTCCAGGCCTTTCCCCTTTTCATTCCCCCTTCTGTTGCTCTGAACATGCAACCTATATATAGGCTGTACCCTGCCCCCACTAAAATATGTTTCCTGCATAACAGTTTTTAATCATCACTTCCCAAATGTCCATGCCCAATAACTTCTTGGCAGCTCACCATGTGGGACTTAACATCCTATCTCTTCAGCAGCATGTCCTGCCCACTCCAGCGGCATGCACCACCCCCTCTGGTGGTCCAGTCTAATAGGTCATGATGACTATCTGTTATAGGGGTACTGCTGGTTATTACAGAGTCCTCATAGTAAACTAGTAGTGATTGAAATTGGACAAATAATTGTGATATTACAAACTCATGACCTAACCAACCCATTATGACCTCAAAACCACTGTGACATCATGAACCCACTGTGATATCACATTGCTGTTTAGATACCAGGATCACATTGTGACATCCCAAATCTATTATGACCTCTTATAACCTTTGAAAAAATACATAGCTTTGTGACATAACAGTACTTTTGTTTACCCAAACCCCACTGTGAAATATTGACAATGGAGAATCACACATGACATTTTAACATTAAAATGTTGTGACATCACATTGTCGTTGTGATACCATCTGCTCATTGTGAAATCACAAAACTAAAATATGATAAAATTATAATTTCACATTGTCATTGTGATATCATCAATACATTATGAATGCCTTTTCTGTGATTTCATTCTTCTTCAAATGTCGCATATAGGTGGATATCATAAACAAATCATGAACTCATAACCATTGTGACATCACAATCCCTTTGCACATCACATTTTCATTGTGATATCACTAACACACCGTTACATCACAAACCTGTCCTGTCATCATAACTTTTGTGACATGATTTTTTTCCCTCATAATCTGTTGGCAACCTCATTAGATTTCACATATGACATTTGATATCACAAATTCCCAGTGACATCATGACCATGGTGACATCACACTGCCAGATGTCATAACCATTGTGTCAAATTCAGACATCACAAACCTTTTAGGATTTCAATATGTGACGACACATACTTTTGGAGAAACCACAGTCCCTTTGTGAACTCATGAACTCATTATAAGTTAAATACAATTGAGAACTATCATTTCATTGTGACATGGCCAGCACATTGTGACATCATCTATCTTTTGTGACTTCATCACCAATGTGGCATCATCAAACATTTGTGACACCAAAACAATATTCTGACATGATGAAGTGTGTTGACATTGACATGGTGATATCATTGTCCCACTGTTTCAAAATATGACCTAATATGACCTCATAACATTAAAAAAATTCATTTCCCTTAGGTCTTCATGCTCCTTCTGTGAACTTGTATGCAGATTGTGAAATAGTAGCGATTCAAATTGGACTTGTGTTTGAGATATTACAAAAACATTATAGCATCAAAAACCCATTGTGACCTCATCACAACTGTGAATCATAAAGCTATCATGTCCCCTAAGTACCTTAGAAAACACATATGACATTTGTGACCTCAGTCCCTTTGTGTACCCATATCATCAATTTGAACACATGACAATTGAATTCATATATACCATTGTAACATCACAAACCCTTTGTGACCCCATAACCAGTGTGACAACACATATTCATTATGACATCATCACCTCCTTGCAACATCACCAATTTACAATGACCTCATAGCATTATGACATTATGAGGGAATAGACACATTGTAAATGCCTATGCTCTTATTTCATTCTATTTTAAATGTGGCATATGGGTTGATATCAGAAAATCATTGTGATCCCATAAACATATGGCATCACAATCACTTTGTGACATCACAGTGCAATGGTGATATCACTAACAAACTGTGACATCACAAATATGCCCTGTCCTCATAAGCATTGTGACGTGCTGCAATTGTGATGTCTTAGGCCATTTTTGAGCTGGTAACCTGTTTTCAAACTTATAATAATTCAGTTCTGATATGTGATATTAGAAATCCACTGTGACATCATGACCATTGTGACATCATACTGACAGACATCATGACCATTGTATCACACTATGACATCACAATCCTCCTAGGACTTCATCACATTTGTGACAACACATGCCTTTGGAGATACCACTGTCCTTTTGTGAACTCAAATTCTCTGTGATTTCATAATAACTGAGAACATTTATGCCATTTGGATATCACCAACCAATTGTGACATTATAGACCTACTGTGACCCCTTACCTGTATGGCATCATCAACTAATTGGGACATCAAAACTTTTTGTAATTTCACAATGTGGCACCATGTTCATGATATCTGTCAGTGTGATGTCATAATGGTTATGATGTCAGAGTGGATTTCCGGTATCTCATGTCATACATGAAATATGAAGTTGGAAACAAATTATGAAGGCAATATGTTCTAAGATATCACAATGTCAGCATGTCACAGAAGTTATGAGGATAGGAGAGTTTTGTGATGTCACATGGTATTAGATATATCACAATGGCACTGTGATGTCACAACGTGATTATGATGTCAAAATGGTTACGTAGGCACAAAAGTGTGTTTCTGATATCAACTCTCATGCCACATTTGAAATACAATGAAATCACAGAATAGGCATTCACAATGTGTCTACGATGTCACAATGACAATTGTTGTCATACTGCGATTATATCATTGAGTATGGTGATGTCACAATGAGTTGATATTCTCATAATGAAAATGTGATATCACAATGATGTTATAATGGCATATCTGATCTCAATTGTCATTAGTTAACAACAAGGATATGGGTACACAAAGAGACTGTAATGTTGAAAAGTGTATGTGATTTTTCAAAGGAGCTAAGATGTCATAATAGATTTGAGATGTCACAATGGAATCATGATGTTACAATGACAATATTGTCACAATGGCTTTGTGATGTCGTGCTGATGATTATGTCAAAATGGGTTTGTGATATCACAACGAGTTTGCAATATTACAATCAAATTTCCAATTTCAATTACAACTAGTTCACAAGGAGGATACTGTAATAATCAGCAGGGCCCCGATAATTTATAGGGTCCGATAATCAGTGTGACCACAACTCCTGGCCAGCTGGAGAGGACAGGGCATTTTGTGGGAGGGGATGGTACATTAATCACCAAGAGTTGAGCTGTTAAGAAGTGATTGGGCTGTGGGGAGCTTGGGATGTGATAGTTGAAAACTGTTAGCATTTGGAGTGGAGAAGGGGTACAGACTTTACATATGCTGTTTGTTCAGAGCAATGGAAGGGGAGATACAAATTGAAAAGTCCTGGAAGGAAGGAAGTGGTGTGATAGCAGAAGGGGAAAGACCTGGGAGGAGAAGAAGTTGAGGGAGAGCAGGAGGTGAAGGATGGCAACTGACGACCCAGGCAAAGCAGTTCAGGCCTGTGGAGAGTAGAGAGGCCTGAAGAGAAGAAGGAACTGGTAGAAGGGATAAAGGGAAAGACTTCAAAGGAAGTATAGGTCTGTAGTGAAGGAGAGACAAAGGGAAGGGGAACAAAAGGCTTGCCCTTTGATATTTGGAGCTTTGGATATCATAATTTTGGGATTCAGTGGTTTGGAGAATATTTATTACATTAAATATGTCTAGATGGATTCCCTTGAACATTAGAGTTCCGAATGTTTGGAGTCCCCATGAAGATTAATCCATTTAGATGGCATCAGGCCTTGGCCCCAGGGCAAAATCCCTATAGGTGAGTGTGTCAGCCTTCAAGGCCTCGAGTGTTTGTCTCCAGAGGACCAACATGGACAAAAGTCCTATAGGTACCTCTAGGGGTGCGTTTGGGCAAGCTTGCCAACCTGTTTTGGGACCCCCTCTAGAGGTAATTTGTGGCTTTCTTGGGAAGCCATCTGAGAAATTTTGAGAGGTCATTTGGGGCTTCCTTGTGAAGCCATCTGGAACCTCCTTAAGAGGTCATGTAGTGCTTCCTTTGGAAGCTATATGGAACTTCATCAAGAGTGCATCTGCAACTTCCTTGAGAAGCTATCTGAGACCTACCCTGGAGGTCATCTTGGGCCTTCTCCAGTGGTCATCTTGGACTTTCTCCAGAGGTCATCTGGGACTTCCTCTGAAGGCCACCCGAGACCTATTCAAAAGTAGTCATTGGGGATTCCTTAAGAGGCAAGTTAAGACGACCACCTGAGGTCATGTGGAGCTTCTTTGGGAGGTCATCTCGGGTTACCTTGATGAAAAATCTGACTGTCTTCAGACATCATCTGGGAATTACTTGAGAAGCTATATAGGACCTTCTCTGGAGGTCATCTGTCTCTTTCTCAAGAGGGTTATCTAGAACCTCCTTTGGGGTTCATATGTGGCCTCCTTGAGTGGCCATCTGGGAGCTACTCAAGAGTTAATCTCATCCTCATTGAGAGGATATCTGGGGCCTCCTTTTGAGGTCATCTGACACTTCCTTGGGGAACCGTTTGGATCCTCCATGAGAGGTCATCTAAGGCCTCCTAGGGAGGATATATGTGACATCCTCCAGAGGTCATCTGCAACATCCTCAAGAGGCAATCTGGGATGTTCTCTCTGTCATCTCAGATCTCTGTAGAGGTCAAAATTGAGTGGTGTGGACATGTGGGTTTAGTGTCTGTGGCTATTGGTCTGTGTGTGTATGCTGATAGTTCTATCTGTGTCCTGTATGCACCTCTGTTTACTCCCTTTCTCAGGATGGGAGAACAGGCCTAAAGTTGTCATATCCAAAAAAATATTCTCCCCCAGTGTTACAGAATCCTTCAGAGGAAGATGCACTGATGTAGTCTCTCTCCTATTCTTTGCCATCAACACCTCTAATCTAAAGTCCTCCCATACCAAAAGTGGTTACTTGTACCAGCCTGAGGTGGTACAATGTGGTATGTTATCCTTATTACCCTTGAGACAAGAACATGGAGGAGATGGTGAGCAGGCCCCCTTTCTAATGTATTTTCCCTTTACAACTAGTGACCTGTATAACTGGATACAGAAAAGCTATCCTTTTCAGAAAAAAATAAAACCAGGGGCTCATTCCCTCATTAGAGACAGTAATTTTCACACACAAGCACATCTGGGATGAGTGTCGGCAAATTTTACAAGTGTGTTTCACCTGGTAGAAAAGGGAGTGAATTCTGCTCAGTGACTTAAAGGTGGTCCTTGGACCACACAGTAGCCCCACTATTGAACCAGGCCATTTGGAACAAGTCTTTCCCAAGACTTACTCAAGCTGAGGCTGGGAAGGTGGCTCAGCGGTAGAGCGCTTGCCTTGCATGCTCGAGGCCCTGGGTTCGATTTCTCAACACCACATAAGCAAAAAGAAAAAAGCCGGAAGTGGCGCTGTAGCTCAAGTGATAGAGCTCTAGCCTTGAGCTGAAGAGCTGAAGGACAGTGCCCAGGCCCAGAGTTCAGGCCCCATGACCGGACCCCCCCCAAAAAAAAAACTTTCTGGAAGTGGCGCTGTAGCTCAAGTGGTAGAGCGCTCGCCTTGAGCTGAAGAGCTGAGGGACAGCGCCCAAGCCCAGAGTTCAAGCCCTACGACCGACCAAAAAAAAAAAAATCTAAACTCAAGCTGAGACTAACAGCTATCGAGGTATGGAGGTGCTTACCAATTATTGCCAGGTTCGGTTAGCAGGGATACCACAGTATCTAGAAAGCCAAGTCATCAATCTAAGGTGAGTGAAATGGGACAGTTCCCCAGTTAGTATTCTAACGTTTTCTGGAACTTCTCCCAGAAGCCTATAGGACCTATAGGCCTGGCCTATAGATCTTGAAGACCTGGAGAATCAAAGATCCCTAAATATGGCCTTTGTTACTCAGTCGGCCACAGATATTAGAAGAAACCTTCAAAAGTTAGAAGGTTTTGAGGGAAAAGTGTATTCTAAGTTGGAAGTGGTTGCCCAGTGGGTGTTTGATACCAGAGATACCCTGGAAAAAAAGAGTCTAAGAAGTGAGTTTGAATTTTTTGTAGGAGCACCAGAATATGGATCAAGAAACCTTTAGCAAAGACAGTACAATTCATTTGAAAATGTCAGTAGGGATCCTCTAGGACTAAACCAGTGTGCTTATTGCAAGCAAAATGGACATTGTGGAAAAGAATGTCCAAGGAGGAGAAAGATAGAAAATGACAGGGTAAGTAATCACATTAACCACCTGTAAAATGTATTCATTTCTCTGGAGAAACATGCAAAGGAGCTTTGGGCTCCGAATTCTAACTGTGTTCAATTTAAAAAGCAGCCCTCTGAACTTAAGAAGAAATATGTTAAAGAAAAAAATTTACCCACTTCTAACTCAAAACACAGACTTATAAAAGAATGAATTTCCTATAGGTGCCAGTAAAAACCCACCAAGAGATTAAAAGCACATAGAGCACACAGGAGATAATAGAGAGAATTATTTTACATGAAGAAAAGATTTGAAGATATAAATTAGGAACTTGTGAGAGTCAAAAATGAGAAGAAAATCCTCAAAAGGAACCTAGAAAACACTCAGAATCAAATGAAATTCAAGTACATTAGCCTGGGTGAGCATGAGGCAAATTAGGGGACTACAAGTCAGAGGCCAACAGAAGCACAGGACAGCAATGCTGCCATCCTTGCTAACCACAAGTGAGGCCAAGAAAAGATCTGGATGCTGCATTAAGAAATCATAGCCATGAAAAAGGAGTTGGACCTGATATAAGAATGTATTAGGGTGAAGTACATGTTGATTATAAGCTTTGAAGAGTGTCACCAGAAATTCAAGGCAACAGAGAAAGAAGGAAAGAGTAGTTGGCAGAGAAGACGGGGAAGTGCTGTGTCATAGAAGATCAGGCCAAGAAAAGTGAACAGGAAAATATCAGGCTGAAGATTGTTACTCTTCAGAAAGATTTAAAGGACCACATGCTCTGATAGAGAATGCTGGGGAAAGGGAAAGAGCATTGGGAAGAAAAGCAGAAAAGCTAAACAAACAGTTGCAAGATCTGTCACAAAATTACACTTAAGTGGAAAACCAGAAAGATAAATTACTAGAGTAAAAGGCCAAAACGACTGCTGAGACCCTCACCATAAATGTAATGCAGAAGCACCGAGTCCCTACGGAACAGATGGAGGTGGGAAAAAATACCTCTCAGTAGCACATTTTTGAACTTAAGGGAGGAGTTGAAGAGCAAGCAAAGGTGATGTGAGAAGGAGAAGCAGATGACCAGTCAAAGAAACTCTCCTGTGACCCTGTCAAAATATTTGCAGATTAAGGAGCACATTGAGAAGGAGAGTAAGATCATGAAAGCAAGTTTGAGAGAAAAGGAAGAGAATAAAATGGAAGAAGTCTCCATGGTTCAGCGTACTATACAGGAGTTAAACTAGAGACCCTAAGATACAGGGAAACATCTGAGCTGATCAGGTAGCTTGGGAGACCACTCTAAAACCAATGGGGTCTCTAGAGCTACTAGTCGTTAAGATTAAAGTAAGAAGCAAAAAGAGTAGTAATAAATGTGCAAATGTTGACACTGAACTTGTGAAAAATTCATACAGTCTCAAGCTTTCTGTCAGTTTACATGTAGATATTTGCACTCTGGTAAATTGCCCCGGGCCACTGCCTATAACTGTTCGAAAACCAGTGGGGCCTCAGCCTGACAATCCTTTGTAAAGTGTGTAGATAATTTCCAGCAGGTAAATACTGAAAAGCTGGAACGTATGGAAACAATTCATATGTGAGGAACCTCAGATGGTGAATTTGGGAAAGTGAGCTTCACCGAGGTAAAGCCTGGAAAGTATGGTTATTTGTACCTGTTACTAATTGTGGACACTTTTTCAGGCTGAGCTGAGGCATGTGATAATTTGTTGATTTGGCTTACCTTTAGCTATGGGGTCCAAAGATGCCCCTTCATTCAGGGCCAAAGTTCTCAATTATTAACTAACGCCCTAGGAATAAATTAGAAGTTACAATCCATTTATAAATCTCAGAGTTCAAGGGACTAGAAAGAATGAATATGACCTTAAAGGAAACATTAACTAAATTAAATACAGGGACTGGCCATGGCTACGTAAGCCTCCTGAACTTTGTTCTCCTTCGAGCAATATGTAGCCCTTATGTTAAACGATTTAATCCCTTTGAAATACTTTAGGGTAGAACACCCCCTTTGGTTGCTAAACTTGGGAAGGCTATAATAACATAAATGTCTAACTACAATCTGCAGGCTTTACAATATATTCTTTTATGTACCTATCCTTTGGTAACCAAGGCCCACAGGCCACCTAAGAAAAACTCCACCTGAAGGAGAGGGGTCAAGATGGCGATGGAACAGCAGGGAAACACCATAGCTCTCTCCAACCAAAAACAGATTTCAATGCTCTGTTTCTCCAAGTGACCCACCAGAAAAAGGGTGATTACTCAGAGAGGAAGTGAAAAAAGAAAAGGGAAAAACTTACACAGACATTAAAGGGGGAAGACCCTTCCCAAATCCCTTGTTGTTGATGGGGCTCCATACTGAGTAGCTTAAATTGCAGGGCTTCTTACCAGGCTGCTTAAGCGGCCCCAGCTCTGGACCTTCAGAGGACCACACACTCGCAAGCATCCCAAGGCCTCCAGAAGACTCCAAAGAGCCACTGCCAACCAAGAGAATACAAATAGAAATCTCAGAAGGCAGAGCCAGCCGAAAGACTTCCCTCACCCTCCCTGGCACAGCGCCTCTGCCTGGCTGGTGCAATCAGCTCAACCGAGTCAGAAGCAACAGTAACTGTTAGCAGTGGCGAACGACCCTAGACTCGCAGCATGGCACCTCTGTCCTGCTGATGTAAACAGCCTAGCCTAACCTGGAGCAGCAGTGGCAGCTGGCAGTGGCAGCAAACCACCCAGACTCTGTGCACAATGCCTCTTGGCACTAGCCACAGGAACATCCCAGAGCAGCCCAGGGAGGCAGCGGTGGCTGGGGCGGGGACAATTGCAGTGAACAACTCCAGACCCATGGCAGTTTGTGCCTCTCCATACTGGCCCGCATCAGCAGCCCAGCCTAGCCCGAGACAGCAGCAGTGGTTAACACCTGACTTGTGCTGTGGTACCTTCCTTGAATAAGTGGCCCAGTTGATCCTGCAGTGGCAGCACCTGGGGCAGTGTCAGCAGCTGCGGTAGCAGCTTTGGCGGCAGCAGCAGCATCGACAGCAACAGCAGACGACTCTGGACCCTTAGTGGGGTGCAGCACCTCTCCAAACAGGCTAGCACAAGAAGCCCAGTCCAGCCCATGGTGGCAAAGGTGGTGAACAACCCCATACTTGAGGCAGGGTGTGGTGCTGAAGAACCCCAGAAAAGCCTCATGAACTTTGATGCCTGGGCTGGCTTTGAACCTGAATACACAGATCTGAGCCTCCTGAGTAGCTATAATTACAGGCATTCACACCAGCAGGGTCTTATTTTTTCCAACCCCCTAACTTTTTCTAAAATAAATAATTTCTTAGTTCATACAAGGAATTTAAGCAAATACAAGAGGATCGATATAATATCCTGTATTCTATCTGACCATAGTGGAATCAAACTAGTTCTCAGTAACAAGGCATAAAGTAGAAAAAACTTAAACACATGGACATTAAACAGCACTCTGTTGAACAATACATGGGTCACAGAAGAAAATAAAGAAGAAATTAAAAAGTTCCTACAATTCAATGACAATGAAGATATATCACAAAGAAACCTATGGGACACAGCGAAAGCAGTCCTGAGGGGCAAATTTATTGTTCTCTCTGTGCACATCAAGAAAACATAGACCAATTAAACAATCTTATGATTTAAATGAAACTGTTAGAGAAACAAGAAAAATTGAACCTAAAGTTGCTAGACAGAAAGAGATAAGCGAAATAAGAGCTGAAATTAATGAGATACTAAGAAAATTATAAGTAAAATTAATAAAACAAAGACCTGTTTTTGTTTTTTAAAAAGTCAGTAAAACTGACGGACCACTGGCAAGAGCAACAAAATAGGAGAGGAGACCCAAATCAATAATATCAGAGATGCCACAGGGAAAATTGCAACAAACATACAAGATATCCAAACATTCATAAAGAAATAATTCCAGACTCTACTCACAAAGGAAGGAAAACCTAGCAGAGATGGATGAATTTTTACAAATATACATATCGCTATTTCTCCCTTTCCTTTTCAGGCATGCTTCTCCAACATGTATGATGGGGGCAGAAGTTGATTAAATAAACTTCTTTTCCTGCCTAAATAGCATGTGGTGTTCTCTTCATCAGCTACCTAATGAAACTTACCTATTTAATATACCTTATATATGATGCTCTGTCTCGGATGGGGTTTTAGAGTTGGAAATGTTAGACTTTCCTAACCACCCTCTTTCTGCGAACCAAACTGCCTTGAGATACCACATGAGACTTTTTACCAATACCATTGTTGGCCTTGACATCCACGTCCACACCACTTCTCTGGTGAGTGAAACTAGTCTCTATGGCTCTCTGTTTCTCAATCTCTTTTCAGATGTGCCACCACGCCAAAGAGCTCCTATGGCCTTTAGCCGAAAGGCTGGTCACTCTGAAGCCAAGGATGCTTGGTTTGGGGGGTTGGACATTTCTCTCTAGAGGGCTCCGGGGGAAGTTGAGACGCCACTTCTGCCTGGTCAGCTCTCCTTCATTCAACAGACTGACTGTCCTACACATTTAATAGGGTGCTGCGAGCCATGCCTAAGCAGAGAAACCCCTCTGAAATGCTTCCTGCACTCCCTGGATAGATGGCACACCTAATATTTTTATGCTGTTGTCAGATTTAGACATTTTTTGCCTCTGCAATGGTACATGGTCAAAGTCTGTTTACTTTCAGGCTCCATTTGCCCTCTGCTATTCACGTCCAACTTTCCATATCTCTCCCTTTTCTACAACTTTTTGGATTGTGCCCTGGGTCCTGGGGACCCCTCTAGTTCCCTATCAAAGGCTGGTCAAACAAGGCTTGATTTTTGTTAAGGCTTTCTTTGCATTTTTTCAGAAATTTGCCAACTTGAGTTTGCCATCTTGGCCACATGGTGGGTTAAGGGATTGGCCCAATCCAACCCGTACCCTTCCACCAAGCTTACTACTCCTCCATTCATCTATTTCTAATGTGCCTTGCTAAGAAGTTGCTCTTTTCATAGACACTGGTAACTGATGCCCAACCATCTGATGTGATTTGTTGGCAGAGATGTCTAAATTTTGTTGTCAGAAATTTTAAGTTTTGAGTTTTGCCTTTTTTTGTTTTGTGTTGTGTAGTTTGATACTGACTATGTGATTCTAAAATATTGGGTATACTGTGCTAAGATTCTAACGTCTAACTAGTTTTGTCATTGTAGAATATTTGTTCAATTCTTGATAAGGACCAGGTAAGCCCTACTTATTCTATTTGATGTCCTTGTTGCTTTAATTAGAAATAACAAAGGGCTTTTGTGGCAATGATTGCAGTTCAAAGCCAGCCCAGGCCAAAACATCCCTTAGACTCCATCACCCAACTAACCTGCAAAGACAGGTTGGAAGCATTGCTAGAGCCTCTTATCTCTAACCAGCAAACACTGCAAGTGGTACTATAACTCAAAGTGGTAGTGTGCTAGCCTTGAGCAGAAGTGCTCAGGGACAGTGCCCAGGCCTTAAGTACAAACCTCCTTGAATACCAACTGGGACAAACCATTCCAGCAATGAGCAGCTAGACTCGGCTGGTATGGGGATCAAGGGAACATGGAGAGGAGTAAGAGGAGATGATATCACATCAGCCACTTTGTGCCTGCCCTTTCAAAATAAACCAGAGTCATAAGATCAATAGAAGTAAGAAGTCTGACCATCTAATGTTCATTCCTGTCTAACTTTCAATTGGATAGGAATTTATATTCTTGCCTTTATCACTTGTCTTCTTCTCTACCTAGTTGCCAGATGTCAGAAATACCTAGAACATTTCTACCAACATTTTCAGCCCCAAGTCCTTCCTCTTGCCATTTATTTGCTCTCTAGTACATTTTTCAGTCCCTCAATGCCTCATGAGACTTCTCCAGACATTATCCAAGACTCCAAACTTCATCTAAGGACTCAATGACCAAGTGACAGCTGTTGCCTGCTTCCTTCGCCCAGAGGGGACCACATCTCAGCCTTTTACCCCTTCTGTTGACTGCCCTTGCAAACAAGAAGTAGCCAGAGAGAATGTTCGTCCTTTTTCATAATAAGCAAAAGTCTGGAATATCAGGTCTGAACAGGGACACCTCCTTCCCTCTTGGCTAAGTTTCTGCCCTCCCATCTGACCTTAGGAGGGTCCAAGACCCTGAGGTCACATCCAGTGTGGCCACACCTTTCCCCCACCTAGCCACACCTCTTCCTGTCCCTGGCCTAGATAAGTCCTGGCCCAGAGGTGGGTTGCCCTCCTTCCTTTTCAGCCATGCTTCTCCACCATGCATGGTGGGGGCAGCAATTCAATAAATAAACATCTTTTCCTGCCTGAAAAACAAAAGAAATACAAATTGCCCAAACAGAACCAAGAAGAAATAAATCAATTAAACATGTCAATAACCTGCAATGAGATAGAAGAAGTAATAAGAAATCTTCCAACAGGAAAATGCCAGGACCTAATGGATTCACTACAGAATTCTATATGGCCTTTAAAGAGAAACTAATAACCATACTCCTCAAGATCTTCAGAGAAATAGAAACAGAGAGAGTAATCCTAGACTCATTCTGGGAAGCCAATATCACATTCTTCCCCAAACAAGGCAAAGACCCCCCAAAAAAGAACTACACACCAACCTCTTTGATTAAGACAGATGCAAAGCTCCTCAATAAAATTGTAGCCAACAGAATCAAGAAACATATATAAAAATAACTACATTATGACCAAGTAAGCTTCATCCCAGAGATGCAGAGGTGGATTAACATGTAAGTCAATAAATGTAATCCATCACATAAACAGATCCAAGGTCAAGAACCACATGATTTTCCCCATTGATGCGGAAAGGCTTTTTGATTAAATTCAGCACCCATTCATGCTAAAACCTCTGGAAAAAATAGGAATAGAAGGAATATTTCATAAGACAATAGAAGCTTTACAAGGCAGATCAAAGGCCAATATTATACGTAATGGGGAAAAACTATAAGCAATTCCCTTAAAAAAAGGAACAAAGCAAGGATGCCCACTCTCTCCACACCTCTTCAATATAGTTCTGGAATTCTTAGCCAGAGCAATAAGGCAAGAAAAATACATTAAAAAGATCCACATAAGAGAGGAAGAAGATCAATCCATATAGGAGAGGAAGAAGATCAACTACCTCTTTTTGCAGATGGCATTATTTTATAAATCCACGATCCCTAAAGCTCCATCCCCAAACTCTTAGAGCTTATAAACCAATTTGGCAAAGTAGTAGGATGCAACAAAAATCAGTCACCTTTCTAAACAGCAACAATGTACAAGCAGAAATGGAAATCAAGGAAACATCCCCATTCACATTAACCTCAAAAAAATTATCTAGGAATTAACCTAACCAAAGATGCAAAGGGTCTATTCCATGAAAACTATAAAAGCCTAAAGAAAGGAATCTTAGAGGATACCAGGAAATGGAAAGACTTCCCATGTTCCTAGATAGGCAGAATTAATATTGTAAAAATAGCTATACTGCCAAAATTAATAAACACATTCAATGCAATTCCCATTAAAATTCCAATATCCTAGTTTACTGAAATAGAGAAAATAGTCCAGAAAATCATATGGAACATCAAAAGACCTAGCATAGCCAAATCAATTTTAGGCAAAAGAAAGAATACAAGAGGGATCATGAAACAGGACTTCAAGCTCTAATATAGAGCCATAATAACAAAGACACCGTGGTACTGGCACAAAAAGAGACCTGAAAATCAATGAGACAGGTTAGAAGACCCAGAAATATAGCCGCATATGTACAGCCAGTTGATATTTGACAAAGGAACCAAAGACATACAGTGGAAGAAGCATAACCTCTTCAACGACTGGTGTTGGGAAAACTGGCCACATGCAGAAAACTAAAAGTGGACCCTAGTCTTGCAACATGAACTAACATCAACTCAAAATGGATTAAAGACCTTAACATCAACCCTGAAACTCTGAAACTACTGCAGGACCAAGTATGATAGACACTTGAACTTATAGGCACAGGCAGGAACTTCCAGAACAGATTCCCAGGGTCACAACAAATTGGAGAATGACTCGATAAATGGGACTACGTTAAAATAAAAAGTTTCTACACAGATAAAAAGTAGCAACTAAGTAGAAAGAAAGCCAAATAATTGGGAAAAATATTTACCAGCAATATATCAGACAAGGGTATAATATCCATTATATATGGTGAACTCAAGAAACTAACCTTTCACCAACCTAACAAACCAATCTTGAAATGGTCAAGGGAGCTAAAGAGAGACTTCTCAGAAGAGAAGTAAAGTAACACATGAAGCAAAGTAACACATGAAGAAATGGTCATCATCCCTGACTGTAAAGCAAATGCAAATAAAAACAACTCTGAGATACCACCTTACCCCAGTCAGAATAGCCCACATCCTAAATTCAGCCAATGACAAATGCTGGAAGGGATGTAAAGAAAGAGAAACAATACTGCAGTGCTGGTGGAAATATATACTAGTACAACCACTTTGGAAAGCACTCTGGAGGTACCTCAGAAAGCTAAATATCGACCTGTCCTTTTAACTGGCTATACCACTCTTAGACATCTACTCTGAACAAAAGGAACCACTATACACACACACACACACACACACACACACACACACACACACCCCTCTATGATTATTGAAGCACTGTTCATAATAGCCAAGATTTGGAAACAACCCAGATGGGACACTACTGATAAGTGGATCACAAAAATATGGTACCTATATACAATGGAATACTATGCAGCCATTAGAAAGGACAAAATGATGGCATTTGCAGGGAAATAGATGGAACTAGACCAAATTGTTTGAATGAGGTAAGCAAAGAACCTAGAGACAAACGGCACGGGGTCTACCTGATACGTGGATGCTAAAGCCAAAATGCAAGAAGGTATGACAGAGTATACAGGACTCGAGAAACAAAGGACAGCCACTCATTTTGTTGTACCACCATTAATGACTCCCTGTTATTGACCATGTAGATGATAGAAATATGCACGCAATGGAAGAAGCCAGGAGGAAGAACGGAATAAGTGGGAAATAGAACAACATACAACAAAGGGGCCCATCAGTTGCACGGGACATAGAAGAAAAATAACTAAGCAACCCAAACACAGTGATGGGAAGGGTGGAATGAGGGAGGAAAGATGGAATAGCCCACACTAAACAAGATGAAAAAATTTAAACATCACCTGAGGTGGGAAAAATAATTTGTATTGTTGAAGCTCATAGAATTAACAAACTTTAGACCATAATAACGATAATTTGCCTTGTCAAGGTTAAAAATTGTTTGTGACTTTAAGCATCACAATTCCACAATGCTGTGAAATATGTGAAAGATATGTAATCACCTATCTCAAATTTTAAGGGAAAGGTTACGAGGGATGGGTGACAATGTTGTCAGACACCTTGCATTCATGTACTGTTTTGTAGAATGGGAACTTCTCTGTACAACTACTTAAAGATTATAATAATAAAAATTGTTTAAAAATTAATAAACATAAGGATGACAATAAAAATATTCAAATATAAAATAAGAAATTAAATCCAGTTGGAAGGAAAATTTCTTTGGGGGGAGTAATGTAGTTTATTCTATAGCAAGTCTCACTTCAGAAATAAATTCAAAAGCTAGACCTCAAGTAAGTGAAATAAACTAAGAAATAGAGTTTAAAAAAGAAACTCCACCCATTCTTTCTTGCTTGGACAGCTGGTGTAGGTAAAAATGCATCATGCTCCTGAATTGGAACTGAAGTGGCAAGGACCTTACTTGGTGGTGCTAATTTCACTGTCTTCTATTAAATTAGTAGGAAAACAATATTAGATCCATCAGTCTCAAGTGAAACAGGCAATGAACCAATATACAGAGAAGGCTGCAAGATTGACTGTTGAGAGACACTCAGAGGATCCCTTAAGGATAAGGCTTACTAAGTGTTAATTAGTGCTAACTAGTATGTTTCTATAATTTACTTGCTTTCTATTAAGTTTACATTTTAAGCCTCTTTGTTTGGAGGAGAGAAGGGATTTTTTAGGATTTGGTAAGAAGGAATCACGATTTGAATGGACATGAAAAACAATGGGGGATGTGTAAAGCAGTGGGGCCCTAATAATAAGCAGGGGCCACTAATCAATGTGGCCACATGTCATGGCCCACTCGAGTGCATGGGGCATGCTGCTGGAGGGGGTAGTATGTTGTCATCACATGAGGAGCTGTGAAGAAGTGATTGGGTAATGGGCAGTTTGTGAAGTGATGGTTGAAAACTGTTAGGCAGGAGACACACTGGAGTGATGGAGAGGTTCAACTTATATATAGGCTGCATGGTCAGAGCAATGGAATTGGAGAAAATCAAGGGAAGACCTGGAAGGAAGGAAGTGGTGTTACAGCAGGAAGGGAAAGACCTGGGAGAAGAGGAATTTGTGGGAGAGCAGGAGGGGAAGGATATCAATTGGCCACCAGGACAGAGAAGTGTAGGCCTGTGGATAGTGGAGAGTCCTAAAGAGAAGAAGGAAGTGATGAAAGGGAAAAAGGGAAATGAAGGAAAGATCTATAAAGAAGGAGAGAGTAAGGGAAAAGGGAAAAGCCTTACCTTTTGAAGTTTGGAGCTTTAGAGATGATAATTTGGGGGGTTGGCGGTTTGCAGACCAATTAACTCTGTGTGGGACTGCCCATTGGAGGTCTGAGATTTGGTGGTTGGGGCTGGCTTGTCACTGACTGCGCAGCCCAGGACAAGGTAAACGCATGCCCATTTCTAGTGTAAATAAAGTTATTTTCAATATGCCTCATTGGATTTTCTTGTGCTTTATGCATCATAAGTAAATGAGTTAAAAAAGTTAATCATCTCAAAGGCCATAAATTTTGTAAATGGTTATGTCATAATAGGTTTACAAAACCCAAGGAACACTGATATCACAAGGGCAATATGGTGTCACAATATCAAGTCATAATAATATTTTGATGTCATAATTAGTTGGTGATGCCATAACAGTCATGAGGTCACAGTAGGTTTATGATGTCACAATGACATACTGGACTTCAATTTTCATTAACTCCCAATTAGAATATGAATTCATAATGGGATTGTGAGATATACAAAGTCATGCATTGGCCGAAACATGATGAACTCCCACCAGGTATGTGATGTCAAAATGTGACACAATGCTCATGATATCTGACAGAGTGATGTCAAAATTTTCATATCAGAGTGCATTTCTAATATCACATGTCACACCTGAAATATGAAGTCAAAAACATTATGAGATCACAAAGGGCCTATGTATCACAAGGACATCATGTCAAAGTTATGAGGAGAGGACTAGTCAATGATGTCACACTGGTGATCCTTTCTCCAATGTTTTGTAATATTACAATGGTATAACTGATTTCAATTTTTAGACCACAATGATTATATGGGTAAACAACTGAACTTTGATATCACAAAGGCCATATGCTTTTTCAAAGGTGCTAAGAAGTCATAACGGATTGAAATGTCACAATGGAAATGTGATGATGCAATAGGTTTGTGTTATGGTGGTAATGAGGTCACCCATGGAATAGTGAAGTCACTATGAGTTTGTAATATTACAATCATGTCAGATTTAAATTGCTACTAGTTTACAATGAAGATAAGACTTCAAGGAAGGAGCTAGAAGTCCTAAAACCCATGACTTTTCTAACATGTGATGTCATAATAGGTTTGTGAAAACAGAATGGCACAGTGATATCACAATGTCAGTGTGATGTCACAACATTATCTCATACTAATGTGTAAGGGAGTTCAGAGGAAGATGGCAGAGGAGAAACTGGAAGCTAAACAAGCTCTCACATAGAAAGCATTTTTAGTGTTCCAGTGAACAAGCATAGGCTAGAGAATCACACCAAGTGTTCCATCACAGTACAGAGAGTTTGGCCAGAAAGGGAAAATCCAGGCATGGAGACAGATCTGAGCACTTGCCAGTTGCTGCGGCTACAGCAGATGTGGTGGCAGCGACAGAAGCTGTAACCACCAAACCTACAATGGAGAGATTCCAGGACAAAGGTGCCAGACACAGCAGACAAATGGATTTTACTCAACACCAAAGAACTGACAAGGAGCAGATATCTTCATCCTGCAGATTGCAGACTAAAGATGACCCATGAACCAACACTCAGGCGTGAGTAGAACCCTGACATCCACACTACTTCTCAGGGAGCAGAGGAGCAAAGGCCGCCCCTCCCCGCCACAACTATGGGAAATCGCTATCTTTGATACTTACAAAGGCCCAACTGAGCAGCTAGCTTAAACTCAGGCCATGGAAGAAAACAAAAGAGTTATTTTGCAGGTCAGAGGAAATAGAAGTGACCTTCCAGGCTCAGTTCCACCCAGGGGAACGTCACCCTGCACAGGGCGAAAAGATCCGCCCCCGGAAGAGTGACTTTCTTCACTTGGTAAACAGAGCCAGAGCCTGCCCCTCCTTACAGAAGCCTAGACAATCAATTGAAATTCAGTAAACATAAACCCTGAGAATGGCTTTAAGCTGGGCTCTGTGAGTGTTTCAGGGAAAAGCTACTGCTTGCTGAAAAGCCTCAACACTACCCAGAACCTAGCCTCATCACAGCATCTCCAAACTAGAGGAAATAGCTATCTCCCTCTTTTGTGATACTCCAAGCAGTTCTCCCTCTCACTGAACTAGTCTGAGAGGAGGATCACAAAATCTTGGGTAACACATAGAATTTTCTGCCTGCCCAAACAAACTGACTTAAGAAACCAATCAAGCCATAGGAAAACCAAACACCACAAGCAGACTAGAGATTCCACCAAGAGACTGGTTATGGACACAAGGGATACACAAGGGATTCCCACCCCCCCCAAAAAAAAACCCAAAAAAATCAAAGAACTCTTTTGAAACTTTTTTATAATTTGAATTTTTTAAAGTGTTTTCTGTAAATCTTCCTTTTCTCATAACTTTTATTTGTGGTACGTGTGTGTGTGTGTGTGTGTGTGTGTGTGTGTGTGTGTGTGTGTGTGTGTTTAAACTCTTTTGATCTTTTGGTTCTTTTTATTGTTTTCATATTTTTACTTTCTTATTTTTGCATGACTTAAATGGTGTTCTGCTCATCCCCAGATATATACCTGTTGTCAATTATTAGACCTTTTTCCCCATTGCGTACATACTTAATACAGTAATTTATCACTCAATTCACAACCTCTTAGGCTTAACTTTTTAATAGCACTATTTTCTCTTTATATCTATATAATTTTCAAGTAACTAATTTTAAAAATTTTTATTTTTTAGTTTTCATGTTTCCTTTCTAACCCTCCCCTCCTTCCATCCTATCCTTTTCTTATATCAATATCATTTCTTTACACTTACATATTTTAAGTGTTTCACGTCTTAAATTTAATTTTTTGGTATTCCATTTGTTCTTTTTTTTAATCTCTCTCCTAATATTCTGTCCAATCCATTTCCCTCTCAGAGATTAGGACTTGGTTAAATTTACTCTCACTTTACCTCTCCACATCCCTTTAGTCCTATTTTTCCCCACATTTCTCCCTAAAGCCTATAATTTCTGATTTTCCATATCCATCTTTGCTGTTCTTAACTCATTAACACAGGGTTGTTTGATGTTGAATAGATTGTATCTGTTGAACTAGATTGTATCTGCATCCATTTTGATTGTGTAACTACCGGACTATGGTTGATACTTGCCTCAAAATAGTTTTCTAGCACAAAATTGGTGTTAGGCTCTGAGTTCAAGGCCCAGGAGTGAGAGAAAGGAAGGAAAGAGAGAAAGAGGAGGGAAGGCTGGATGGAGAAAAAGAGGAAAGGAAGGAAGAAGGGAGAACATGTGAGCCTTGGATTGGAGTCCCTGGGTCAAGGGAGCCAACCATTCACAATCTAGGTGGGGACAATTTCATAGCCTAAAGCCAGTATGTAGGCCCAAGACACTGACACTTCAGCAACTTTCTGACATCCAGGAGCTGTGTGGTAGCCGACTACAGAGGTAAGCAGCCTCGGGTAGACACTAGGACTCAGGGCGGTTCACCAGGTTTCAATCATCCCTGGCGCCAAAGAGTTTATTTTCTGGTCAGATAAGAACAAGCTGTTCAAGGGCTAGGGAGGTATTGGTGTGAGGGAGTGTCGGGGGAGGGGCAAGGGATAAGCAGGAAGATGAAGAGGGAGGACAATCACAGGGCAGGAGAGTCAGGATATTGGAGCCATGACTTCACCTGACATCCTAGACCAAATGTGATAGAGCCTTTGACCCAACCACACTGCTATTAAGAGTCCTGGCACATTAGGTTCACCATTGACCACTTGGCTATTGTCCACTGCAGGATGTCTGTGCAGTACATCCTTGGGGACTGGGACTTTCCAGGGCTCAATCTGAATTTGACACCCCCCCGCACCTTTCTTTCCTCCACCAGAGACAGAAATAACCTGGCCACTAACACAGGGCAGCCAGGGAATGAGGGTGGGAGTAAGGACCCTTGTTTCCCTAGAATTCCTCTAGGGGGCGCGAGGACCCCGTGATTGCCATTCTCAGAGGCAGAGATGGGTCTCTTTGCTGGCTCAGCCTTTAGTCTAAATGGCAGATCTGGGATTCACAGAGAGCAGACTGAAGGTGGAGCAGGTTTGTATAGAGGCTGGTGGGAAAACCAGAGGCACTGTTCTCTGAGCAGGGTTGTTTCTTTGAGGATACTCACAACCCAGGAACATTCCTGGGAGAGTTCAGCCCTTTTCTCCTTCCTGAGAGAGAGGGACTTGAGTCTGCATCCTTTGGCTGAGAAATCCTTTCATTCCCACATCCTGTGGTTGGATAACTACACCTCACCTCCCTACTAGTGTAGAGGCAGGACAGTGAGAGATCTTGAGTCTTTGATATGGTCAGGGGATCCTGAATATGCGATTGTACTTGAACATCCTAACTTGTTGCATGGTAAGTTCCATCTAAGATTACCATGATGTAGGACATAGAATCTAGAGAATCAGAGCAGGATGGGGTCTGTTCTGGGAGTCTTGTGTGAGCTTTCAGCTCCTGTATGCCCACCTGCTTCCCTTTCTTGGGTGGGTTTTTGCTAGAAAAACTTGAAACTAGGGACTGGGTCCTATCCCTTGTCATTTATACTCAAAGCTAGCACTCTACCATTTGAGCCACAGCTCCACTTCCAACATGTTTGGGTGTTTATAATTGGAGATAATGAGTTCTCATTGACTTTGTTGCCAAGGGTGGCATCCAACTGCAGTCCTCAGATCTCAGGCTCCTGAGGGGATAGGATGACAGGCATGGAAAAGTATGTTTGGCTGGGTGGCACTAGCTCATGACTGTCTTCCTAGGTACTCAGGAGGTGAGATCTGAGCATCAGGTGTCAAAGCCAGCCTGGGCAGGAAAAAGCCTGAAGCTCTTATCTCCAACCAACCGCCAGAAAAACAGAAGTGGTGTTGTGTTGTGGCTTAAGTAGTAGAGTTTTGTTGTGGCTTAAGTAGTAGAGTTCTCGCCTTGAGCTGGAATGCTCAGGAACAGCAACCAGGCCTAGGGTTCAAGCCCCACAACTGAAAAAAGAAAGAAAATAAAACATATTTGCCTGCAAAGGATGGTCCAGGTGTGCAAGAGATGAAAAGAGTGGTGCTGTGGTTTGGAGACCAGGTGCTCACCCCAGTGTACAGATATTTCTAAGAACTCCCAAGTTTACCCCAGCTTGAAGCCACAGCTTCAAGAGGACATGGCTTGTGGCAGGCAGTGAGGGGGTGAATGGGTGCAGTGCTGTGATTGCTATGTCTGTTTTTTCTCCAATAAAGGATGAATTTGGATGCTTGTTGACAAAGTCTGAAGTGAAGGGTTGCAAGAAGTTTGTGGCCTTATGAGAAGATTTTCCTGTGGGTATGTAAAGGTGGCTGAAACTGGAAGTCGCCAGTGGCTCACAACTGTCATCCTAGCTACTCAGAAGGCTAAGATGTGAAGACCATGGTTCAGAGCCAGCTTGGGCAGAAAAGTCTGTGACACTTGATGTCCAATGGACCACCAGAGAACAAGAAGTGGTGCTGTGGCTGAAGTGGGAGAGTGCTCATCTTCAGCTGAAAAGCTGAGGGACAGTGACCTGGCCCAGAGTTCAAACCCCATGAGCAACAACAAAAAAAGAGGTAGCTAAGTTTTCTGCATAGCAGTGTGTACCATATGAAATGCCATGCTGGTCTCTGAGACATTCCAGATATGTGAGAGGCTCAATGTTTTGTCTACAGTAGATCTGAGGTCGGTAGTGCCAGGTTCTTGTGGGTGGGATGTGATCCTAATGGAATGAGTTCATGGTTCTGTTCTCAGGGACTGCTGAAGCCTTGATCTGTCCCTGTGTTAGAAGAACTGAGCCTTGCAGTGAGGGCATAGGTATTGTTCCTGACCTTCTGAGCTCAAAGCTAGTGCTGTGACACTTGAGCCACAGGTCCATCTCTATCTATTTGGTAGTTCACTGAGGATAAGAGCCTCATAGCCTTTCCTGCATGGGCTGGCTTTGAACTGTGATCCTCAGACCACAGCCTTCTGAGTAGGTAGGATGACAGACATGCACCACCTGTGCCAGATTTGTGTGTTTGTGTGTGTGTGTGTGTGTGTGTGTGTGTGTGTGTGTGTAGAAGTGGGTTGTAACAAGGAGCGCTGGACCCTTTGGGTAACTTCTAACTGCTATCTTTGGGGGGTGCATGGAAGTTATGTCTTAGGTTTGGGGGCCTGGAAGGGTGAAAAGCTTAAATTATAAGGCCAAGGGATCTGTGTTCCCTGGAGCTGTCTACTCCCTTGTCCTTGGTTGGTGGCAGAAGGATCTTGGGAGGACCTGAGGGTGGGGCCCACAAGGGGTGGCTCCCCAGAGGGACAGAGAGCATGGCCAGCACTTAGTCAGGATGCCAGCTCTGTTAGTATGGAGCGTACTGAGTGGGTAAAACTCTGGGTCATCTCATCATGAGGTCTGATGGGTGAGGCCAACCCTATTTTAAATCTTTACCTATGACCTTCAGATCTCAGCCTCCTGAGTAGCTAGGATTATAGGCATGGGCCTCTGGCACCGGGCCTCTGATTCTTTTTGGTATATTAGGGTTTGAACTCAAGGCCTTAGGCTTGCCAGTCAGGTATTCTACCATGAATGTCAAGCCTTTCTGTCTTGGGAATTCCCGAGATAGAGACTCAATATATGCTCAGGCTGGACTGGATCACGATCCTCCTGTGACAGGTCTTGGCCACCATGACTGGTTCTCTGTATCGGGATGCTAGACAGGTAGCACCACGTTTAGTCATCAGTTTAGATGGATTGTCACAAACTCTTAGTCCACAGCAGCTGATTCTTGACCACAGTTGAAGCTCTGGGCCTTACCATCAGACCTCAGTATCCTCCTGGGACAGTTGTGAGGAAACAAGGGATCAATATAGGGGGATCTCTGGGGCAGGGCCAGGCATAGAAGGAACAGTTGCCAGATATGGTTCTTGGAAATTCTGTTAGCATATGACAGGAAGATGCCCTGCAAGGGCTCAGATGGGGCCTGTCATTTATCATGCAACAGGTATGGGATTATGAAACAAAACATGGCTCTCTTTCATCCTTACCCTATCCCCATGTGGAAGGGGATCCTTCACTGTGTTCAGTTTTGCAGCTGGGGAAAATGAGGCACGAAGAAGCTGGGTGACCTATTCATGTCCCCCAGTCTACAGGAAGCTCAGCCTGACTTCTCTGCCATGCTCCCTATGATAATGGCTGCTATTCAGTCTACTTATTGTGGTGGAAAGACCACTTCTTGTCAGTCCTGGGGTTTGAACTCTGGGCCTGGGCACTGTCCCCAAGCTCCTCAGTTCAAGGCAGGTGCTCTACCACTTAAGCCCTCAGCACCACTTCTGAATTTCTGGTGGTTCTTTGGAGATAAGAGTCTCACAGACCGTTCCTGCCTGCACTGGATAAAAACCATGATCCTCATATGTCAGCTTCCTGTAAAGCATTAGGCCTGTGCCACTTGCATCAGACATAAGTCCAATTCTTTCTTTCTTTTCTTTTCCTTTCTTTCTTTCTTTCTTTCTTTCTTTCTTTCTTTCTTTCTTTCTTTCTTTCTTTCTTTCTCTCTTTCTTTCTTTCTTTCTTTCTTTCTTTCTTTCTTTCTTTCTTTCTTTCTTTCTTTCTTTCTTTCTTTCTTTCTTTCTTTCTTTCTTTCTTTCTTTCTTTCTTTCTTTCTTTTTCTCTCTCTCTCTCTTTCTTTCCTTCTTTTTCTCTTTCTCTCTCCCTATGCCTCTGTCTCTGTCTCTGTCTCTCTCTCTCTCTTTCAAAAACTGGTTGAATGTGTCCTGAATGAGGAGGTTTAGCGTCTCCATGTGGCTGGGACCCACGGTAACCCTCTCATTCTGGAGGTGGGCTGTGGGTCAGGAGCTGTCTTGCTCAGCCTGTTCAAATAGCTCCCTGAGGTCAGCCCTTCTGTGCCCAGGCTAGAACGTGACGGTTATTCATTGTCCATCCATCCTCTGAGTACTTCCCCACTACCCTCTGCTAAGACAGTTAAAAGAATGTGGATGAGGAGGCATCGTGTTGTTCAACTGCCCAGCATGATTCTGGGCCTCTGATCCTCACTGTCATCTATCTGGCCAGATCCCGGTTATAAGAAAATGAATTCACTCTATGTCTACTTCGCTTTGCTGGGGTGTGTCATTTCAGGTAGGGGAGCGGGGTGCAGAGGAAAGACTCCAGACCTGACAGCTCTTGGGGTACCTTTGCTCTTGTGACACAGCCAAGTCATTGCTGTGGATAACGAAGTAGCTGCCATCAAACTGATCAAGAACAATGCTCAAAGGTATGTAGGCGGGCAATTGAAGTATCAAACCCACCCATGATTACTTGCCACTCACAATAAGGGGGGGGTGCAGTGCAGGTGGCCGGCACTGGCCCTAGAGGAATATAAATGGATGGTGGAGTTCAGGTGTTGGTGGCTCCCACCCATTATCCTGGCTATTTGGGAGGCTGAGGTCTGATGGTCATGACTAAGGGCCAGCGCAGGCAGCAATGTCTTTGATATTCTTATCTCCCAAAAACCACCTCCCCCCACCAAAAAAAAGCCAGATGTGGTGCTGTGGCTCAAGTGGTAGTGCCTCAGCCTTGAATGAAAGAAGCTCAGGGACGACACCAAGGCCCTGAATCCAAGCCCTAGGGCTCAGAAAAAAATACTAAAATAAATGAATAGTGGGCATCTGTTATCTTACTACTAAAAAGAATGGATTCAGTCGTCTCTCTGGTACTTGTAGCCAAAAGTAAGGGGCTTCTTTGATGCTCCTCTAAACCTCCCCTTCTCTGCATTAGCTCTCCAGGCTTCAGTTTCAGGATAGAATTCAGATCATCCCACTAAAAGTTACCTTATGTACCCTCCTCTACCCAACTTCCTTGGGGTGGGGATCCTGGATGTTCTCACCACTGGGAGGATGAGGCACTGCAGAGATCAGGGTACGTATCCCCGAAACTCACACACACACGCACACACACACACACACACACACACACACACACACACACATTCACTTAGGCCAACTCAGACTAACCTTTTCCAAAGGCACCTTATCTCCTTGTATTAACTGACCTAGCAGAGGTACTTGATCCCTTGTAAATGACTATTTTAACTAGGGCTTACTTGTTGGCACGAGATAATCAAAGAAAGGGTCTGGTGCCTATCACCTCTTGCTCAGGTTCATGTCTGATACCCTGGCTACTTAGGAGGCAAAGATCTGAGGATCAAAGATCAAAGCCAGCCATAAGCTGGAAAGCTCGTGAGAATCTACTCTCCATGGAACCACCAAAAAGTTAGAAGTCGAGCTTTGGCTCAAGTTGTGGAGCACCAGCCTTGAGCATGAAAATTCAGAGAGAAAGCTCCAGAACATGAGTTCAAGCCCACACACAAAAATGGCCCCATCTTTTCACCTCCAGACTGCCTAGGCCTTGAGTACATTCTCACATAGTGTGATACAGCACCGGTCCTAGGTAGTATATCAGAGCCTTCAGAAATTGCATGGTGGAAGCCAGGCCTACTCCTTCGTGTGCTCTTAACCCACACCAGGCAGAAGGCAGAGCATGACAAGGCATGCAGCCTGCAGAGTGGAGAAGACCTTGCCCTGTCAGGGAGATTGGAGTGGGCTTTTTAGAGGCAACAATTGAAAGAGGGTCTTTCTTAACAAAGAGGATCTGACAGGAAGCACAGAGAGCAAAGATGCTGTAGATAAATTACCACATAGTTGAGCACATTTATTTCCAGCCAGGGCTGCTGGTGAGAAACTCAATACTGATGTGTAAGACTATCCCGAGACAGACCTGAGGGTTTATAGAAGAACAGCTATCCAGGGTTGGGATTGTGTCTTAGCAGTAGTGGGCTTGCCTAGCACACAGGAAACCCTGGGTTCAATTCCTAGGTCCCGCATACACAGAAAAAGCCAGACTCGGCACCAGGGCTCAGGTGGAAGAGTGATTTGCCTCGGGTAGAAGAAGCTCCTAGACAGTGCCCAGGCCCTGAGGTCAAGCTCTAGGACTGTGAAAATAAAATAGCACTCCGATGGTCCTTGGTGACAGGTGGTTGGCTATGCCCTGTTGATCTTAGGAGATCCATCTATGCTTAGTGTCTCCTTCTTTGACAGAAGGGAGCTAGACATTCCTTCTGCCCTGAACACCCCTGGAGGTGGTTATCAGCAACCCTCCCAACATCTTCCACCAGGACATGGAGTAGCTGGCCCCAGAAATCCTCAGGTACAGGTTGGATGGGGTGGGGGCATACAAGGCAGCCCCCAGAATCCTAGTGGGTCCGACCTGCCACAGAGGACCAGTTCATCCAGAGGAGGTGGATGGAAGCTTAGAGAGGGATAGAGATGTGGAGGGGGCTCTTTAATGCCCATGTCCCCAAGCAGATTCCAAGCCTCCCTTTGCTTTCTGTGAGGGAGATAGAGGAGTGTCTAGGTGGTAGTGTATAGAGGAGGACTAAATGGAAATTATAAAGAATGAGACACTGTAAGCCATGTGCTGGTGGCTCATGCCTGTCATCCTGGCTACTCGGGTGGCTAAGATCCAGAGGATCTCATTTCCCAGCCCAGGCAGGAAATTCCCATGAGAGTGTCATCCACAATCTCCAAACCGAAATGGCGCCATGGCTTAAAAGGAACAGAACTGGCCTTGAATAAAAATCATCATCAAGGACAGTTCCCAAACCCTGAGTTCAAGCCCCTCAGCAAAAACAACAATAACAACAACAAAAAAAAACCAGAAAGACACCCCTTGCCTGCAAGTGATGGTGAAGCAATGGGGGTCCTGTGGTTGGGAGACCAGATGCTAGCCTAAGTGTACAGAAATTTCTAAAAACTCTCCAGTTTTGCCCCAGTGTGAAGTCACAGAAGGGTGGGCGTTGCCTTACCAACAACTCCAGAGGTCGTGGCCTGTCTTAGGCAGGGAGTGGGCTAATGGGAGCAGGGATGGGAGGGTAGTGTCAATTATATTCCCTCCATTCATGGAAATGTAGTTTTGGATGCTGGTGTCAAAGTCTGAAGTGAAGGGTTGCATGTGGTTTGTAGCCTGACAAGTTGGATTTCACCTGGCTATAAGAATGTAACTGAAGCCGGCTGCTGCCAGTGTCTCACAACTGTCATCCTAGCTACTCAGGAAGCTGAGACCTGAGGCTTGCAGTACAAAGCCAGCTTGGGCAGGAAAGTCTGTGAGATTTTTATCTCCAATGAACCACCAGAAAACCGGAAGTGGTGCTGTGGCTCCAGTGGTAGAGCGCGCACTTTCAGCTGAAGAAGTGAGGGACTGGGTGCAGGCACATAGTTCAAACCCCATGACTGACAACCAAAAATAAGGTGGATGAGTTTTCTGCATAGAGTTGTGTACAGTAGGAAATGCCATGCTGTGTTATGAGCCATTCCAGACTTGTGAGAGGCTGAGATTTTTCTACAGTTTGTGTGAGGATGGTAGTGCCATCTTCTCGGGGTTTGGCATGTTCCGGTGCTCAAGGACTGATGAGGCCTTGGGTTACCCCTATGTGTATGTGTGGTGTGTGTGTGTGTGTGTGTGTGTGTGTGTGTGTGTGTGTGTGTGTGTGTGTGTGTGTGTGTGTATTTCCCTCATCTTTCTCTGTGCCCTTCCTGAGTGCCTGTCTTCCTCTACCTGATCTCGGATGTTGCCCCTCTTCCATTACAACCTTGCAGTTAGCCCCCTGTCAGGGTCTACAATGAGTCCTAAGTTGCCAGAGAACTGCATAGTCCAGCTTTTCATTGGAGCCCAAGTCCGGCTATCCATATCTTTGGCGACCTCCAGGGGATTCTGGGTCAGCAGGGCTAGCTGGCATAGGTTCTCCCTTACCTCTGGAGGGGTGGGGTTCAGTCATGGGATGTCTTGTCCTTTTCCTCAGCTGGGCCTCTGGCTGCATGTCCCTCCCATCAGGCTGGCAGTGGAGTGGGGGAAGAGTGTTTGCCAGTGGCTCTGACCAACTTGAGCTTGATAGCTGACTGAAGGTTGCCCAATCACGAAGGATCTTGGGCTGCATAGGAGGTGAGACCCAGGTGGCTTGGAAGTATCTGTTGTTATCTAGGAAATGTCAACGAACATTATGACAGCCAAGTCTATCTCCCAGCCCCAGCTAGACCTCTCAGGTCCTTCTAGATAATTCCGGATACCCAGAATACAGAGGCAGAGACTTAAGATTCCAGGTCCAGGGAACAGGGGTATGAGAGACTGGTATGCCCAGTACCTCATTGTTCTGGGGCATTAGCCTTGACCTGTTTATGCCTTCCTTGTGTAAGTTCACTTCTTAACCCGTAGCTGGCCACACACCGGCCATTTGTGGAAGTGCTATGGAAGTGGCAGGAGTAAAAGTGAGATCTATGATGACCAAAATCTGGATTTATGTTCTGTGGGGGTGGGGAAGGCAAAGGGTGTCTATTAAAAAAAAAATCTCAGAGCTGGAACTCAGGGCCTAGGCACTGTCCCTGAGCTAACACTCTACCACTTGAATCACAGATCACTTTTCACCTTTTTTAGTAGTTAGTGGAGGGAAGAGTCTCACAGACTTTCCTGCTTGGGCTGGCTTCAAGCTACCATTCTGAGAGCTCAGCCTCTTGAGTCGCTGGGATTGCTGGTATGAGCAATTGGCTCCAGTTGAGGATGACAGTGGATGCATGTGCTTGTGTGCGTGTTTGCGTGCATGTGTGCATGCCTGTGTGCATATGTGTGTGTGTGTGTGTGTTTGTGTGTGTGTGTGTGTGTGTGTGTGTGTGTGTGTATTTACCAGGACTTGAACTCAGAGCCTAGGTGGTATCCTTTAGATTGTTTGCACAAGGTTGGTACTCTACCACTTGAACTAGAGTATCTCTGCTTTCCAGCTTTTGGTGATTCATTGGAGAGAAACGTCTGCCCAGGCTAGCTTTGAATCTTGATTGATCCTCAGGTGTCAGCCTTGAGTAGCTAGGATTATAGACATGAGCCACTGGCACCCAGTTGCAAGGTTGTCTTTTCATGCGCTCTTCTGTTCTTACAGCTGTCTACTTGCCCTGGCCTAGATCTCTGACCTCCACTTCAGCTCCCAGTATCCTGTGACAGTGTGGAGAACATAAACCTCTAACATGATCCCATTTCTTTGTACTCATGGTAGGGTATGTTTCTTCTGTAGCCTGGGGAAGGAGGGTAGCTGTAGATGGGTGCTCGGCTGGGGGAGAGGTAATCTGTTTCAGCCAAGAAGGAAAGTGTGGCCAGATGCTAATAGCTCATGCCCTCCTAGTCCAAGCTCCTCAGGAGTCTGAGATCTGAGGATTGCCATTCAGAGGCAGCCCAACTAGAAATGTCTGTGAGAATCTCCTCTGCAACTAGCCACCGAAAAGCTGGAAGAAAAGCTGTGGCTCAAGTGGTAGAGTGCTAGCCCTGAATGAAAAAGGTGAGGGACAGAGTCCAGGCCCTGGGTTCAAGCCCTAGTACCAAGATGTGTGCACGTGTGTGCATGCATACATACATACACAGACACACACTCACACACACACACACACACACACACACACACACACACACAAAAGAAGGTGGTAATGATGAGCTCAGCTAGAAAACTGGGGGCACTCCTGAGGCATAGTCATAGTAAACTCTCAAGGCAGATCAAGTACTATTTCCCTAATTCATTCTTGGGCTGAGGGGTCTGGGTCATGGCAGTAAGTTCCATGGAACCTGCCCCTCTATCCATGCATGGGGCCACAGGACCAAGGAAAGCCACTATGGATGCTCGTTTGTAGTCAGCTCACGATTGCTCCGAGCACTGGTGAGAAAAGTAAGGCTCTGAGCCCTGTGACTCCTGGGATAGAGACTGCTACCAGCAGCAGCCTGCTAGCTGTGGATACCTGAGACTACAAGTCTTTCATGAGCCCAACTCAACACCCGCTCAAGGTGTGCCTGAAAGATTCACACTCTTGTGATATTTGAGTGAGTGGGCATTACCTGCTGTGCCATCTTGCAGCTCCTGCCCCTTCTGGCCCAGAACCTTGGTTTGAGAGGTCGATTTTTTGCTCAGATCTACAGTGCAGCCATGAGAGATGCCATTCTGATGAACAGATTAATGCCCTCCGTGCTCACGGCTCAAAACTTCTCTGATACTGTGGCCTGCTGTGTAGGCAAAGGCCTCCAAAGAGGCTGCTCTCAAGACTTGTAGGACACCTAGAAATTGGGAGACCCTCAGTGGCCCACTGTAAAGTACTCTCCCTAGAGCCACAGAGTAAGGTCCAAGCAGGCCAGGTGTTGGTCATGGGACTTGAACTCTGGGCTTTGGGCTGTCCCCCAGCTGTTCAGATTACCACTAGAGCCACAGCACCACTTCTGGTTTCCTGGAGGTTCCTTGAAGATCAGAGTCTCCTGGACTTTCCTGCCTGGGCTGGCTTTGAACCGTGATCCTCACATCTCAGCTTCCTGGGGAGCTAGGAGGACAAGTGTGAGCCACCGGTGCCTGGCTGATCTGGCCTTTCACCACAGTAGACTAGGAGCTTCTGAAAGCTTTTCTTTATTTTTTTTGGTGCCAGTACTGGAGCTTGAACTCATGGGTTAGGCTCTGGTCTCTTAATTTTTTTCCCTCAAGGTTAGCACTCTGCCACTTCATCCACAGCTCCATTTCGGGCTTTTGGTAGTTCGTCGGCAAGAAGAGTCTCACTAACTTTCCTCCCCTGGGCTGGCTTGACCCACGATCTCTAGCTCAGTCACCTGAGTAACTAGGATTTACAGGGGTTGAGCCACTGGTGGCATTGAGCTAGAAGCTTTTCTTAAGCAAGTGTTCTTCCCTGCGTTTGCCCTGACTCCTCCATGCAAAGGAGGTCTGAAGGTCAGTGGCTGTGAAAAATAAGCTTCCAACCACATGAAATGGCTGCGTTTTCTGGTAAAAAGTCAACTAATCTTCCTCCCGGGCCCCATTCAGGGACCCCACCCTTTGCCCTACCTGTGACTCAAGTACAAATATTGACCCAGCTTTGAATGTCCTACCAGACTTGTCTGAAGCCACAGAACCTTCATTCCACCCACACCATCTGCTCTACACCACGCCTCAGGACCTTTGCCCATGCTGTACCTTCTGCCTGAGGCCCTCTGTCCTGAATCCACATCTTAGAACTCCTGTGGAATTTTGGCATTGGTTATGTCACCTCGGGAGCAAGTCTTTCCTTCCCTTCTCCCTCTTTTTTTTAATATTGAGTTTCTAGAGATGGAACTTGTGCAGGCTGACTGGCAAATGCTCTATCTTGGGCTGTGTGTGTGTGTGTGTGTGTGTCTGAGTGTGTGTGTGTGTGTGTGTGCGTGTGTGTGTGTGTGTGTGTGTGTGTGTGTGCTAGTCCTGGTGTTTGAATTCATGGCCTGGATGCTATCCAATCCCTGAGCTTTTGTGCTCAAGGCTAGCGCTCTACTACTTGAACCAAAACTTTACATCTGGCTTTTTGGGTGTTTAATTAGAGAAAAGTCTCTCATATAGACTTTCTTGCTTGCAATTGGGATCATCAGATCTCAACCTCCTGAGTAGCTAAGATTACAGGGGTGAGCCACCAGCACCTGTCCTCTACCTCTTATCTATAACCTCAGCCCTCCTCTGAGTCCCAGAGCAAAATATCACACCAGGATAAATTTTTTTCTTTTTGACAGTCTTGGGGATTGACCTCAGGGTCTTGGCATACCCTTGAGCTTCATTTGCTCAAGGCTATCACTCTATCACTTAAGCCACAGTACCACTTTCTGCTTTTTCTGTTTCTGTGGTACTGAGCAGCTCAGTTTTCAGGAGGCTGGTCTGCTAAGTCTGTGACCCTATTTATGGATTTAGCATTGTAGACTGTGAGATGAAATCCCAGCATGACCAAAAATTTATTCGTGGAGTAAGAAGTCAATTTTGACACATTATTTACCTTCTCTGTGAAAGTCCTTTGTCAGTATGATGTAAAATCCATATGCAACTATACCCTATATGATATGATGTAATAAAAGAAATGTTACATGTGTATATATCAAATACTAAATAAATAAGGGTAATAAATGTCATATGTAGTAACCCATGTATGTAAATAGATCTCATATATTAATATTACTTTTTCCAGTGCTGGGGCTTTAATTCAGGCCCTGGGAACTGGTCTGAATTTCCTGTCTTCAAGGACGGTGAGCCTTTCTTCTTCACCCAGACCCTGAGTGCAAATCCAAAGCCTACTAGAAAATCCAAAAAAATACAAAGCCTACCAGGGCCTTTTTACTATTATTATTATTATTATTTTGGCTAAGCACGGGGCTTGAACTCAGATCTTGGCATCTCTGCCACAGTTGGTGGTGGCATCCTAAGACCCGACTTCAAATCTCAGGGTGGAAAAAAAATAAAAAACTGTAAAGGAGAAGCCTAAAACTGAGAAGTTCAAGTAGGTAGTTGTCCTTTTTTTTCCCTTTGTATTGTGACCATCCTGGGTCTAATGGACAAGGCCCAGAAAGCATACATTATCTTGCATTGCTGATGTTTGGCGGGGTATTAGGGAAGCCATAGCCAAAACCAGCAACTTAGGTCTGGAGGTCGAATCCCAGGACTGCCACTAACGAATGGAGATTCTCAGAAACCTATTCCAATATATACCCATATGAATGGAATTTTATAAAAGTAATAATTAAATTAGTAGTTAGTATATGATATTATGAAATTATACACAATTATACAATATTGACTAATTTTCAACTAATACTTTAGTATGTATTCAATCATGAAACTTAAAAAAGGAAGGAATATTTTAATTGCCAATAATCAGTATTAATATTGTACATGCAATTTCATAATATACAGACATCTCTCTCTCTTATTTTATACATATAGATCTATTTGTCTATCTACCAATCTATACATTTATATGTTCATACAATTTTCACTCCTGGGGCTTAATGATAGAATGTTCGCCTAGTAAGTACAAAGCCCTGCATTTGATTCCTCACTACTGTGTACACAAAAAAAATCCAGAAGTGATGCTGTCACCCAAGCAGTCAAGCACTAACTTTGAGCTTAAAAACTTAGGGCCTGTGTCTAGACCCTTACTCAAGAGCCAGGACTGGCACCAAAAAAAAAAGTTAGAATGTTCTGACTGCAACAATGTAAGTATAGTACTACAAATATCTCATCACAAGTATAGGACTACAAATACCTCATCACAGAACAAACTGAGAGTCTGGTGCTGAGAGCTGCCATCTACCCTGACAAAATGTCCTGTGATACTATTATCTTATATTCAGCACTTAGAAACTTGAAGTAGAAGCTGGGCATCGGTGACTCATGCCTGTCATCCTAGCTAATCAGGAGGCTGAGAGATGAGGATTATGGTGCAAAGCCAACCTGGGCAGGAGATTCCTTGAGATGCTTATCTTCAATGAACCACCAGAAAGGCTAAAGTGGCACTGTAGTTCAACTGGTAGAGCGCTAGACTTGTGCTAAAGAGCTCAGAGACAGCACCAAGGCCCAGACTTGAACTCCTTCAACTTACAAGAAAGAAGGAAACCTGAAGTGGAGTGCTGGGAACTTGTGTTAGGAGGAGAGTGCTTTGCATTTATGAAACCCTGGGTTTGAATCCTAAGTACCACATCCCTAGAAAAAAAGTCTGAAGTGGCTCTGTGGCTCAAGTGGTATACTTGAACAGGAGAAACAGGTACAATGCTCATGTCCTGAGTTCAAGCTCCAGGACTAGTGTATACACACATACACACACACACACACACACACACACAAACAAACACAAACACAGAGCAGAAGTGAAGTTGTGACACAAAATGGTAAAGCACCTGGATTCTGCTCTGAACTCATGGTCATCACCCTGGCCCTGTGTTCAACCGCAAAACCTAGCCACCCAAGGCCTGACTAGGAGAGGACAAAGGTTTCAAAACCTGATAAGCTTCACCAGACCTAGATGACAGGAAGCATTGTGATTTTGCACAAGTGCTTAGATTTACCTAACTTCCAGAATCTTAGGGAGGCATCACCATTGCCAATTAGGAATCTTTTCATTAGGTTCAGCTCCCTAGTTGTTTGCCAGAAGGACTCGAATTATTGAAGCAGTTTGTTTCAACATTGGAACATAGCCTCACAAAAACAGGACAAGTGCAGGGAACTTGGCCTGCCACAGGAGGTAGCACAAATGAAGGCTTCCTGTCAAAACAGAGCACTGCTGAGAGAGTTGCTTGGGGTACAAAGAGGCCTTTTTCTCCTGGCCTTCAGAGCCCATCCACACTCATCCTCACTAATTGCCTCCGATAAATTGTTTGTTACACAGCTGTATAGCAGTGAAACTTTTTGTCTGCCTGTTCCAACAGTGAGGCAGACATCCTCCAGCAACCTGGGGTGCGCAGAAACCCTCAGGATAACCTGGGAACAGTGAGGGGAGCCCCGGACCATGCACTGTCTTGAAAACACTGTCTGTGCTATGAAATCATTGTATTCAAAGCAAATTTCCTAGCTGTGTGCCTTTCTTCATAGCAACCTTGGATGTTCACCAATAGAAATACATGCATACACACACAGACACATGGAGTTAATGGCTCTTTTTTGTGACGTTTTAATGGCTTTTTGTAATGGCTTTTTTTTTTTGAAGATTGAACTGTGAGCCTAGACATTGTCCCTGAGCTCCTTTTGCTGAAGGAAGCACTTTATTGTCTTAAACCATGATTACCATAGGCTGGGATACAGCATTTACACCCACAGGTGACCCGGGGATACTAGAACCCGAGTCCAACTCCCAGCAGTGGCAAAAATACATCAAACCAAAAAAAAAAAAAAACTGGAGGAAGAAAAAAACCAAGAAGTTTTACATAACCATTTTACCTCTTTTTCCTTGGCACTGTGACCATCCTGGGCCTCAATGACTGGGCTGGAAAATTGTATGTCACCTTGCATGGCCTAAGGCTCGTGGGCTGTTAGTGAAGCCTGAGCCCAACAGAGACACCTTGGCCCTGAGTTCCATGATCCTGGGACTGCCACCTACACACAGCTGAAGATCCTAGGAGACTCGTTCCTATTTATAGGAACACTAATAGAATGTTTGACATATACTAATTTAATTAATAATTAGCTAGTCTTTCTATTATAAGATTGTATCCAATAAATATAAGTCATTGATTAATTTAATTAGTACATTATTAAGTCTTCTACCATGAGTAATTAATGGAGGCATAGTTTTAGAACAAATAATTGGTAGTAATAGAATATATAAAAATAAGATATAGACAGACATCACTTTATGTAGAGTTATACACTAGAATCTACATAAATATCTGTCTCTCTATATATATACATTTATTTATAGCTGAATATACATATGTAAATACATACACAGCAATCTACACATCTATCTGTTTATGTATTGGCCACTCCTAGGCCTTGATCTCAGGTCCTCAAATTTGCTCACCAACTTCACTTGCATCAGACTGCTGTGCTAAAATTAACCCATTCATGAAGTGGGCCTTCTAGGCCTGGAGTCCAAATCACAGAACTGCCAAAAACTTAATCCTGGTGGAAGAAGCCAATTGTCTCACTTGTTTTCCTTATCGGCGAAAGTCCTGGGTTTCAGGAATGATGTATAATACATAGGCAAATCTATGTCCTATGTAATAGGATGTAAAAAATGTTATGTGAAATCATACTCATTAAATAGATAAAAATAAATAAAACACAAAATAAAATGAATAACTAAACTAATCACAATATGCAATTAACTTGTATGTAAATATAAATCATGTATTTAAAATATATACGAATATTATTTTTTGTCGAGTCCTAGGACTTGAATACATGCCCTGAGAACAGGCTTGACTTTCTTGTCCTCCAGCACGGTGAGCTTCCCGTTCCCCCACAATGCTGCAGATTTACCCAGACCATGAATTCAAATCTCAGGCCTGACAGAAAAAGTGGTGTGAATTCCAAGCCAAGGATCCTCATAATTTTTAAAATATTTTTAATGTATGTATGTATGTATGTATGTATTTTTGTTTTGTCAAGCACAGGGCTTGAACTCAGGTAGTGGCAACTCTGCCTCAGCTTTGATCAGTCTAGGCTGGGGTGCAGCCACTGTACCCACAACTGAACCTGAGTTCCTGGGCCACAAAGACTGATAGGAAAAAAAATGAAAAGACAGATAAAAATCCGGCAACTTGCAGATGGCTCCGGTTTTACATTTGCTTTCTTTGCAAGGTAACCTTCCTGGATTTCAATGACATGTCTGAAAATTGTTTGTAACCTGGCATTTCTGAAGGTTGGCGGGCTACTAGGGAAGCCATAGGCCAACTCGGCAACATATGCCCTGTGTTAGAAGCCCATTTCTGTCCCCTAACAATGGAGGGAAATCCTAAGAGTCTCATTTCTATTGCTGGTAATACTGATGGAAGGTTATGAATGTCAAGGTTGAATTAGTTGTTCCTGAAAGATAGTACTATAAAATTAAACAGAGTGATTTTAGGAGGCCGATGGATTTTAGTGAATATTTTCTGACACATTAAAAGAATACTTTTAGTTCCATGATGGAATAGTTTCAGGACAGTGGTTGATGAAATTAAAAATTTATTGAGGATGGAAACAGTCATATTAATTACATGGAGGCATAATAAATACCCAAGAGTTGGTAAGAATGTAGTCTATATAACTGAAGAATATATAGAAACCTCTGGCACTCTATAAAGATCTATATTTAATTGGTTTTTTTTTTGAGGGTTTTTTGTGAGAATACTGTACAGAGGAGTTACAATTAAATGGTCAAGATAAGGAGTACATTTCGTATCAAGCATTGTTGCCTCCTCTTTGTTTCCCTTCCCATACTACTCCCCTCCCCCCACCATCTCATTGTTGCATTGGGTCCACCTGTACCCTTCCCCGCCACAAATTATACCAACATCAAATACAGTGAAAGCAGGGGTTATACCGTGGGGGAGGGACATACACTGCAACATAGAAATCATCTTATAAATATGTTAGAAACAATTGCATGAAAGGCAAAAACAAAAACAAAAAAAATTGAATACTTATCATGGGGTTTATTCCCCTAACATCAACTTATGTGACCTTTTCTGCTTGACACAGACATATGCCAGTTATTGCATATACGGGAAACCATGGTACCTATGTTTATTTGGGCATGGCTTACTTCACTTAATATAATTTTTTCCAAGTCTTTCCATTTCCTAACAAATGGGGCAATGTCATTCTTTCTGATGGAGGCATAGAATTCCATTGTGTATATATACCACATTTTCTTGATCCATTCATCTACTGAAGAGCATCTGGGTTGGTTCCATATCTTAGGTATGGTAAACCAGCAATAAATATAGTTGTGCTGGTAGCTTCAGTATGGTCTTGTTTGTGATAATTTGGGTAAATGCCCAAAAATGGGATTGCTGGGTCATTGGGGAGCTCTATGTGGAGTCTTTTGAAGAACCTCCATACTGCTTTGTGTACTACCATCTGTATGTCAATCTGTTCTTATTTTGTCAACCCCTAGGTCTCGATCTCAGTGCTGGGAACTGCTTGTCAGCTCCATCTGCCCCATGCTGGCCGAGCTGACACTCAGGAATTCATAAATTTTGCCTTGTAGGCTGTGAGTTAAGATGCCAGCACTCACAAAAATTGAAGCGGGGAGTAAGAAGCCCAGGGTAACACATGCTTTCCTTTTCTGTGAACGTCCTGGGTGTCAAGTGTGAAGTTTCATACATAGGCAAATCTATATCCTATGTAATAAATGTAGTAAATATTCCATGTGCAATAAGTCAATAAAATAAACGGTAAATAAATTAATAAAACAGAAAATTAAATGAATGACTACAATAAGCACAATATTGAGTCAACATACAGGGCTCGATCTCAGGGCCTGGCAACTGCCTGGCAGATGAATTGGCTAGAGGCTACTGCGCTGACAGCCACCCATTCATGAACTGAGCCTTCTAGGCTCTGAGTCAAGATCCTAGCAATTGCAAAAGTATAATCTTGGAGTAAGAAGCTGAGAGGGACCCATGTTTTCCTTTTCTTTGAAAGTGCTCAGGTAGGATGTATAATTCGGGTGCAAATCTATATACTATGTAATAGGATGTCATAAAGGTAAGTAATGTCATAGGTGGAATAATTGTCACTAAAATAAATGAAAAAAACATTGAATTAGTAGTGAATCCTACTGGGATAAAATTAGATTCAATAATTATAGGAGGTGGATTAAGTTTAATTAATATTTTTTTAAGCATTAACAGAATAAAAATTAAATAGAGATATAATTAAATACCTAATTATTGAAAGTAACAAATGATGTATAATTTAACTATATATAGACATCTATCTCATTCTATAAAATATGTAATTTTATGTATGGATGTATGTACATATATGATAAACAACAACAGGATATTGAGTAATTATTAATTAATGATTTATTAATTGTTCAACTGAAACATATCATTAAATGGAGACATGATTTAATACCTAAAAATTGTTAGTAATATTATCTATAATTAAACAATATACAGACATCTCTCTGTGTATATAATATTTATATACAGGAATCTCTAAGTATAACTTGTTCAGTCCTGGTTTCAGTTGTTGAGTGCTCACCTCGCAAGCACCAAGCCCTTGTTTCGATTCCTCAGTGCCACATAAACAGAGTACCGGGAAGTTCTGAGGTCTTTCAATGAATTGAGTGCTAGCCTGTAGTACAAATGCTTAGGGACAGTGTCTAAGCCCTTACTCAAGCCATAGGACTGCTGCCACAAAAAGATAGATTGTTCTAACTGCAACTATACAAAGATAGAACTTCAAATACCTCATCACAGAGCAAGCTAGGAGTCTGGTGCTGACAGCTGTCACCTAACCTGACTTAGTCAAATGTAAATACTGCAACCAAGCTCCATGGAACCAGACACAACTGGCTTACCCAGATCATCCTAGCTGCTCAGGGGCTTTAAAACCCAGTCCTGGCAGGAATTCTGTGAGACTCTTTAAAATGTGGCTCCAATTGGTAGAGCTCTAGCCTTGAGCAAATGTTATTAGAGTACTATCTCCGTGTTTTGAGTTCAAGCCATATGCCTAACTCCCCACCCCCCAAAAAAACCCCACCACAATAAACCATTAGATGTGAACTTGTGTGGTTTGTGAAATGTTCCTCAAAGAATGGTGATACTGATGAAAGCAACCTAATTCTAATAACAGCTTGTGGAACAGAGCTATGTGCTAAGTCCTTCATAAGGTTCTCTGTGCTAAGGCCTGCACATGGTGCTATGTACTGAGTCCTTCACAGGGTGCAGTGTGCTGAGTCCTGCATTGGGTGCTGTGTGCTGGGTCTTTCACAGGATGCTGTGTGTTGAGTCATGCAAAGAGTGTCATGTGAAAAGAGTGTCCTTCACAGGTGCATTCTTTCATCAGGTCCTTGTAAGAGCTCCACAACTGAGATGAATATGTAGACAAGAATATTGAGGCTCAGATATGTCCCCATGGCAGGGACAAAAATTATGTATTACTGAAGACTAGTGAGTTGTCTCCTGCAGACAATTGGGTTTTTTTCTTTCTTTTTTTTTCACAGTCATGAACCTTGAACTTGGGGCCTAGCCACTGACCCTTACCTCTTGGGCACATGGCTAGCATTCCACCACGTGTAGCCAAGGACCCCCTTGCAGGAAAGTGCCACCTAGGGGTCGATAGCTGAGGACTGTCATCCCGCCTTCTCAAGAAGCTGAGATCTGAGGATCTGGGTTTCAAACTATCCCAGACACAAAAGGCCCCTTGAGACTGTTGTCTCCAATTCACCACTAAAAAACCTGAAGTTGAAGCTGGGTGCTTGTCGCTCATGCCTGTCATACTAGCTTCTCAGGAGGATGACATCTGAGTATCATGGTTTAAATCTAGCCTGGGGAGGAAAGTCTTTGAGGCACTTAGCTCCAATGGACCACCAGAAAACATGAAGTGGTGCTTTGGCTCAAGTGGTAGGGCACAAGACTTGAGCTGAAGAGCTCAGGCACAGCATCCAGCCCCAGACTTCAACTCCTACAACCAACAACAACAAAAAAGACAGAAACAAACTAACAAACCTGAAGTAGAGGGCTGGGAATGTGCCTTAGGGGTGGAGTGCTTTGCAACTATGAAACCCTGGACTTTATTTCTCAAGACCACAACACTAGAAAAAGGCTGCAGTGGCTCTGTGGCTCAATCAGGAGAGAGCTATCCTTGTACAAGAGAAACTAGGTACAGTGCTGAGTTCCAGCTCTAGGACTGGTGTATGCGCACTCACACAGACACACAGACACACACACACACAGACACACACACACACACGAAAACACACACACACAGACCAGAGTTGAAGTCATGACACAAAATGGTAAAGCCTTGGGCTTCTGCACTGAGCTCATGGTCAGCACTCAGGCCTTGTGTTCAACCCCAAAACCTAGCCACCAAGGCCCTAACTAGGAGAGGTCAAAAGTTTCAATATCTGATGAGCTTGACCAGCCCTAGATGCAGGAAGCTTTGAGATATCTGACATGTGCTTGGATTTCCCAAGCTTCCAGAAACATAGGAGAGGCATCATAGGCCCATCATCTCCAACAATGAAATATTCCATTAGGTTCAGTGCCCTAGTTGTCTGCCAGAAGGACCCCTGGATTATATTGAGCACTGTATCTGAACACCGGAATATAGTCTCACAAAGGCAGCATAAGTACAAAGGACTTGGCCTGCTATGGGAAGTGGTACAAATGAAATCTTCCTGTCAAAACAGGGCACTGGGGAGAGAGATCATGTGGGATACAAAGAGGTCTTTTTCTCCTGGCCTTCAAAGCCTGCCCACACTCATCATTACTAACTGACGTAGATGGAATTGTTTGTTAAACAGCTGAACAGGAGTGAGGCCATTTGTCTGCATATCCAGTCAATGAGAGAGACTTCTTCCAGCAGGCCTAGGATGCAGAGAAACAATGAGAGAGACTTCTTCCAGCAGGCCTGGGATGCAGAGAAACCCTCAGGTTACACTGGGAACAGTGAGGTGAGCCCCAGAACATGCACTGTCATGAAAGCACTCTCTGTGTTATGAAATCATTGGATAGAAAACAAATTTTCCAGACTGGTGCAATTCATAATAGCTACTCTGGAGATTCACCTATAGGAATATGTCCATATACACAGAGACATGGAGGTACAGGTTCTTTTCGAGGGGGCAGGAACTGGGGTTGAACTATGAGCCTAGGCATTGTCCCTGAGCTCCTTTTGCTCAATGGTATTGCTTTCACCTTGAATCACCTCCTCACTTCTAGGTTTTTCTGTGATGTCTTAGAAATAACCGTGTCATGGATTTTCCTATGCTGGCTGGATTCAAACTCTGATTCTGTACATCTCAGCTACCTGAGGAGCAGCGATTATAGTCAGCCTCCACTTGCCTTTCTTTTCTTCTTCATTTTTTAATCTGTACAATCTGATTTCTTGACAGAATCATTCTAGTGGTTTGATTTTATAAGTAAGCTATTCCAATGTTCTTTATAGCTTCTTTCTCTGAGAAGGATTTTCTCCCCTCATCTTCTCTTCTGATCACAGGTTTGAATGCAAAAGTGAGAAATAAGTATCACAGGATTTGGCAGCTAATGTCCACCTTACATGCCAGTTCTGTCACTTAGCATTGAGCTGCAATGAATTTACTGTCTAAGGATGAGAGAACCGAAAGCTGGAGCAATCCTCATACTGTCTGCATTGCTCCTTTTGCCTATAAAATGATCTAATAATTATGAATGTTGTGTGTCTCCAAACTTAATTATCTAGAACACAGTGGAAGCGTCTGCATGTTTCTGTTTTTCTCTAATACATCCCGAGATTTAGACTAAGGTTTTGGGTGGAGGAGCTCCTCAGTGTATGCCTGAGAAAGCTGCTTGCAGTCTCCTGGGGAGATCACAATTCAAAGTCAGCCCGAGCAAGAAAGTCTGTGAAATTCTTATTGCCAAAAAACCACCAGAAAACCAGAAGTGGAACAGAGTCCGAGAGGGTAAAGCTCCAGCTTTGAGAGAGAAAGCCGAGCAGGAGACAAAGGCCAGACCAGGCAAGAAAGCTTGGGATGCACTTATGTCCAATTAACGACCAGATGGCTGGAAGTAGAGCTATGGTGGTGGTAAAGCTTCAGCCTTGTACGAACAGCTGAGGTACGCACTGGGCCCTGTGTTTAAGCACTGGGATGGCTTCTCTTTTCAAAAAGAGAAGGACAAGATTATGTATCAGTACACTAACTACTTATGTGTGTATAGTACCTCCCTGAGTGCAAACAGATCGTATGCAATGGTTCTCCTATTATTTACTGGTTCACTTTTCAGATATGCTCGTGGCATATACTCCACCATACTCTTCATTTCAGGCCCATGGCTTTTCTCTTCCAGGGTTCCAGGCCTGTGTCCTTATATGATGCACACTTAAGCTCTCAGCAGTTTTATTTACATTTTATTATGAGGTCCATGCAGGAACAGACACAAATCAGACAGGGGAACAGAAGATAATTTTTTTTGAAATAACTAGTATTCACAACTCCAAATGGATCAAAGACCTCGAAGTCAAAGCAGACACTCTGAAAACATTACAGGATGGAATAGGAGAAACCCTAGGTCTCCTTGGCACAGGCCGAAATTTTCTGAATATAGACCCGGAAACAACAAATCAAAGAAATGTTGGATAAATGGGATTGCATGAAGTTGCAGAGCTTCTGCATGGCAAAGGACATAGCTAGCAATATCAATAGAAAGCCCACGGATTGGGAGAAGATCTTCACTAGCCATACAACGGACAAGGGTCTCATATCTAAAATATACTTGGAACTCAAAAAATTAAATCCCCCAACAACAAATCCTCAAAGAAACAACTGCCCAATAAATAAGTGGGCTAAAGACTTAAAGAGAAACTTTTCTGAAGAAGAAAGAAGGATGGCCAATAGAAATGCTCAACATCCCTAGCCATAAAGAAATGCAAATCAAAACAATATTGAAATTCCACCTCACTCCAGTTAGAATGGCAAAAATCAAGAACTCTAATAACAACAGATGCTGGAGGGGATGTGGACAGAAGGGAACCTTACTTAATTGTTGGTAGGAATGTAAACTTGTTCAACCACTTTGGAAAGCAGTATGGAGGTTCTTCAAAAGCCTTCACATAGAGCTCCCCTATGACCCAGCAATCCCACGTTTGGGCATTTACCCAAATGTTTACAAACAAGACCACACTAAAGCTACCAGTACAACTATGTTTATTGCAGCATTATTTACCATAGCTAAGATATGGAACCAACCCAGATGCCCCTCAGTAGATGAATGGATCAAGAAAATGTGGTATATATGCACAATGGAATTCTATGTCTCCATCAGAAAGAATGACATTGCTCCATTTGTCAGGAAATGGAAAAACTTGGAAAAAATTATATTAAGAGAAGTAAGCCAAGCCCAAAGAAACATAGGTCCCATGGTTTCCCTTATTTGCAATATCTAGTGTATGTATGAGTCAACCAGAAAAGGTCAGATAATGTGATGTTAGGAAAATGAACCCTAAGATATGTATTTTAATGTTTTTTTCTTTCATGCATTTTTTTCTAACGCATTTATAAGATTATCTCTTTGTTGCTTTGTATGTCCCTCCCCCACAGTATAACCCCTGTCTTCACCATATTGGATGTCAATATAACTTGTGGAGGAGATGGGGAAAAACAAGTCGTTTAAGGAAACAGGTGGACCTGCTGCAACAATGAGAAGTACAAGTTGTCATGTCGAAAATGAGCTTTACAACGTTGGTGTGTGTGTGTGGGGGGGTAGGGTTGGGTGGAGGGGTGGGAGGGGGAGGCTGGGAAGGAATGTGAAGGGTAAACAAACAAGGAGGCTGCAATGCTTGATAGGAAATGTGCGCATTATCCTGCCCATGTAATTGTAACCCGTCTGTACAGTATGTTCACAAAAAAATATAAAAAGCATGGTAATATATATATATATATATATATATATATATATATATATATATATATATAAAGAAATAACTAATATTCAGAAAATTAAATTTGGGGATAAAAAATACCATGAAGTAAGAGATGGGGTTGCAGACTTGGATTACTGAAAGAATGTTGGCCAAGCATGCAAGAAAACCTGGGTATGATTACTCAGTATCACATACACAGAAAAAGCCAGAATTGATGCTTTGGCTAGACCTGGCAAACAGAAACCTACGTAGGTAGGTAGGTAGCTAACTAGGTAGGTAGGTAGGTAGATAGATAGATAGATAGATAGATAGATAGATAGATAGATAGATAGATAGACAGACAGACAGACAGACAGATATATACATACGTACATACATACATACATACATACTACATAGATACATAAACAATAGATAGATAGAAAAAAGATAGATAAATAGAAAGAAAAATAGATAGATAGAAAGAAACATGATAGATTAACCTGGTCTTGGATGTCAGGAGGAATGAAGGGAACAATTCCCAGTCATGATGCCTTCTTCAGTGTTCCGGCCACCAACTTCACCTTCACACAACCACAGAGCAGGAAGACTGTCTCATTAACACTTCTCAGGCAGCCAAATGCCCCAGAGCCACGAGGGCAGAGCCAGTTTTTAACTCAGGTGCTTGGAGACAGAAGAGAAAGGACCCTGCTTCTCCTTGGACTGGGAATTTGCATTAATGATGTGCAGAATGAAGGAATGAGAATGGACTGGCAGAGTTAGAAGAATGGTCTTTAAATCTGACATATGGAGAGTCAAAACCCCACTGCTTAAGACCAGAGAGCAGGGTTTTTCTTCTCTGTTCCTCTCCTCTCCCCCACTAAACTGGCTCTCTATTGTTAACCTAAAGATAGCCTGAGGCTCCCTTCACCAGAGAGAGGAAGGTTAATTAGTCATTGTTTGAAGAGGCTGAGAAAAGCCTGACCCTGTTTTAACTCTAACAAATGTTTCAGGGTTCCCCCTATTGCTGGCTTTTGCAGCTGACTTCCCTGTTGAGTGTGTACATTCTACCTCCTAATCCTGCAGGCCTAGGTCTCTGCACTTAGCCTGGCTTTTGCAACCATTTTCTGTCCTTCAATTACAGTGTTACACTGGAGTTTTTCTGCAAACAGTGCTAGGGCTTGGATCCTGAGAACTTTATTTGAACCCAGGATGGTTCAAAATGTTTCTTTCCTGCTTCTATAGCTCGAGAACTCTAAGAACATTTAGAGTGCAAGTAACTTCTCATCACCAAGGGAAACACAGGAAGCTCTTGAACATCTGACCTTTCAGAAGTGGAAGTCAGAGTGTCATAGACCTTTCTAGCCCTGGTTGGCTTCACCCTGTGATCCTGAGCCCTCAGCCTCATGAGCTAGGGTGTTGGGCATGAGCTACTGGTGCTCTGCTAGGTTCAGAAATGTAAGGACATTAACAATACAAGTCAACTGTTTATCACATAGGGCTTGGGAAGCATATTAAGCCTTTCAACAATGGACCTTTAAGAACCATGTAGGACACAAGGTTACAATGCTAGAGTCTAAGAGGCTGGGAATATAAATCTGCTACATTTGAATCTGGAGCTCTGACTCCAATTCTGGTGTATATCAGTGTTCATTTTCAAGAGAATGTTCTCCTAATTAGCAAATAGGAAAGTACTTTGATTAACCCTCATTTTTTTCCAGTTGTGTGTCTTGAACTCAAGCCTGGGCACTGTCCCTGAGCCCTTCAACTAAAGGCAAACAATCTACCACTAGAGCGACAGCGCCAGGTGGGGTCTTTTGGTTGTTCACTGGAGATAACAGTCTAAAAGGCTTTCCTTGCCTAGGCTGTCTTTGAACTGTAGTCTTCAACTCTCAGCCTCCTGAGAAGTTAGCATTCCAGGTTTGAGCACTGGCATCTGGGCTATTGTTTTTGTCAGTCCTGGGGCTTGATCTTAGGGCCTTGGTACTATCTCTGTGCTTCTTTTCCTCAAGGTTAGCCACTTGAACCACTCCATAGCTTCTGGCTTTTCCTGAGTATCTGTCACTGAGGATTCAAACCCTGTCATTCATGCATGCTGAGGAGGGAGCTCTTTACTACTAAGACACATTTCTAGCCCCTCCCATAAAAAATTTTTTTTTTCAATTTTTTTTTTAAATTTTATTTTATTTTATTTGAGAACATACTGTACAGAAGGGTTACAATTACATGGGCAGGATAATGCATACATTTCTTACCAAGCATTGCAGCCTCCTCCTTTGTTTACCCTTCACCTCCCTTCCAACCCTCCCCCCTCCCCCGCACCCAATCAAACCCCCCCTCCCCCCCCCCACTCCGACATTGTAAAGCTGGTTTTGACATGACATTTTGTACTTCTCATTGTTGCAACAGGTCCACCTGAATCCTTAAACGACTTGTTTGTCCCCGTCTCCTCCACATGTTATACTGACATCAAATATAGTGAAAGCGGGGGTTACACTGTGGGGGAGGGACATACAAAGCAACAAAGAAATAATCTTATAAATTCGTTAGAAACACATGCATGAAAGAAACAAAAACATTAAAATACATATTTGAGGGTTCGTTTTCCTAACATCACATTATCTGACTTTTTCCGCTTGACTCATACCTATACTAGATATTGCAAATAAGGGAAACCATGGGACCTGTGTTTCTTTGGGTCTGGCTTACTTCACTTAATATAATTTTTTCCAAGCATTTCCATTTCCTAACAAATGGGGCAATGTCATTCTTTCTGATGGAGGCATAGAATTCCATTGTGTATATATACCACATTTTCTTGATCCATTCATCTACTGAGGAGCATCTGGGTTGGTTCCATATCTTAGCTATGGTAAATAATGCTGCAATAAACATAGTTGTGCTGGTAGCTTTAGTGTGGTCTTTTTTGTAAACATTAGGGTAAATGCCCAAAAGTGGGATTGCTGGGTCATAGGGGAGTTCTATGTGAAGTCTTTTGTGGAACCTCCATACTGCTTTCCAAAGTGGTTGAACAAGTTTACATTCCCACCAACAATGAAGTAAGGTTCCTTTCTGTCCACATCCCCTCCAGCATCTGTTGTTGTTAGAGTTCTTGATTTTTGCCGTTCTAACTGGAGTGAGGTGATATCTCAGTGTTGTTTTGATTTGCATTTCTTTTATGGCTAGGGATGTTGAACATTTCTTCATGTGTCTATTGGCCATCCTTCTTTCTTCTTCAGAGAAGCTTCTCTTTAAGTCTTTCGCCCACTTACTTATTGGGCAGTTGTTTCTTTGAGGATTTGTTGTTGGGTGGTTTAATTTTTTGAGTTCCAAGTATATTTTAGATATGAGACCCTTGTCCGTTGTATGGCTAGTAAAGATCTTCTCCCAATCCGTGGGCTTTCTATTGATCTTGCTAGCTATGTCATTTGTCCTGCAGAAGATCTGCAACCTTATGCAATCCCATTTGTCCAACCTTTCTTTGATTTGTTGTGTTTCCGGGTCTCTATTCAGAAAATTTCGGCCTGAGCCAAGGAGACCCAGGGTTTCTCCTATTCCATCCTGTAATGTTTTCAGAGTGTCTGCTTTGAGTTCAAGGTCTTTGATCCATTTGGAGTTGATTCTGGTGCAGGGTGATATATAAGGATCTAGCTTTAGTTTTCTACATGTAGTTAACCAGTTTTGCCAGCATCATTTACTGAAGAGGCTGTCTGTCTTCCATTCTATTATTTTAGCTCCCTTATCGAAGATTAGATGGCTATAGGTCTGTAGGTTCATTTCTGGGTTTTCAATTCTATTCCATTGGTCCTGAGGTCTGTTCTTATGCCAATACCAAGCTGTTTTGATTACTATGGCATTATAGTAGAGTTTAAAATTTGGTATTGATATTCCTCCAGCAGTGTTCTTTCCGTTGAGGAGCGTTTTTGCTATTCGCCCTCCCGTAAAATTTTATCCCTCAATTTGCCTATCCTCAGGAAAAGGCTTCTGAGTAAAAATCATCTAAAAAATCTCTATAGGAAGATATCCAAAGAAAAGAAAAAACTCAGGGAAGATGGGAAGGGATAGGAAGGGGAAACAAAGGAGGAGGCTATAATGCTTGATAAGAAATGTACTCATTATCTTGCCCATGTAATTGTAACCCTTCTCTACAGTATTTTCACAATAAAAAGAAAAAGAAAAAAAGGAAAAAGAAAAGAAAAAGCTCATACTTGGGAGAGACTCTAAACATGTGAATACTGTGACAAATGGCTCCATTTAATGATGTATTATGTTTCAAAACTTAATAAAATATTAATGAAAAATGAGTCAATGTCCTAAATTATTGTGCATAATTTTATAATAGATGTGCAAAATGGAATAAATATTATGTGTATAATAATACTAAACACAATAATCAATAAATAAATGAATCAAATAAAAACCAGTAATAAAAATCATAATATGAAATTAACATACATATGTAAGTATATATCATGCATTCATTACACATGTATAGAAATATTTTTTTCCATTGCAGGGCCTTCATTCGGGCCCTGGGAACTCTAGCCTGAATTTCTTTTCCTCAAGGCTGTGAGCTTCGCCTTCACCCATGTTGCAAAAGAGTTACCTGGATGGTGAGCTCAAATGCTAGCAATGGCAGAAATACTGGCCCCAGTTCCAAGGCAGTGACTTAATTTTTTTTAATGGAAGCAGTTATGTTTATTCAATTCCATACTGAACATTAAAAATAGGCAGCGTAGAATTTTGTACAGCTATTCAGATTTCCTTCCTTTACCTCCAAAGTACTTCTCTGAAAACTAATATGTTTCTTTTTTGTATGTTTTTCATTGTAAAATGTTGTACAGAGGGGTCACAGTTACATGAACATGGTAATGAGTACATTTCCTATTGAGCACTGTTGCCATCCCTTCCCTCCCATCTTGACAACTAGCTCCCCCTACCGAGGTCAGTGACTTAATTTTTCATTTTTGGTGGGCATGGGGTTTGAACTCAAGTAGTAGCAACTCTTCCCTCACATTGCTACAGATTTACCAAGAACCTGAGTTCAAATCCCTTTCTAGGAAATAAAACTCGCAGAAATTCCAAACCAGGGAGCTTCATTTTTTAAATTTTGTTTATTTATTTATTTATTTATTCATTCATTTATTGGCCAACCATGGGGCTTGAAATCAGGTCGTGGAAACTGCCTCTGCTTGGATCTCCCTAGGCTGGGATGCAGTCTCTGGACCCATAGCCGATCCTGAGATCCTAGGCCCAGTGGGCTGTCAGGAAGAAAAGAAAACGCTGGAAAACACAAAAACTGGTGAGCTGCAGAGGGCTCGGTTTTTACGATTTTTTTTTTTCTTTACACAGTGACCATCCTGGGTCTGAATGACACGGCTGTAAAGTGGACCGGAACTGCCATTGCTATTGGCTGATGGGCTCTCAGGGAAGCCATGGGACAACCTGTCAACATAGACCCTAGCTTCAAATCTCAGTCCTGATACCAATGGCAGAAGATCACAAGAGACTCGTTCCTATGCATAGGAATACTGGTTGAAAGAGTACTTCGTGCCTTGGTCTAGTCTAAAATTGGATGCAATAATCCTAGAATGCTGATTGATCTTAATAGTTTATTAAGCATTAAACGAATAATTTTCCTTCACTGGCAGTATAATAAATACCTAAGAGTTGGTAGGAACGTAGTAGGTGTCATTCAATCATAGATAGACGGCTCTGGCACTCTTTACTAATATGTATTTATTTGTATACCACAGTTTGCCTATCCATGTATCGCTGTTTTGTCTAAACCTGGGGGTCAATCTCATCATGTGGGAACCCCCTCACAGCTTCATTGGCAAGAGGCTGCCATGCTCAAACTAACCCATTCATGAATTGGGCCTGCTAGGCCTTGAGTTCAGATCCTAGCATTGCCAGGCATGATGGAGAACACATCCAAAATCTAGATGCTATACGATAGGATATACACAATTTAATAAATGGTATAGGTGTCATCAGAGTCAATAAAATAAATGGTAAATAAATGAATAAAACAAGAAATAAAATGAATAACCACACCAAACACAATATGGACTGAAAATCTGTATGGAAGTATAAATCCTACTTTTAAAATGTATATAAGGTTTATCTTTTGCAGGCCTGAATCTTGAATTAAGCCCCCGCTATGAGGAGGGAATGGCGGGAGATCATGAGCTACTCAGTTCTGGACCTACGAAGAGTTATGGTATGCTATCGATCTCATCCTTGAATGAGTAGTTCGTGCATGATGAGAGTAGGAAATGATAGGCAAGACTTATGGGGTATAAATTAATGGGGTAAAGAAGAGTTGATGAAGCTGACAATAATCATCACAGTCATGAAATGGAGGCATCAGGAAAGATCCAAGAATCAGTATTCCCATGGTAGATTGGATTCCATCACAGGACACCATCTCTCCTACCCTATACAAATATGTACTTATTTGCATACTACTTCAGCTTATGAATGGATGACTATTGTGCTTCTCACTCTTCCCCCCATGGTGGGGGGCTCAATCTCAGGTCCTGGGAATGGCCTAGCTCCTTCGTGGCTCACAGGCTGGTGTGCTCATGTGGACCAAATTTCCAATTGGGACTGCTAGGCCCCGAGTTCAGATCCCAGCCCTGCCAAAAGATTCATCTTTCTGTCAGAAGCTAATCATTGCACTTGTTTTCCTTTCCAGTGCAAGTTGTGGGTCTCAGCTAGGATGGAGAATGCATGGGCCACCCTGTGGCCATGGGAATAGGTTGTTATCAATGTCAACCCAGTTATATCTCTCATCATATACTCAAGAAAATACACCATACATCCATGAATAACATACAAAAGAAAGAATAACTACACTCAATGCACGATGCAGTCCACACACGCATGTGAATATATATTTCATGTTTCAATGATGCATTGAGGACTATTTTGGCCTCCTTGGGGCTCAATCTTAGTTCCTGGGAATGACCCAGCTCCTTAGTGGCTCACAGTTTGGTGTGCTCACGTGGACCCATTGTGCAGTTGGGCCTCGTAGGCCCTGAGTTCAAATCCCAGCTTTACCAAAAATTCACCTTGATGAGAGAAGCCAGTTGTTGCACCTGTTTTCCTGTGTTGTGCAAGTTCTGGGTCTCAGCTAGGATGGAGAATGCATAGGCAAATCTATACTCATTGGAATAGGTTGTAATCCAGTTCACCACAGTTATATCTGTCTCCCTATACTCAAGAAAATGCAAAATACATCAATGAATGAGACACAAAATAAAGAGAGTGACTATACCGAATGCAAGATGATGCCCAGCCATGTTTGGAAATATAGATCCTCTGTTTAATTATGAATTTATGACTATATTGCCCCCGACCAGGGCATGATCTCAGGTCCCTGGGATGACCTAGCTCCTTAGTGGCTCATAGGCGTCTGTGTTCATCATGACCCATTCATCAATTGAGTCTGCTAGGCATTGAGTTCAAATTCCAGCACTGCCAAAAGATTCATTCTAATGTGAGAAGCCAGTGGTTGCCCATGTTTTCCTGTCCTGTGAATGTCCTGGGTCTCATCGAGGATGGAGAATGCTATATAGGCAACTCTATAGCCATGACAATAGGTTGTCATCCATATCAGCAGTTATATCTGTCACCATACTCAACAAAATATAAAATACATCCTTGAATAAGACACAAAATATAAAGAATAACTACACTGAATGCAAGATGCATACCACACCTGTAGGTAAAAAGAGATATTATGTTTAAAAAAGGAGGGCTTGTTGTGCTGGGGCTTCAAATCAGGCCTTGGACCAGGCCTGAAATTCTATCCCTCAAGGATGGTGAGCTTCCCCTTCTCCCCTAGTACAACAGAGCTGCCCAGACCTGAGTTCAAGTCCCAGAACTGACAAAACATTCATGCTGATGTCAGAAGCCAGCTGTTGCACAGGCTTTCCTCTCACGTGAATGTCCAGTGTCTAACTAGAATGGAGAATGCATAGGCAACCTTATAACCATGGGAACAGGTTGTCATCCATGTTAGAACAGTTATACCTGTCACCAGACTTAGTAAAATAAGCAATACCTCCTAGAATTTGAGACAAAATAAGAAGTACACCGAACAGAAATCGTGTCCACACATGTATGTCAATATAGATCCTAGGTTTAAGTAATGCATTTATGACTATAGTGGAACACCCTGGGGGTCATTGTCAGATCCTGGAATAGTTGCTCACACCTTGACTTATTCTCCAATTGGTCCTGCTAGTCCCTGAGTTCAGATTCCAGCACTACCAAAAAGTGGATCATGGAATAAGAACCCGAGTGTGAAATAGGTTTACCTTTTCTCTGAGAATCCTTGGTGTCAGGCATGATGGAGAACATTTCTACAGATCCAGATGCTCTGTGATAAGATGTCATCAATGTAATAAAGGGAATGGGTTTCATCATAGTACAATTGATGTTAAATAAATGAATAAAACAAAAAATACAAGGAACAATCACATCAGACATGAATGTACTGAACATCTATAGGTAAGTATAAATCTTATCTTTACAATGATTATAAATAGTATGTTTTCCAGGATTGGGGCTTGAATTCAGGCCTAGTGAACAGGCCTGACTTTCTTATCTTCAAGTATGGTAATCTTCCCCTTCATCCACATTGCTGCAGATTTACCCAGATCCTGAGTTCAAATTCAAAGCCTGGAAGAATGAATTGCGGGAATTGCAAGCCAAGTAGTTAATTTTTTTACTTTTTAATTTTGTTTTTATTTTTATTTTTTTTCTCAGCACAGGGCTTGAACTCAGTTCGTGGTAACTCTGCCTCAGCTCTGATCACCCTAAGCTGTGGTGCACCCCTGGTCCCATAGCTGCTCCAGGCCTTGCCTGGAAAAAAATGCACAGAAAAAATGTGGCCTTTTTATGTTTTCTTCCTTTGCATGGTGACCCTCCTGGGTCTGAATGACACTGTTGCAAAGGGTACTCCACCTTGCATTGCTGAAGGCTGCCAGACTATCGGGGAAGCCATAGAGCTACGTGGCAACATAGGCCCTGATTTTGAATCCCCATTCTGACACCAACTAATGGCAGGAGATATTAAGATACTGGTTCTCATCCATAGGAATAACAATGGAATGGTGTCAATGTCATGATTGAATGAATTGATCGTGAATGATGCTCCTATAAAATTAGACAGCATCATTTCAGGAGGCTGATTAATGTTATTTAATATTTATGAAGCATTGAAAGAATATAATTACTTACAGGAATGCAATAATTTCAGGACTGTAATTGATTTCATTAATATTTTAAGGATGAAAACAACAACATTAATTATGTGGATCCATATAAATACCTAGGAATTGGTAGTAATGTAATCTGTATAACTGAGAAATGTATAGACGACTCTGGCACTCTATAAAGATATATATTTATTAGCATAATGCCATCTGCATGTTAATCTGTTCTTATTTTGTTAACACCTGGGGCTCTATCTCAGATCCTGAAAACAACCTGTCAGCTCAATTTGCCCCAGGATGTCATGATGACACTCACCCATTCATGAATTTGGCCTTGTAGGCCATAAGTTCAGATGCCATCACTCCCAAACAATGAATCGTGGAGTAAGAAGCTGATGGCGACACATGTTTTCCTTTTCTGTGAATGTCCTCGGTGTCAGGTATGAAGTACAATATATATGTAGACCTATATCCTATTTAATCAATGTAATCAATGTTCTATGTGCCATAATAGTCAATGACATAAACGGTCAATACATGAATAAAACAAAAAATAAAATAACTATACTTAACACCTATGGAGTCAACATATGGATATAAATATAAATCATATATTTAAGTTGTACATGGATAGGATGTTTTCTAGTGGTGGGGATCTATTTCAGGCCTAAGGATCAGACTGGAATTTCTTGAATTCAAGGAAGCCAGCTTCCCTTTCCCACACAGTGCAACAGAGTTACCCAGATCATGAGTTCAAATCCCAGTCCTGGCAGAAAAATGGAACCTTTATAGTATGTACGACCCAATTCTTAGGTATTTCATTATGCCTCCATTATATGTATGTGATTGTTTAAATGCTTAATAAAGTATTAACTAAAATTGACCAGTGTCCTATAATTGTGAATAATTTTATGCTAGAATCATTCAAGATCTGCTCATGAAATCAAGACATATATCACCTTCCATTAGTAATCATATGGATAGGAACAAGTTTCGTAGTATCTCCTGGCATTTGGAGATGGAAGGGCCAGGATTCGAATTGTGGGCTCCAGCTCCCATGACTTCAACCCGTGGATAGGGAACTCACTTGTCTGTACAAGAACATCAGCAAGACCAATGATGAGGCAGGCACCAGTGGTTCTCAGCAGTCCTCCTAGATACTTACCAGGCTGTGACAGGAGAATCAGGGTCACCCTAGGCAGGAAAGTCCTTGAGACCCCTGTCCAACTTCATTGCCAACAAAGCCAGAAGCCTTGTGGCTCCAGTGTACAGGGCCAGCCTTGAGAAAAAGGAGCTCACAGACTGCCCAGATCCTGAGTTAAAGTCTGGGACTGGAAACAAAGAGACATACACAACAATCTGTGCAGCTATCTGGCTAAAGCAGGTCACCTTCTTGTACCCAACTGAATTGGACACAGTTCTCTGGGAAAAGGGCTAGGGGAGATGCTGTCATCTTTACTCCAGCCATGCTGCTTGCATCTCAGAATTCCGGCTACACTCCCATTCTTTCATGTTTCTTTCTGAACAATGGGATACAAGAATGGTGGCCACACCCACATTCTATGCTTCCAGGTAGCACAGGGATTCATTCTGTTAGTTGACACCACTACCAGCAGTTGAGGAAGGCAGAGGTGGCTGAGTGGTGCACAAGAGAATTTGAGTATAGTAGGATATTCATACTCCTGGTGGCGCCCTGGCCCCCTCCTCTGCTTCCCCACAGTGCTGGGTACCATACCTCAGGCAATGGCTTGCTGCCAGCTAGCCTAAGGCCCCCACCTGGTCCTCTGCCCCAGGTTCTCTGCTCTGGGCCCATGTACCCGCAATGCTGCTTCCATTGCTGCTCACCCCACCCAGAGCAGCCACCAACAGCTTCTCCCAGCAGCACAGGTGTATGGCCCCCCCAACACCATCCCTACCCTAGTACAGACATGCATCTAGAGGCACCATGATCCCCTGCTTGTTTCATCTCCCCAGCTCTGAGGAGCCACCTTTCTGTCTTGGGAATTTCTGAGATAGAGAATCAATATATGCTCAGGCTGGGCTGAATCATGGTCCTCCTATCTGTGAAAGGTATGCTCCACCAGTCTTGGTCCTCTATAGTTGGGATGGTAGGCATGTAGCGCCATGCTCAGTCATCAGTTTAGATGGATTAACTCAAACTCTTACTCCACAGCAGCCAATTTTTGACCACAGGTGAATCTCTGTGTAGGGCTTCAAACATAGGACCTTAGTCTCCTCACAGAACAGTTGTGAAGAAACAAGGGATTTATACAGAGGGATCTCGAATATGGCTAAGCTCAGAGGGAGTGGCCTTCATACAAGCTTCTTGACAATTCTGGGAGCATATGACAAGAAGATACCAGGAAAGGGCACAGGTGGGACCTGTTATTATTCATGCAACACCTCTGGGATTATGAAACAAAACATGGCTTTCTTTCATCCTTATCCTATCTTCATGAGGAAGGAGATCCTTCACTGTGTTAAGATTTGCAGCTGGGAAAATCAAGGCATAGAGAAGCAAGGTGACCTACTTATGACCTCAAGTTCAGAGGAAGCTCAGCCTGACTTCTCTGCCATGCTCTCTAGGACAATGTGTGCTATTCAGTCCACTTCTTGTGGTCAAAAGTCCACTTCTTGTCAGTCGTGGCGCTTGAACTCTAGGCCTAGGAGCTGTTCCCAAGCTCCCCAGCTCAAGGCTAGCACTCTACCACTTGAGCCCACAGCATCACTTCCGGTTTTCTCATGGTTCTTTGGAGATAAGAGTCTCACAGTCGTTCCTGCTCGGGATGGCTATGAACCATGATTCTCAAATCTCAGGCTCCTGTCTAGTTAGGATGAGAGTTCTGAGCCATCAGCACTGACTTAAGTGTAATTCTGACTTTCTTTCTCTCCCTCACACACAGGAACTGGTTGAATGGGTGCTGGAGGAGGTGGCCCAGCGTCCCCATGTGGCTGGAACGCAAGGTGGCCCTCTCATTCCGGGGGTGGGCTTTGGGTCAGGAGCTGTCTAGCTCAGCCTGTTGAAACAGTTCCATGAGGTAAGCCTCTCTGTGCCCTGGCTAGACCATGATGGTTATTCATTGTCTATCCACCCTTACTGGATTAGTATTGTTTTCAACATCATTTTGTAGCACCTGGCCAAAATTATGATACATAGTTATGGAATGAAAATATAATGCCATATTAAAAAAAAGTTATTTAGGGCACTAGGAATGTGGTTTCATGGTACGGTGATTGCCTAGCATTCATCAAACCCTGGGTTCAATTTCTCAGTACTGCATAAACAGAAAAACACTGGAAGTGGTGCTGTGCCTCAAGTGGTAGAGTACTTACCTTGAGTAAAAAAAGAAGCTGGGGAATAATTCCCTATCCCCGAGTTTAATCCCCTGGACTGGCAAAAACAAAACAAAACAAAACAAAAAACATTTAGTTAGTTAATGCAAAATAAAGAGCCCATACTTGGAATATATATAATTGCTCCTTCCATACTGACACCTGAAAATAGTCTCTAATTCATGTACTTTAATCATATTAGGATACTGTGTTGAAATAAAAAGTTTTGTTTATTAGGTCACAGGAATTAATGCCAGGAATGTGCTTAGATGTCAGGTGAAGATTAATTCTGGAAATTAAATGATTCCAGGCTTTTGTGTGGTCATTGCTAATCACAAAGAGAAGGGTAGTCAAAGTGTGATTTGGAAATCTTTTTGGTCAGTCATGGCACCAAAAAGGCAGTGGCTAATTAACAGTTGTGACAGAAGAGAAGGAAAAACTCCAGATGGAAAGAATAAAATGGTAGGTAAGGTATATCAGAAGCTGTTCTAGGGAACCATTTCTGATTATTGAAGCACTAGTTATCAACTAGGATTGTTCCTCATTGCCTATGCCATTCTAAATCTCTTAGGATAGTTTTTAAGCTCTGTGTGATAAAAAAAAAATGTATCTCCTATGCTGTTCTTTCATACCAGATCTCCTTTGCTTTCTAAAAATCTGTCTTTCTGTATTTCTCTATGAACATTTCCTGATACTACACATATACAGATGGCATGAGATACTAATGTAAGGGTCCCATAGCTCATTAGTCCTTAATGTAACAACTTGGAAAAGGAGGACATAATTATTGCTAACTCAAATTTTCTGAAAAGCTTCAATGTCATCATTTGGTTCAAGTTTCCATACTTTGTCTGCATATTTGCACATAAATGCAAATGTGAGATGAGTGCTGGTTGCTCACACCTGTAATCCTAGCTATTCAGGAGGTTGAGACCAGAGGATTGTGGTTCAAAGGCAGATCAGGAAAATCTATGAGACTCTTATCTTCAATTAACCACCAAAAACCCTAAGTGGTGCTGTAGCTAAAGTGCTAGAGCGTTCAACTTGAACTGAACTTCTTAGGGACAGTGCCTAGAATCAGAGTTTAAGCCCCAAGACCAATAAAAAAGTGAAATATGACTTTTAGTTTCCCCCAAAGAAGGGCAAGGTCAATAATCTTCCGAAGCAGAAGAAATAATTCTAAAATGATTCAGTGCACCTACTTTTGCTGAGTTAAAATTTAAGTTATGGCTTCTTTGCTGGACATATTCTCTTCTTTTAAAAATTGCCAAATATTAGTTTGACAATCATTTACAAATAATAATTCTTTCTTTTCTTTTTTTGGGGGGGGGGATCTGGATGTGGGGCCTGTACTCTGGGCTTGGGCGCTGTCCCTCAGCTCTTCAGCTCAAGGCTAGCACTCTACCACTTAAGCCACAGCACCACTTCCTACTTTTTTTTCTTTTTGATTATGTGGTGCTGAGGAATCAAACCCAGTGCCTCATGCATGTAAGGCAAGCACTCTGCCACTGAGCCACTTTCCCAGCCCTCAACTAATATTTCTTGTTTCAAAAGATAAGTCCATACAGTTGATGTCACTTAGCTTTCTTACTATCTTAGTTCAGCGCCCACCCAGACAGGGGAGTCTGTCCAACTCTTATCTGTAATTAAAAAAAAATAAAAAAATGCAGTAGGTGCAGTTTGGCTCAAGCAGTAGAGTACTAGCTTTGTAGGCAGGTGGGCAGGAAAGACAACTGTTCAGAGACAGGGTATAGCCTCTGGATTCAAGCCCTAGAACCAACACAAACTAAACAAACAAACAAGGAAACAAAAATAACCCCACATATTTATTTGGGACCATCCTTAAAGGAGTACTGGTCTGAGAAGAGGCTCATTTTGCTGATCATACTCACTGGATCCTGCTTTTTTGGAATCCTTATTGCTCTGGAGAACTCAGAGCCAGACTAAAGGAATTGATAACTGTCTCCTGCAACAAGAGAATCATCTCAGGAGTGAAATATCCATCCATAAGACACTTTAAAACTTCCATGTCTTTGTTTCTTTGCTGTAGAACACTTTTCAAACAACGTTATTTCCTTTTGTTCTATGCTGGCCTTCAAATAGCACATTATTTCTTTTTGTAATATTCTCAACTAGAAGTTTACAGAAAAGTTTTATATGAGTATAGAACACACTCGAAAATGTCAGGGACAGAGTTTCCTTCAAGCCTTGGGATTCTTTTTTGTACAGTAAAAAGGAAAGCAGAAGTTAACATGAACTTTGTCATTCCTCTATGTTCATTTCATCTCCTGGGAGTTTCCACATTCAGCAGCAGTTATTTCCAGTAACAATCTATGGTGCTGCCTGAGGTATGATGAAAGTTTTCTGGGTTCACTGAAATAACACAAGGACATCTTTGGGCCTGAGGTAACACGTGTTTCAGAGACAACTTAGTAAAGAGAAAATATGAAATTTATGTTGCTTATAAATATATTATCAATGAGTACCTTGAGTTCAAACTTTGTAAGTTCTCTGTAAATTAAGGCGAATTTTTAATGGGAAGAAGGTTCTCAGGTCCTTCTTTTTGTGAGTATATGTGCAGCGCATTATTTCCCAAGTGTACGTGAGTTAACAGTAAGAGAACAATAGCAATAATAGGAGAAAGTGAAGTTCTGTTTTTAAGTCTAAGGGTTCAATACACTATAGAAGACTCTACAAATAAGACAACAATGAAACAATAAAGCCATTTCCAGTATGTAGATTTATGGGAGTGATATACAGAAAGCATTATTCCTAAGTGGAACACGAAGTATGAGGCCACTCCCTTTCTAAATCACACGTGCTAATCATGCAAATTTGTTAAAAGTAGAATGGAAGAATAATTCTTTTTCCAATGCAAGTCAGATATAAGAGCATGGACTTAACTGGGGAAAAATGCATCTTGAGAGAACAGGGATTATACTAGCAATGAATGGTTGGCTAAGATTACATTCCTTTTTTTTACTTATATATATTTTTTTGTTGGTGGTTGTGGTCTTGAACTCTGGGCCTGGGCACTTTTCCTCTGCTATTCAGCTCAAGGCTAACACTCTACCACTTGAGCCACAGTGCCACTTCCCTTTTTCTTGTAGTTAACTGGAGAAAAGAGTCTCCGGGACTTTCCTACCTGGGCTGGCTTTGAAACCCAATCCTCAGATCCCACTGCCTCCTGGTTTAAGATCACATTTCTAACAGTGTACACTCAGTCCACGCAATGTGTATGTTCATCTATCTTTATATGAATTCCTGTGTGAAAAATCTGGTACACAGCTTAGACTTTACACTCACAAAAATGTTTGTAGTTTAAAAGTTGATACTCCTGGAGAAATAAAACCTTAGAATGTAAAGGAGTCTGGGAAGTTCAGTTTGTATCCAGTTTGGGCAGAACACTCTTTGTGACACTACCTATAATTAACCAGCCAAAAGCTGGATTGGAAGAATGGCTCAGGTGATGGAATACCAGTCATGAGCAAGACTGATGGATAAGAGCTTGGGGCTTTTGCATACATACATACAAAGATACACACACACAGAGGCACTTACATATGCACACACGAATACACAAATGAAACAACTCTCAGAATATGTAGAAAAATTAGAAAACAATAGAAAATATGTCCTGAGTAACACTAGAATCAAGTAATAATTTTTAAAATTAGAAAGTACTCAAGTGAATTACCTTCAAAAAAGTTTGAGACTATTACATAGGTAGGTACCAGAGATAATAAGAGAATCAAGTAATCATTATTAAAGGGATCGGATCCATGGAGAAATGAATCAGAGACCCCTGCAGGTGCATCTGAAAATTTTCATATCTTGTGTGAAATGTTAAAATATCTTTGAAAATAGTAGATAAACAGTCTGAACAGTCATTCTAGTGGACAATATCACTGGAGTAGTTCAGAATTGCAAGTCTGTATCTAGATTAAATAAACCAAGAAACTATGACAGGGCAATGTGATACAAGGCTAGAATTCTAGCACTCAGACTAAGACAGGAGATTAAAGAGTGCAATTACATAGCGATAGCTTCCCTAGATCAGGTAGTATAATTTTGTATTAATAAAACAAACCATTCAAGAAAGGAATACACAGTTGGAAGATTGGGCTAATTTTGTTATTATGTTTTGAAAAGTCAAGTTTCCTATTGCAATGCAACTCACGTATAATCCCCAGTTGAGTTTTAAATGCTCTCTTCATTACCGAACATTCCTAGATGCAAAATCCTCATGATTCCCATCAAAAATTTGAAAAAGTAAGTAATCATCATTCTGTTGGATTCCAACGAAATGATGAAGTAATACAAAAAGTTAAGCCTGGAGAAATAGCAAATTTCATCTGTAAGACTTTGAAGATATTGCTAAATTAGAATTTAGATTTAAAATAAATATTTTGGTTTTGTTTGTAATTGCATATTCTATAGGATAGTACAAAATTCTTTTTATGTAGATGGTTTAATTGATAAATTCACAAATGTTTCTGGCATTCTATTTGCCAAGAATATTCTTTCAAGAGAGTTATAATTAGAAATTAGTTAATAGATAATTCCAATAGTTTGTGTATAAAATGATAATGTGAATAATGTAGACAGAGTTACCAACAAATGGATGGTATTAATTTAAAAATTTAGAAAAAGAGCAATTTTTTGAGGCTTTGGTATAGCATGGAATGAAGAGAATGATTCTGTGAGATCGTCTTTCTTCTACCTATATGTAACACAGGAAGCAATTTCCTTAATTACATGCCTCTGTACACAATGAGAAAAATGCTAGGTTTGGGGTTTGTTTTTATTTTTGTTTTGTTTTATTGGTTTTGTCTTAGGGCTTGAACTCTGAGCCTGGAAACTGTCTCTGAGCCTGTTTTTGCTCAAGGATCATGCCCTACCACCTCAACCTCAGTGCCACTTGTGTCTGTCTGGCTTTTTCTGAGAAATTTATTCGAGATAAGACTCTAAGGAACCTTCCTGCCTGGGTGGGTTTTGAACTGTAATCTTTCAATCTTAGCATCCTGCATATCTATGATAGTTAAAAAAGTATAAATATAAATAATATTTACAAGTGTTCTGATTTCAAGAATACCAGTGGGGGAACAATTCATGCAATCCAGTTTATTGTGGGGTTCGTTCCAGAACAAGGAGGGCATCACATTAGCAGAGGCTTAGTACTTTTTTCAGAATAGAGATAAGCTATATTTTATGCAACTTATTTTTTTAATTTAATTTTATTGTCAAAGTAATGTACAGTGGGCTCACAGTAATTGTAATTTAGTGAATAAATAACTATTCAAACTTGTTACCCCTCCCTCGTTTTTCTCAGTTTTTCTTCACTCTAATAACCTCACAAGTTGTAATGTACATTTCCAACATATTGTCTTGTGAGAATTGCTGTTGCATTGGTTTGCTCTTTGTCTTTTGTCTCGCCATTTTGTTGTTCCCCTTCCCTTCCCTAATTTAGGTAAATGTATACACAATAAACATGGTACCAAAATCAAATACAGCAGGGAATGAACCATAGGGGAAAAGCCCAAAGAAAATAGAAATCACATAGTACATTAAAAAACAACAATCACAAATAAAAATCTGTTTCCATATCTTGGAGTTCATTTTGTTCAGCATCAGCTTATATGGTCATATATACGCATAACAAAGTCACTGGAAAATAATAGTTTCATGGACACAATATCATCAAAAAAACATGTTAACTGTTTTTGATGGTAAAGGTGGAATTAGGATTGGTGAATTCGAGATTCTGATAAAGGAATTTCAAAAGAATTTAAAAATTACGACAGGTTGTAAACTTGTTCAACCACTTTGGAAAGTAGTATGGAATTTTCTCAAAAGACTCCACATAGAGCTCCCTTATGACCCAGCAATCCCACTTTTGGGCATTTACCCAAATGTTTACAAACAAGACCACACTAAAGCTACCAGCACGACTATGTTTATTGCAGCACTATTTACTATAGCTAAGATATGGAACCAACCCAGATGCTCCTCAGTAGATGAATGGATCAAGAAAATGTGGTATATATACACAATGGAATTCTATGCCTCCATCAGAAAGAATGACATTGCCCCATTTGTTAGGAAATGGAAAGACTTGAAAAATTATATTAAGTGAAGTAAGCCAGGCCCAAAGAAACATAGGTTCTATGTTTCCCTTATTTGCAATATCTAGTATATGTCTGAGTCAAGCATAAATGTCAAATAAGGAAATGTTAAGGAAATAAACCCTAAGATATATATTCAAATGTTTTTTTTTTTCTTTCATGTGATGGTTTCTACCACATTTATAAGATTATTTCTTCATTGCTTTGTATGTCCCTCCCCCACAGTATAACCCCTGCTTTCACTGTATTGATGTCAGTATAATTTGTGGAGGGGAAGGGGAAAAACAAATCATTTAAATAGGGATACAGGTGGACCCATTGCAACAATGAGATGTACAAGTCGTTATGTCCAAAATGAACTTTACAACTTTGGTGCGGGGGGGAGGGAGGGGGAGCGGGGAGGATTTTGTGGGGGGGCAAGGGGAGGATGGGAAGGGATGGGAAGGGGAAACAAAGGAGGAGGCTACAATGCTTGATAAGAAATGTACTCATTATCTTGCCCATGTAATTGTAACCCCTTTGTACAGTATTTTCAAAAGAAAAGAAAATGACAGGTAAAGTTTAATTGTTCAAAACTTTTAACAACTTAGCCTATTAATAAAATTTAAAATTGCCTGGGAAAATAGGCTTTCATGCAAAGAAATCCATGGAGAATTAGCTGAGAGGGAGCAATGTGGGTGAAGATGGCTCCTTTTCACTCTAAACAAACAAATCTCAAAAACCTTTCTATAAATAGTATAGGTTCTCTTGAGAATTGTCCTTATCCAGGAAATATACTCTCACTGTGTGAAACAAGGTTCTAATGGGATTTAAATTCAAAGTTCTTAAAAAAAGTAAGGCATCAAAATTTGTGAATTAACCTTTGATTACCAAACAGTAATTCTCTGAAAAAGATAATTTGGGTCAAAATATTTAGGGAGAAAGTGCCCTTCACAATGAAAGAATGTATTGGCTTTACACTTTTCTGTTTGCAATACTTTCCACAATGTCTTTGCACGTGAAGCAGTGAAACACAGAAAAACATCACATTGGACACTTCAAACCAATGATTTCAGATTTCTAAGTAGCTCACAAAATATAATGTCCTTATTAACATGAGATAGTGAAGACTTCCCTTATTACATAAGCAAAAAGTTTTGGGATCAGAAAAGAATTGAGCAAGGCTGGGAAGATGGCTCAATGGAAGAGTGCTTGCCTTGCATGCATGAGGCCCTCGGTTCGATTCCTCAGCACCACATAAGTAAAAGAAAAAAAAAAACCATAAGTGCTGCTGTGGCTAGAATGCTAACTTTGAGCTGAAGAGCTGAGGGACAGTGCCCAGGCCCAGAGTACAAGCCCCATGAACAGAACACCCCCCCACAAAAAAAAGAAAAGAATTGAGCAAATTGAAAAGGTAAGAAAAGGTGTTCTTAGAAGGCCTAGCTAAGCATATTGGCTTCAGCAGTGGAGGGAGGCCAAATTTTTTTATATAGATTGTGTTAATATTTTTGGTACCTAAAGTGATTTTATAGAGCCTATTTGGCTCACCATAATTCAGAACAGACTGAATGAAGACATGAAAATAAATTCCACATCCAAATAAAAGAGTTTAAAAACAGAAACCATGAAGATGTAGTAGTGGGGTCGGCATTATAGTTCTTCAGCTTCACTAGACTTGAAGTCAACAAGCTGTGATTAATTGCAAATCAGGCAAGAGCTAAGAGGAGGACATCGAAGTAGGACAAAAGTATTGTCCATTGTAAGAGACACTGTCATACAAGGTATGGGTGATTTAAGTCTGATCTTCTTCATGCAACTTGTTGAGCAAATGCAAGACCAAGAGAAAAATAATCTATTGAAATAATTTTACAAAGAATAACTTTACTGTTCCTGATATGTTATCTAAGGAGAGTATTAAGAGAGAAGATAAAAGTGGAGTATACTTCGGTTTCCTTTAAGCATCTTGCTAGCAAAATATATCTTTCAGTTTAGAAGTGTTTGAACCAAAAATTGGTGGAGTACATTTTTGTGGGCACTTTAGACACAGGAAGACTTTAAAGGTAAAAGAAAAAATAAAAATGAATAGGTAAATATTTGTGATGTCAGCTTCTTGGACTGGTTTTTTGGAGACAAAGTTTTACATTAAGTTTGTCCTCATTAACATAGATGTTGGGTTTCCGTGGCAACCAAATAGAAAGGTGAAGTTTAATGGACTTGCTTGGACAAGTAAACAGCATGATAGAAAAAAATGGCAAATAATATTTAGTTAATTATTTTGACCAATTACTTGCCAGAGCAAAGAAGGAAAGATATAATTCAAAATGACTTGACTTAAAAATATGAAAAAAGAGTAGTGAAGAGAGATGAGAGAAAACATAGAGGACTGTTTTGTCTCCAGTGGAGTAATGGGTTCTTGATCTTGTTTAGTCCATTCTATCGTCACAAGCTATCATGTGTGTCTCAGGACTGGAGTACCCAGTTCAGACAAAGAAAACTCACAGAAGAAAATATTTGCAGCAAATATAGGTGGTTTATAACCTTACAAAATCTATTTTAATCTGTTCAAAATAGTCCCATACCCCAAAGTGCCCTTTTGAACAGCTTTGTTTGCTTTTCCCAAGACTGCCCTTCATTAACTATTTAAAATTTTGAGAGGTCATATTCATACTCTCTAGGGATTGCTGTTTGGTTGTGATTTTTGTGTGTTTTTGTTTGTTGTTGTGTTTTTTAACTGAATTTCAGAAGTTTGTGCAAGTGTGTTATAATTAAATATGTCCATCTAATTGTCCAATGCTCCTGGATCAGAATCACTCCTTCTATCATTCTCAACCAACTCCTTCTCCAAGATTTATTTCAGATTTACTACTTCCTTTATCACATGTGTACATTGAATATTCTAGCTTGACTTGCCCCTTGTTCCATTTTTCATTCATTCTATGTCTTTACAATTATTCCTCTCTGGTTTCAACTTCCTGATAGTCATTCTGTTAAACTGTCTGTTAATACTTTGAAAGGTTTATATACATTCCATGGAGTTTCAATCCTGCATATAATTGAACTGATGTCAGCTTATATTGCCATAATTCATTCATCTGCAATAACAATTTGCAAGACTGGAGACGTGAAGCACCTAGACATGATTTTATTCTCATCCATTTGGAAGATTAATCTTTAGTTAACAAGAAAATTTAAAAATGGCTTAGAATGTATTCCTACCAGTTTTTATAAATGGCTTTGTTCAATGGTGTTCGATTATTTTATTTTACGTGGGATAATATTTTCTACTACCTACAAGATTTTCAAAAAGAAGAAAACTAGAATTTACTACTATAGAGGAATATGATGGAAATAGAAGACAGATTTTATGTTCGTCACATCTCTGATGAGTACCCATATTCAAGACAAAATCATTTTTCTTACTATGTTAGACAGATAGGGAAAAACATAAAACAACATATGATAAGACAACTATTCATGACTTTTTAAAATGTACCTTATGTGATGAAATTTACTTTATTAACTACTGTTTGGGTTTGAAATATGGGTGGCTGATCTATTTAACACATTTCTGGAAGGCACCTACTGAACAAGACATATGGTGAGGGGTATTATTTCTACACTTTAATGAATGGTTGAGCCTGTTTGGCATTAGTGCTGGGTAAATAAATCCACTCTATTGTAATTTGCTCCCTACACATGAAAAACTTGTAATGTCACTAAGTATCATCTACTTGTCAAATGTTATTTTGGTGAATGAGTTTAAAAATTTTATTTGAAAAGTAATATACTGTCAGGAGATTAAATGTAGGTTATCATTGGTTTGAGAATGACAACATTTTTATACTACAGAACCAAGTTTTACTGTACCAATGTTTTGAAGCACTAATGATCTTCTCAATTATTGTTTTACTGAATTATATTTGACTTCTAAGTCGTTTACCTAGCCTTGGCAGACCAATTATGGATCTATCGTTCCAGAAAATATTTTTTGGCCTACTTATTCTGGACTGAAATTTTTCAGTAATCATTAGGGGAGGGGTATTAAAAATAATCTTCTGATATTTGTGATCTTGTTCACTCATATGGGCTGATCATTTGTAAATTGAAATTTTGAATTACTGTACTTTTTCTCAGATTTTGTGATATCTTTCATTTTAAGTTGTCTTGCACTTCACAATTGCTTACCGCTACTTTCTGTGTCTTAAGGAATTGGGGCCCTGAAATATTATAGGAAAGGAGAAATTGAGATGGGTTTTCAAATACTTTTTGTTGGCATGTTGCATGGGCTTAGGTGAGAAGTCTTGCCCTTGTTATCTGATGATGCAGATAACTGGGACCTGGGATCCTAGGACCTGTGGGTCCTGCAGAAGAACAATACCTTTTAGACATCATATCAGCAAAATTTGGGTATAATCAGTAGGAATGCTTCAGAAATATGGAGAAAAACAGTTTGGGACCAGCGAGTTACAACAATAAAGAGAGCAGCAGAGTAAAATCCCTTATAGCTTAGAGGAAAACAACAAATTTTTACCATGTGAATTCAAAAGACCAAGAACACTTAGAATATACCACACGTTTATACCAAAGACACTGCATTCATACTTTTTATATCCTAATATATATTCTAAACCTATTTATTTATATTCCAATCTATTTATTTGCTGGGAACCGAGTGCTGTTTGCTAGAAAATATAGCTACTATCTTCAACTAAGTGCTGTTTGCTAAGAAAACACAGCTACTACCTTCGATAAGGGCTGTTAAGCCTTGGAGCGTATTGATACCCTGTTTGACAACATTGCTTGGCGCCACCACTTTCCATAAGAACCATTAAGCCTTACAATTTACTGATGTCCTCTTTGACAACATTGCTTGGCACCTTCTGAAGATTCCTCACCTATACCTTTTGCAAGATATAATTTGCAGTTTTGGTGCTTAGAAACCCTATTGACCTGCTGATGCTAATTACCCTGCTCAGCGTGCTATATATACTGCTGTGTAAAAAATAAAGTTTGAGACCTTGATCAGAACCCTGTCTTGGTCTCCTTCCTCATGTCTGGTTTGTCTCTCATTCAGGTCAGTTCCTCTTCGAGCCCTTGTTGATCAACCCCGCGGGCCGGGGCATTTATTGGCTTAAATACCAATTTATTTGTCAAATTATCAATTAATTTTAGTAATATTCACTGTGTGAAATATAAAATCAGCACGTATAAATATAAAATATTTAACTATATATAATATAAGAAAATGTTTTGCATTGTTCTGTTATGGTTAGGGTATCAAAAGCAACTCTGTTTTAAAGTATTTTTCATTACCTCTACCTCAGTGTTTGGTAGAGTTAGACCTAATGCTTTACCATTTGTTGATGTACAACCTAGAGGCAAGAGGAAATACTGTGATTAAACATTACCAATTTAAGGCCTAATATCAAGGAGAAACATATGGACTTCTCCTGGAACTATGGAAATATTTGGTGATAGAAAGTCAGTAGTGTGAGTTTCTGCCTGGTTGGATGGTAGACAGGCCAGGACACTAGGTAATTATGCATTTGAACAATTATTTCATCTTCTTGACTTTAGCTACTTTTGAAATGGTAGGTATAATAAATAATTACATTTTGATAAAATACCTTCTAGTCTGAACAGTTCTGTCTGAACTGTTCATCTCTCTATGATCCCTTGTAACATTTTAGTTTTGTTCCATTAAGACAATCTATGCTGTCAAGGTAAAATATTCTGGTTGGTGTGTTCCTACATGGAAGAAGGGTCAAGGGTCAGGTAGACATTTGTGCCAGTAAGAACTCATTTGGGAAATTTTAAGCTGTAGAAATTTAGAAGTAGCTCTTAAGCGAGGCTTATATTGAATCCATTAGCTCCACAAAGGTAACTCAGTTGACATATAAGTACTTGAAAAGTCATCACCTTTTTTGGGGGGAGGGTGGTCCGGTCGTGGGGCTTGAACTCTGCGTCTGGGCTCTGTCCCTCAGCTCTTCAGCTCAAGGCTAGCACTCTACCACTTGAGCCACAGTGCCACATGCCCCCAGCCCTAAATTATCCTGATTAATTTTCAGATAGAATCTGGCTTCCTACATGTGTATGATAATGGGCGATGTCCATTTGATGTTATTCTTCCTGGAAATTAGAATAACAGGTGCCTGGCATAGTGTATAGATCTTTCTGTTCAATCTGGGCTTTATCCACTAGCCTCACAACAGTAGCCTCCAATATAGTCAGGATTTTCATAAACTTATCATACCTGATTTTTAAAAAATCGTTGCATTTCCTGCAGGTTCTTGAATACTGAATTAATTTGTGTTTTCTTGGGTTGTTTTGTTTCATTTGATTGTATGTGTTGACTTATTCCTCACTTTTCCTTTTCTTTCACGTTCTTACCTAAAGTGCTGAGAAACCAATTCTTCATTCTCAAGATTGTCAAGGTGAACATTATTTAGTCCAAAGCAATTTAAGTAATATTTAAACACCTTCATATCTATGAATGGTATATGCATGCTAAGCACTGAGAAGGGTCTTTTTATTTTCACAGCCGTCTTTGGCATACACAGACAGATCATGAATTATATGAAGATAATAAAACTACAGATGCTTGCCAGGAGGAGAAAAACCTATTGCTAATTGTTTGATAGAGGCTTCTCTTCTCGTGAAAGAAATATGCTGCTTGCTGCAGGATTTCACAAAATCATATTGCTAGGAAGAGCCAAAACAATCTCCTAACACTATAGAGTTGAGGGAGATGAACTGACCCCTCTATGGTTCATTGGTCTTTTATTCGTTCCTGAGGTAATCACAAGCCTAAGTCATAATATGTCTAATTGCTTTAAAAATACTATTACTGCTTGGCAGCAGGGGCTCCAATCTGTACTCTTAACTACTTAGGAAGCTTGAGAATAGAAAACAGGCCAAATTTTAGTGGATTTCCTTCTCAATCTATAGCTGGGTGCATTGGATCTTTTCCACCATCCTGCACTATCTAGAGACTAAGATTGGAAGGATTGCAGGATCAAGGCCAGCCAAGGTAGGAATCTAGAAAGTTGGTGTGGCAACTCTGATGCCATTGATGATGGGAAGGCTAAAAGGACAGATCAGGTGCATATTCTTGTGGAAAGGGAACCCCTATTCTAAAATTAACCACTGATAGGACGCCAGCCTAGCAAGAACAATAACTCAATTTGAAATCCCCATAATTGCCCACAACCAAAATAGGTATATACATTAACATCCATCAACGTATTATTGTCTGTTCTTTGCTCTAATATAATCTTTATCTGATTATCTTATGATGTGAAGCAATAGTTTCTTCATTAACTTATGATATATTTTAAAATACCTAGAAAATTCTTTCTCACGTATTAAGTGAAAACAAATGGCAAATTTCCACATTCCTTACATATTTGACTACCACTAAAAATTCATCTAATGATTATTATAGTAATAGATTCTGATTTATTACTTTACTTTGTAACAGTTTTTAAACTTTTGGCTTCTCTGCTGAAGTTTAAGTATTCGAATAGTATCATCAAAGTATATTCCTCGGGTACTTGGGGCAGTTTTGTACAAGGTTTTTAACAGATGGCTTCTAAGAATTCTTAATTGGTATATTATTTGGTTTATTTTTAATTTCAATTTAATTTCATTGTAAAGGTAATGTACAGAGGGGTTACAGTTACATAAGTAAGGTAATGAGTACATTTTTTATGGAAAGAACATTGTTATTCACTCTATCGATTTTTTTTGTACACTCAAAAAACTACTGATGCTTTTGCTGTTGCTATTGATCAATGGGTACTTTTGCTTTCGTTGTTCATGCATTTTTTATTATAAAATTGGTATACGGTGGTTTACAATTACTTAAGTCAACTAAAGAGTACATTTCATTTTATTTTCTTTTTTTTTTTTTTTTTAAATTTAATTTTATTTTATTTGAGAACATACTGTACAGAGGGGTTACAATTACATGGGCAGGATAATGCATACATTTCTTACCAAGCATTGCAGCCTCCTCCTTTGTTTACCCTTCACCTCCCTTCCCAGCCTCCCCCCTCCCTCCCACCCAATCATACCCCCCCCCCCCCCGACATTGTAAAGCTGGTTTTGACATGACATTTTGTACTTCTCATTGTTGCAACAGGTCCACCTGAATCCTTAAACGACTTGTTTGTCCCCATCTCCTCCACATGTTATACTGACATCAAATATAGTGAAAGCGGGGGTTACACTGTGGGGGAGGGACATACAAAGCAACAAAGAGATAATCTTATAAATGCGTTAGAAACACATGCATGAAAGAAACAAAAACATTAAAATACATATTTGAGGTTTCGTTTTCCTAACATCACATTATTTGACTTTTTCCGCTTGACTCATACCTATACTAGATATTGCAAATAAGGGAAACCATGGGACCTATGTTTCTTTGGGCCTGGCTTACTTCACTTAATATAATTTTTTCCAAGCCTTTCCATTTCCTAACAAATGGGGAAATGTCATTCTTTCTGATGGAGGCATAGAATTCCATTGTGTATATATACCACATCTTCTTGATCCATTCATCTACTGAGGGGCATCTGGGTTGGTTCCATGTCTTAGCTATGGTAAATAATGCTGCAATAAACATAGTTGTGCTGGTAGCTTTAGTGTGGCCTTGTTTGTGATCATTTGGGTAAATGCCCAAAAGTGGGATTGCTGGGTCATTGGGGAGCTCTATGTGGAGTCTTTTGAGGAACCTCCATACTGCTTTCCAAAGTGGTTGAACAAGTTTACATTCCCACCAACAATGAAGTAAGGTTCCTTTCTGTCCACATCCCCTCCAGCATCTGTTGTTGTTAGAGTTCTTGATTTTTGCTGTTCTAACTGGAGTGAGGTGATATCTCAATGTTGTTTTGATTTGCATTTCTTTTATGGCTAGGGATGTTGAACATTTCTTCATGTGTCTATTGGCCATCCTTCTTTCTTCTTCAGAGAAGCTTCTCTTTAAGTCTTTCGCCCACTTACTTATTGGGCAGTTGTTTCTTTGAGGATTTGTTGTTGGGTGGTTTAATTTTTTGAGTTCCAAGTATATTTTAGATATGAGACCCTTGTCCGTTGTATGGCTAGTAAAGATCTTCTCCCAGTCCGTGGGCTTTCTATTGATCTTGCTAGCTATGTCATTTGCCCTGCAGAAGCTCTGCAACCTTATACAATCCCATTTGTCCAGCCTTTCTTTGATTTGTTGTGTTTCCGGGTCTTTATTCAGAAAATTTCGGCCTGTGCCAAGGAGACCCAGGGTTTCTCCTATTCCATCCTGTAATGTTTTCAGAGTGTCTGCTTTGAGTTCAAGGTCTTTGATCCATTTGGAGTTGATTCTGGTGCAGGGTGATATATAAGGATCTAGCTTTAGTTTTCTACATGTAGTTAACCAGTTTTGCCAGCACCATTTACTGAAGAGGCTGTCTGTCTTCCATTCTATTGTTTTAGCTCCCTTATCGAAGATTAGATGGCTATAGGTCTGTAGGTTCATTTCTGGGTTTTCAATTCTATTCCATTGGTCCTGAGGTCTGTTCTTATGCCAATACCAAGCTGTTTTGATTACTATGGCTTTATAGTAGAGTTTGAAATTTGGTACTGATATTCCTCCAGCAGTGTTCTTTCCGTTGAGGAGCGTTTTTGCTATTCGGGGTCTTTTATTGTTCCATATGAATTTTTGGATTGCCTCTTCTATTTCCTTGAAGAATGAGGGTGGAATTTTGATAGGTATTGCGTTGAATTTGTAGATAGCCTTGGGAAGTATTGCCATTTTCACGATGTTAATCTTTCCAATCCAGGAGCATGGGAGGTTTTGCCATTTTTTAAGTTCTGTGTTGATTTCCTTTTTCAAGATTTTAAAGTTTTCATCATATAGGTCCTTCACTTCTTTAGTTAAGTTAATTCCTAGGTATTTTATTTTTTGTGGGGCTATTACAAATGGAGTTGCTTTCCTAATTTCAGCCACACTTTTCTCATTGTTGGCATACAGAAAAGCCATTGATTTTTGGGGGTTAATTTTATAACCTGCTACTTTGCCAAAGTTTTGAATCAGCTTGAGTAATTTGGGAGTGGAGTCTATGGGATTCTTTAAATACAAGATCATGTCATCTGCAAAGAGGGAGAGTTTTATTTCTTCTTTCCCTATTTGGATCCCCTTTATGTCTGCATCTTGTCTTATTGCTGTAGCTAGGCATTCTAATACTAGATTGAAGAGAAGTGGAGAGAGTGGGCATCCTTGTCTTGTTCCTGAGTTAAGAGGAAATGGCTTTAGTTTTTCACCATTGAGTATAATGCTGGCTGTAGGTTTGTCATATACAGCCTTTATTGTATTGAGGAATGTTCCATGGATTCCTAATTTTTTCAAAACCTTCATCATAAAGGGGTGTTGGGTCTTGTCGAATGCTTTTTCTGCGTCTATTGAGATAACCATGTGGTTCTTATTCTTGCTCCTGTTGATGTGATGAATAATATTAATTGATTTGCGTATATTGAACCAGCTTTGCATCCCTGAAATGAATCCTGTTTGATCGTGGTGTATGATTTTTTGGATGAATTGTTGAAGTCGGTTGGCCAAAATTTTGTTGAGAAGTTTTGCATCAATGTTCATCAAAGAAATGGGTCTATAGTTCTCTTTCTTTGATGAGTCCCTGCCTGGTTTTGGGATGAGGGTTATGATGGCTTCATAGAATGTGTTCGGTAGTGAGCTTTCTCTTTCAATTTCATTGAAGAGTTGGAGGAGAATTGGTGTGAGCTCTGCTTTGAAGGCCTTGTAAAATTCTGCTGTAAAACCATCTGGTCCTGGACTTTTCTTAGCTGGGAGGTCTCTTATTGCTGTTTCTATTTCAATGCTTGATATGGGCCTGTTAAGATAGTTTACCTCATCTTGGTTTAGTTTTGGCATGTCAATATTTGCTAGGAAGAGGTCCATTTCTGTCAAGTTCTCAAACTTATTAGCATAAAGTTTTGAGAAGTATTCCCTTATAATGTTCTGAATCTTGCTTGTTTCCGTGGTGATGTTTCCATTCTCATCTCTGAGTTTATTAATTTGGGTGTGTTCTCTTCTTTTTCTGATAAGATTTGCTAAGGGTCTGTCAATTTTGTTGAGTTTTTCGAAGAACCAACTCTTTGTTTTGTTGATTCTTTCTATAGTTTTTTTGGATTCTAATTCATTTAATTCTGATTTAATTTTGATTATTTCTTTCCGTCTACTGGATTGGGGTTTATCTTGCTGCTCTTTTTCAAGGAGGTTTAGATGTGTCATTAAATTGTTAGTTTCAGATCTTTCCAATTTGTTGATGTAGGAGCACAGAGCTATAAACTTGCCTCTGAGTACTGCCTTTGCTGTGTCCCAGAGGAGCTGGTATTTTGTGTGTTCATTTTTGTTGAATAGCATGAACATTTGAATTTCCTTTCTAATCTCTTCCATGACCCACTCATGATTCAGCAGTGTGTTGTTCAGCCTCCATGTGATACCGGACTTTCTTTGGTGGCTTTTGGTGTTGAGTTCTAACTTTATTCCCTTGTGGTCAGAGAGAATGCAAGGTATAACTTCAATGTTTCTGAATTTAGACAAGTTTGCTTTGTGGCCTAAAATGTGGTCTATTTTAGAAAACGTTCCATGTGCTGCTGAGAAAAACGTGTATTCTGATGCTGCTGGGTGAAATGTTCGGTAAATGTCTGTTAAGTCTAGTTGATCTATGCAGCTGTTTAGATCTGCGGTTTCTCTGTTGAGTTTTTGCCGAGTTGATCTATCTAGTGGGGAGAGTGGTGTGTTAAAATCCCCAACGATTAATGTCTTTGGATCTATATGGGATTTGAGGGAAAGTAGTGTTTCTTTGATAAATTTGGGTGCTCCATTGTTTGGCGAATAGATATTTAGAATTGTAATATCCTCCTGAAGGAGAGATCCTTTAATTAGTATGTAGCGACCTTCTTTATCTCTTTTCACGAATTTTAATTTGAAGTCTATTTTATCTGATATTAGGATTGCAACTCCCGCCTGTTTATGCGGTCCGTTTGCTTGGTAGATTTTGTTCCAGCCTTTAACATTGAAAATGTGTTTGTTTTTACGGGCAAGATGTGACTCCTGCAGGCAGCAGATAGAAGGGTCTTGTTTTTTAATCCAACTAGACAGTCTATGTCGCTTAATTGGAGAGTTCAGTCCGTTAACATTAAGAGATAGGACTGAGAGGTATTTGGGAGTTCCTGCCATGTTATCTACCTTCTTGGGGGCTGCGAAAACTGGGTTCTTCCTATGGTTCTTGGATTCTCAGTTTGGGTGCAGTTTCTTGGCCTTTATTGCGGTCTTGTTGGTTTTCTCATTTCATTTTATTTTCTAAATTTCAAATTTTGAACTTAATCATTTTCTTTTTTGTGGGGGATAATTCTTTTTTCAGAGTTGTAGAATTAGTTAATTTAATTTTTCATAATTTTTGCACATTTAAATTATTCATATACATATATTTTGCTTTAAAAATATTTAGTATGTGAATTTTTAAGATTATTTTAATTTTTATATGGTTGGTGAATTTAAATAAATTTATTTTCTTAAAGTTCTAAACATTTTTCCAGTTAACAAATACTTACTGTATTTTCAAGAAGCACAAACTTCATTAAGAAAGGCTTCATTACCTGTTCACTTTTTTTGTAAATATTTGTACTTGAATTTTAAAAAAAAGTTTAATCTGGGCATGGTGATTTGTGGCTTCCATTTTCTAGCTATGGTAGGAACTGCAAGTAGGGTTTGTAAATAGGGAGAGCCTGAGAAACTATGAGACCTTAGTACAAAAATATCCAGAGTGGGGCTGGGAAGGTGGCTCAGTGGTAGAGTGCTTGCCTTGCATGCATGAAACCCTGGGATCGATTCCTCAGCACCACATAAGCAAAAAGAAAGAAGCTGGAAATGGCGCTGTGGCTCTAGTGGTAGAACACTAGCCTTGAACTGAAGAGCTGAGGGACAGCGCAAAAGCCGTAAGTTCAGGCCCCAGGACAGGAACCCAAAAAACAATATTCAGAGTGAAATAAATAGAGATATAGCCATCCCTAGCGCGATATAGAGCACCTGGTTATCATATTCTAAATCTTGAGTTAAAACTCCAATAACATCAATCTTTGGTAAAAATAAAAGGATACATGATTCAAAATGTTTATTGTATAAAACTCTTTGCAAAGGTTCTCATGTCTTCTATTTCTTAATTTTCAATATACTTAATCTATAAGAATCCAAGCATATCGTGACTATTTTATTTCTACTTAATTTTAAATAGTACAAGCAATATTATGATTCAACATATTAAACTAGTTTTACTATTTGTGATAATTTACTCTGTTAATATGATAATATCAATATTCCAAATGTATGTATGTGTTGTGTGTCTGTGTTTATGTCGTTTTTGTGTGTGTGTGTGTGCTTTGTGTGTACTTTGTAATGCTTGGGTGATCACTCTACTGTTTCACATATGCTGGGCCAAGTTTTTACCACTGAACTATACTGTCTAGTTATAATGTAAATATTGTTTTAAATTATGACTTTTAAATTTTCATTCCTAATATGTTTTTTTCAAAATTATATATGATAAAATGTGATCCATATTCTATCCATGATAGCAATTTTTATTATTATTTTATTGTTTTTTAGAATATTTCCACTGCTTTTCTACTTCTAAACTCTTGTGTTTGTGATTGATAAAGGTTTTATTTTGCTTCTTTTCTCTCTTCATTCTTTTTGCCTTTAGAGTTTATCTATTCTTTCTTTTTTTCCTTCGGAAATTAGTCATCATATTCCTATTACAATTTCTTTACATTGTAACAGGTCTATACAATGCTTTATTTTCTATTTTATTTTTTCCCATCTTCTCTGACTCTTAGTCCACACTATTAGGTAGAATAAAAAGAAACTTGATTCAGAATACTTTGATTATTTTTCTCCTCTTCTCTGAAGTCTTTCTGTTCTTTGAAACACAATAGCAATTACATATATCTCCTATGTGGTCCATCATTTTATTCTATCCCCTCTCACTCTCCTCTGTAGTACAGCTCAAGTCGTTATTATTCAAATTTATTATGCTATTGTGTTAACTAAATCTTAACTCATTCCTAAATTAATTTTAGATGATTCAAGCATTCTCTAAAGACATTTTTCTATATATAATATCTGGGGTCTTGTGTTTTCACAAGGTGCAAAATATGAGTGACTATCAAACATCTAGATATCTCTGTAGAATATTGGTCCACCTGTTCAATAAACTCGTATGTAAATTTAAGGAATACAGGTCAGTCAGAACAAATGTGTAAAATGGTGTAGCTTGAGCCCTCATATTAGATTTGAACCTTATTACCATGTTTAGTAGTGAAAGAACAGACACATAGAAGAATGTAACAGATTTATCAAAAATAAATTCTTAGTTCTATTGTCAATAGATATTGACCAGGATGCCATGACTTAATGAAATAAAAATAGAATCTTAAATGGATGCATTGGCACTATTGCCTCTCTAGATTTAAAATGATCGTAGGCTAGTACCTCAAACGTTATGCAAAAATTTAAAATAAAAATGATTATCAAACTAAATGTGAGATATAAAATCCTATATAACCTAAATGTACAGATTCATGACATTGGATCAGTAATGGTTTCTAAAAATTTGACATATAAAGCAATAGAGACTAAAGATAATCAATAATTAACTGGTTAATATCAACTGATAACCTTTCATAATTCTATGAAAGTAATGAAAACATATCCAACAGATAGATATTTGTTAATGCTACAATGTTAATGCTACAACGATCCTGAGTCTTAAGTACATTCAAATCTTCTAATTCTATATAAAAATTTTCCCGAACAGGATATTTCTTAAAGAACGTATGTAAATTAGTAGTTAATAGGAGGAGCATATGAAATAAGCTCCTCTTTATTATCTAAGAAAAAAGAAAAAGAAAACTCACTAGTATGACCATAAATATAAAAAGATGACACAAAATACAGTAATGCATTTGTGGAGAAATTCATATACTCTACATAGCACAATGATTTGTATAATACTGCAATCATTTTAGCAAGCAAGTTTTCAAGTCTTAATAAGGTTAAAGAGAATTGTATATTATTCAGACATCACACTTCTATGTGTATATTAAAGAGAAGTAAAAAAAAAATGTTTGGACAGGGAATGTAGTTCATTGACAGTGCACTTGTATATTGTGTGTGAGACCCTGGAAATAATCCCCCAAATCAAATTTGAAAAGAGACACTATAGAGGATATATGCTGGACAAATTCCTGTAACTGAATTTTATATCTATTTTAATATCTGTTCTAAAATTTACAGCATTTCTATTTGAAGAAATACAAGTTCGTGAAACTTAGGTTTGGAAAACCTATGAGTGTAAAATTCACTTCCAAAGCACTAAAATGTCTACAATAAAAGGAGATAGTATATTGCATGTGAATTTCATGTCAGCAAAAAAATTGCTTAAAATACTTCACACAAATTGCAGAATACCTGAAAATATGTTTTCGGTGTTGGCTAAAAATTCTTTGTAAACTACACCTTTTAAAATGAAGATGTGATTTCTGTTTATTTTCAGTTTTTTGATCCGTTTTTTTGAGTTTATGCAGAGATAACCGAATCAAAAAGTGTATGTGATAATTAGAATATCTAGGAATTACGCATCACTTATAAGTAATTGATAACCTTTTCTGGAAGAAACTTTTAGCAAATGACAAAAGACCCAAATCTATGCATCTGCATTTTATGAAACCTATATGGTATTTGCTCAATCCAAATGCTTTTCTCTCCTTTGCTAGGAAAAAGTTTTCTCAAGATGAGACCCAACAGCAGTGAAAAGAAACAAAATACACATTCATGTTGATTTATTTGTGAAAATAACAAATGAAATAAAATAATTGTACTTAAGAAACTCCAATGTTAGTATCTATGAAGATGTTCCTGAATGCCAACATGCATTGATTTTTTTTTAGTTTTAATTTCTACGAATATATGAAAAGTAGAACACGAAAACAAATATAATCTTAGAGCAAATCAGCCTTGAAATAATTTTCTTAATTGTTTTGAAATTACAAAGAATTGATACCATTGAGGAAATGATCCTTTCCTATGGAAATCATTTAAAAATGTTTATCACTTATTATAATTCAAATACAAAACAAGAGTAATTTTATATAATCATTATAAATATCATTTTATTACTATCATAAAGTAGAATAAAAGACCAATCCAAATATATTATCATATTCTTAATTTCTAATCATTACCTAGATAACTCAATCAAAATAGTCATGACTTTAACATAGACATAATTATTCTATAATTTTTACTTAACATTTTTCAGAGGCCTGTATTAATGTTTCTAAGAAATGTTCACAGCAGTTAAAAAATGCTTTTGTGAAATTAATGTGAAATTAATTTGACATATTTTGTTGTGGTTGTTTGCAAGGCATGAGCATTGTCTCTAAACCTTTTTATGCACAAAGCCAGCACTATACAACTTGAGGCACAGAGCTAATTAATGTTTTTAGTGGTTAATTGGAGATAAGAATCTAACAAATACTTTTCTGTCTGGGCTAGTTTCAAACACAATTCTAAGATCTAATTACACAGAATAGCTCGAATTATAGGCTTGAGTCACTGGCACTTGGTTTGATGTATTTATTTAATTTTAATTATGTCTTAAGATTTTTGTTTCACTATAATGAACAACGTTCTACACAAATATTTAGATATATGTATATATTTCTGATGACAATCTCCAAAAATGTATGTCTTTCTACATATTATATATATATATATATATATTTATATATATATATAAATATATATAATTATATAAATATATATATAAATATATATATATATATTTCTGAAGACAAACTCCCTATAAAACTTTATGCTACTATTTTTGACCTTTTTTAATTTCAAAGATATGCAGTCTATTTTCCCTAATGTTTCCTAGAATAAAATAACTAATATTTAAATAGAATGTAGAGTTTATTATTTTCAAGGGAATTTTCGAAATACTCATGATATTGTAGTAACATTTACAGTATATTACTTGAAATAATTTTGTTCAAACTCTTAAATATTTGTGTGTAGTGGTGGGGAGAGCGGAAGTTAATCCATACTGGTGAGGAATTTGCAATACTTCAAAAATCTATTCTACAATTTGTTATAAGCATATAGTCAAGCTACCTGTTATGGTTAAGTTTTTTTATTTCTTTATTTGTTTTAAATTTTAAATTGGATGCATGCACAATGGTAACATTAAAACTATTAATCGACAGACAAATGATTGCAAAATCATAGATACATATCAGACTTTCAATATTTAGCATTTATGATGTTAGTAATAATTTTGGTGGAAATGATAGTGACCACAGTGTACCCTAATAATTACAATGTTGTGATTGAAAAGGAAAAAAAAAACTTTACACATTTTTGAAGCTAGATTTCCCACATTGAATACATGGTAATTAACTGCATTGGATTACGTACAGTAAGAATAACAAGAGGAGAGTTTCAATATCAAGAAATAGAACCACATTAAACAGGTAGAAACAGTAAAAACCCTAAAGTTATTCCTACAGACTCTCTAATGTATACTCACTTTTCTTGGTGGTTTTTTTTTCTTATAATTAAAATCGTTAATTTCCACATTTTGATGGATTAAGATGTAGTTTTCAACTTAGTGTGATTAGTTCAAATAACATTCTCATATAGATACTATTCAATAACTCTGTTTTCCAATGATATATTAAGAGTATGTTCTTCAATACAGCTGTAAACACATGACACAATTTACATAATACCACTTACTTATCTGTAGTTACCTTAAAAAGACATAGACCTTAGAGCCAGGAGGTGAAATTTATTTTTCTCTCTGCAGGAAACAATTAGTGGCTTTATACCATATACTTTATAAGATAAGGTGGAAAATGTAAGGACTCTGGGGTTCAAGCCTAATGACCAAGAAAAGTAAAAAGTAAAGCAATATTTTAAAGCTAATGTGCACAAAAAATGGTCTAGAAATAAAATTATAACAGCCTCTGGACTGGCAAAAGAAAGATTAAAATGAAATTGCCTTCAATCATTCATTTAGACAATCTATACTGAGGGCAGGCTATTGGAGATCATATCACTAACTAGAATTTGAGAAAATCACAGTTCAGAACCAGTATGCAAGGAACGTAGTAAGATTCTCATATCATCCTAAGCCTGGCATGCTGCAATGCATTTGTGATCGAGTTACTTGGCAGACAGAGGTGAGGAACTTAGCCTCTGTTCAGCCCTCAGCACAATTGATAACCTATGAGCAAATAACTAAATTGAAAAAAGATTGTTCTGATGGTAGAATACTTGTTCAAACAACAAAGTATCTAAATTCATATTCACTTCCTAAAAGAGAAAAAAAGGAAGAAAAAAGAGGAAAGAAAAGAGAGTAGAGAAGGAGGAGGAGAGAAGGGAAGGAAGGAAGCAAGCAAGCAAGGAAGGTAGGAAGGAAAGAAAGAAGGAAAGAAGGAAGGAAGGAAGGAAGGAAGGAAGGAAGGAAGGAAGGAAGGAAGGAAGGAAGGAAGGAAGGAAGGAACAAAGGAAGGGAGGGAGAGAGGAAGGGAGGGAGGGAGGAAGGAAGAAGGAAAAGAAAAGAAAGAAATGGTGGAAGAAAGAATGGGAGGGAGAAAGAGAGATATAAATAAAAACATCAGCATGTGTTCGATGTTAATAATGACCCTAAGTCATTTTAGCTATTATTGCCATCATTTAATTCCCTGGGAAGAGACATTTTGAATCAAGCCCTATTGTGTGGACTTGGAATTCCCGAAAGTCCACCAGAGACCATGACCAATGCAAACAGCAAAAGAGTCGTATATTTGCAAGCTCAAGCTTGGTCCTTTGCACATCGGGTAACCGGTGAGGCTAAGAGTCCCTAAGCACAAAATCAGCACAGCTTTAATAGTATTGAACAAACAAGTTTAGGGAACTTCCACACAAGCAGTTACATGATTGGTTTGAGTCCACCCTAACCACATTGCCCTTTTTCTGAACTATTGGTATGTTCTGTTCCTGGAACACTTGGGCAACTGTTCTGCATTCTTAAGGTTGGGCAGGGTTGTTAGCAAACTGCGTTTTTTTTTCTCTCTCTTTGAGTTACTCTGAGGGCAGCCTAGCACAAGATGGTGGGGGTAATCTCAAATTGGAGTTACTGTGGCTCTTCATTCTCTCCTCTTCTAGAGCATCAGGGACCAATCATGGTCCCCTAATTGGTACAGTCTTCTATATTTACAGTTTGGTATTGGGAGCTCAGAACTAATAGATGGACTGTGCTGATCTACAAGGTCTACAAGGTCCAATTGTGAGTAACAAAAATTAACAGTACCAAAGGTCCTTATATTTTCTTCCAGCAATCCTGACTCCATATACCACAGCTAACTTACCATTATACCAGCTGTACTCGTAAGGTCCAATTTTAAGACATACTAATACCATTTACTACATACTTAAACTTTCTGAGGTTTTTCTTCTTTACAAACATTTTAAGACAATCCTTACTTTTTAAATCCGTTCTTATCTAGTGGATACCAATTTTCCCCCAATTCCTTCCTAAGGCTTTCTTTACTACATTCCTATTCTTTACAATTTCTTGAGCTCCTTTGTGGCTAGAGTTTAAAACTGCACATTTTTCTTTTGATTTGTGGAACCAAGTTATCTCAGAAAGCCTCAAGGCACCCGTGGGATGAAAAACTTGCAAGATTTTAAGGCTAAGATTAGGGCTGGGTGTCATTCCTCCTCTTACCTCCATTAATTAAAATAATTCTCTCCTTTATCTTTAAAATACACCCAGGAGGAAGCAGATAATGACCATACCAGAGCCAAACTAGGTTGTGACCCTGAAGTGCCTAAGGCAAGGCAGTAATATCCTTGCCCCAAATATCCACTGTGGGAGTAGAGAGGTTACTTGATATCACCAAAAGAATGTCCCACAAGATCTTAGTTTTAGCAGCTTTCAACCAGGAAGCATTCTCAGGTAATGGAATCAGGCAGGAGTTCAGTCTACTTTTACCAAGGTGGAGATGGTCTGGGTGATGATATAGATTTCCTCCAGGTGACTGTCAAGTTGTCGTTGAACTTTACTCATTAGGGTGTGCAGCAGCAGCAGCAGCAGGGACTCTCTGTGGATTCAAGGGACTGTCACACCTCGTTCTGGGCTGCAAATTCCTACAAAGACTGGTTAGGGATTCATTGCATAGGCTTGGCAGGCTATGACTCACCTAGTTTTTTAGACTATTTAAATAGTAGCCCAGGACAATTAACCAAAATGACAATTTTTTAAACTAGATTGTACTTTTAATAAGATTAGGATTTTCTAAGCAGATATAGAGGGCTCAGGCCTGTACTATTATTTCCCATGCCTTTTCCTTCTATCTATTCTATTTTGTCACATTTTTAAAAAAGATACTCTGGTCCCTTGTTCTTAAATGGAGATAATGGGCGAAGATTCATCTTCTGTCACTTCTTCAAACTGACTCAGGGGTGTTGATCCTACCTAACCAGGAACATATAATCTTAGCCTATTTTACAAAGAGGTTACCAAGGTTAGATGTCATTAAGAACAGCATTTTAACTTTTGAAAAATGCACAGACATTTTTTCTGGCTACAGCAGTGGTGCTTATTTAGCCATCTGCTTTGCAAAAAGATCTTCCAGGATGGCTTACGAATGTGATCTCTTGTAATCCTAACAATGTCTGAGTTTTCTCTGCAGGCCTTCAGACAGATATTAATAGAAAAAAAAAACTCAAGTTATAAAACTTTCCTGAGCAGATGAATTTCTTGTAGCTGGTGTCAGCTCAAAAGTTAATGCCAATAAGAGCTTTTGGCACATACAGGCGTTGGGATCTAAACTATCCTCCACATTTTACAACCTTAGACTTTTAGTACTATCACAGATGACTGACAAGTTCCTGTCCCTTACAAGGTAGATACTCATAGACATTAGACATGCTTACAAACTATCTTGCCATGACCTCCTGGCTCTGACCAATATTTGAAGGGCCACACACAAATGACTCTAGGATCTTACATTATTTCTGCCATCCAAGCATTGGCTTACGGTATCTGGATGCTCCTACATTGCTTTCATACAAGGAATGGTCTCTCCATATGGGGAAAAATGCCTTATTGACATTTCCCTTAGTTGGTTGCTGGACTTGAACTCAGGGCCTGACTGCTGTCCCTTAACTGTACAGCTCAAGGCTAGCACTCTGTCACATTGAATCCTAAAGCAGGTCTGCTTGCTTTTTCAGCCTTCTGGTGACTGAGTAGAGGTGACAGTCTCACACGGACTTTTTCTGCCCGGGCTGGATTCAAACCAGTTACAGATCAATGAATCTCATAAAAGGCCACTTTACTCCAATTAAAAGCAACAAGGTGATCAACATAGAAGTAGTTTTAAGCATATTCTTACATGAAACATATTAAGAGCAAAAGTTACATCTGACAAGAATCCTCACTCCTTTTTGTGGGCCTGATGAGAACTGTTACAAAAAAAACATGACAACAAACTGAAATAGGAATTAATCAATTATTTTGGTAATCCTAATTTTTCCTTTTTGTATTTTGAGGCAAATGTTTAGAACAATTATACTTTTAAACTTTATATACAGAAACCCATTCTAATTTTAAGCCTCCTATTAATCTCTGTTTTAATATTCTATACTTTAGTTTTTAGTTGCATTTTGAAAAATCCCTTGAACTTTCAAGGCTAAGTGTGTCACCAATTTCCTCTTGGTTGCTTGTTTTAAAACAGATACACATGAAAACTTTTAAACTCAAATAACATTTTTTCTTAATGCAAAAATTACAATTACCATCACTGTACCAAGAAACTAGACTTAACACCTTTATGCCTTAAAAAAAAACATACACAATGGCAGAATATCTTTGAGAGCAAATAACATTATACAAATAAAATTTTAACCCTCTTTTTAAGGCCTTCTTAATTTTAATTTTAACACATCCAAGGGGCAGTTTTAGCAATGTTAATCAGATCTTTATATCACTCATTTTTACCATCATGTTTCCAGTGTCTATGTGAAGGGAAAAGTGACAGAATAAAGATGGGCCACTTGGCCCTTCCTGTGGAATAGGTACGCACACAATCCGACACTTTAGGGTTAGATGAACTGCTATTGAGCCAGTTTGCCCACTTTCACCATGGGAGGACTCCTCCCATGGCCTGTTCCACCATGCATGACGAGCTGAACTGCACTTCTGCCTGTTCACTGTTCACTCCTAAAATAGGTTTTTTGTTAGCTTCTAAGTTTCTCCTTTTTGTTAAGCCCGATATCTTGATTACAGTATAAACAGCCTTATGCATTCTAAAATACCAGATTTTCTAATCTTCAAGTTAAAGTATCCTTAAAAAGCTATTTAAAACCATTTGAAAATGCCTTAAAATGTTTTGGTAATGTCCAAACCTCATAACCTTTTGAATTTTAAACTCAATTTCACCCAATTGTTACATCACCCTGGAAATTTCTATCATGAATGTGATCACAAACACATACAAAACACACTCACATCTTTAAGCACCCAAAAATCAAATCAGTTGTACATACGTTTTCTAAAGTCTTCAAACAAAACGTTAAGACAATATTTCTTTTAAACTAGGTAATTTTCTACAGCTTCATTTTCTCAGGGATTGATTTTTTAGCAAGTCATTTCACCAATTGATCTTTTCACTCACTTCTGTTGGAGTAAGGCTCAGGGGGGGAGGTGGTCACCTGAAAATAAACTGTCCTGAATTTTATCCAATTTTTATTTTTATTTTTTTCTTCTTAATGTTTTTTTAAATTGTGAAAGTACTCTACAGAGGGGTTAAAATTACATGGGCAAGATAATGAGTACATTACTTATGAAGAATTGTAGCCTCCTCCTTTGATTCCAGTTCCCATCCCTTCCCATCCTCTCCCCGCCCCCCACCTAATCCTCCTCCCCTTCTAACCCTCACCACCCAAGGTGTAAAGGTCGTTTTTGACATAACCAATTGTATATCTCATTGTTGAAATAGGTCCGCCTGTATCCTTATTTAAACGATTTGTTTTTTCCCTTCCTCTCCACAAATTATACCGACATCGAATACAGTGAAAGCAAGGGTTATACTATGGGGGAGGGACATACAAAGCACCAAAGAAATAATCTTATATGTGTTAGAAACAATCACATGAAAGAAAAATACATTTGAATATGTATTCAAATTATCTGACGTTTCTGCTTGACACAGACAAATATTAGTTAGTGCAAATAAGGGAAACCATGGGACCTATGTTCCTTTGGGCCTGGCTTACTTCACTTAACAAAATTTTTTCCAAGTCTCTCCTTTTCCTAACAAATGGGGCAATGTCATTCTTTCTGATGGCGGCTTAGAAATCCATTGTGTGTATATACCACATTTTCTTGATCCATTCATCTACTGAGGGGCATCTGGGTTGGTTCCATATCTTAGCTGTAGTAAATAAACCTGTAGTAAACATAGTTATGCTGGTAGCTTTAGTGTGATCTTGTTTGTGAACATTTGAGTAAATGCCCAAAAGTGGGATTGCTGGGTCATAGGGGAACTCAAGTTGATTCAAAACTTTGGCAAGTAGCAGGGTATAAAATTAATCCCGAAAAATCAATGGCTTTTCTGTATTCCAACAATGAGAAAAGTGTGGCTGAAATTAGGAAACCAACTCCGTTTGGAATACATCCACAAAAAAATAAAATACCTCGGAATTAACTAAACCAAAGAAGTGAATGACCTCTATGATGAAAACTTTAAAAACCTGAAAAAGGAATTCAAAACAGAACTAAGAATGTGGTAAAAAAAAAAAAAAAAAAAAAAAAAAACTCCCACGTTCCTGGATTGGACAGATCAACATAGTGAAAATGGCAATACTTCCCAAGGATATCTACAAATTCAATGCGATACCTATCAAAATTCCAACTTCAGTCTTCAAGGAAATAGAAGAGGCAATCAAAAAATTCATAGGGAACAATAAAGGACCCCGAATATCTAAAATAATTCTCAACAGAAAGAACAGTGCTGGAGGAATATCAATACCAAGTTCCTAACTCTACTACAAAGCCATAGTAATCAAAACAGATTGGTACTGACACAAGAATAGACCTCAGGATCAATGGAATTGAACCAAAAACCAAGAAATGAACCCACAGACCTATAGCCATCTAATTTACTATAAGGAAGCTAAAAAAATAAAATGGAAAAAAGACACCCTCTTCAGTAAATGGTGATGCCAAAATTGGTTAACTACTTGTAGAAAACTAAAGCTAGATCCTTATATATCACTCTGCACCAGAATCAACTCCAAATGGATCAAAGACCTCGGAGTCAAAGCAGACACTCTTAAAACATTACAGAATGGAATAGGATAAACCCTAGGTCTCCTTGGCACAGGCCGAAATTTTCTTAATAGAGACCCAGAAACACAACAAGTCAAAGAAAGGTTGGACAAATAGGATTGCATGAAATTGCAGAGCTTCTGTATGGCAAAGGACATAGCTAGCAAGATCAATAGAAAGCCCACGGATTGGGAGAAGATCTTCACTAGCCTTACAACAGACAAGGGTCTCATATCTAAAATATACCTCAAACTCAAAAAATTAAATTCCTCAACAACAAATCTTCAAAGAAACAACTGCCCAATAAACAATTGTGCTAAAGACTTAAGAAGAACTTCTCTGAAGAGGAAAGAAGGATTGCCAAAAGACACATGAAGAAATGCTCAACCTCCCTAGCCATAAAAGAAATGCAAATCAAAACAACATTGAGATACCGCCTCACCCCAGTAAGAATGGGTATAATCAAGAACTCTAATAACAACAGATGCTGGAGGGGATAAGGACAGAAGGGAACCTTACTGCATTGTTGGTTGGTGTGTAAACTTATTCATCCACTTTTATCCAATTTTAGACAAGAGCAATTTCCATTGTCTGGACTAGCTGAAAAGTCAAAACTGGCACATATCCTTCTATATGACTGAACTCAGCTGGAGCCTGGAACTTTTATTTCACCAGAGATTTTCAAATAAATAACAAAAACACTAAAACCAAAAACCCACATTTAAAACTAGTACAAATTCTAAAACAGAACTAGAGAAGACAATAACCAAAGGCTGAGTTTATCCCTACCAGAACTCTGTGCCGTTCTCACTCAGCAAGCTGAATCCAGAGTCTGCTGAGTGAGCCTACCACACTCAACCAGAACTTCCCTATCTCTGGAAACATACAACATAGGACAATCAGGTCTCAGTGAATGGGCTGACATCTCATCAATATTTGTAGACCCAAGGGCTTTCCAAGGGGGAAGAGAAGTCCAAGTCATTTTGGGGCTAGGGAAATCAGTCCGTAGAGGCTATCCCCTCAGACTGGCAGAATCTCCCCCATACTCCGACCTCCCTGGGCCATGGCCTAAGGCTAAAATAAACCCCAAATGACAAACAGAACAGTCAACACAAAGACACAACTTACAAAGGCACACTGCAGCTTTGTAAATTGCCAACCAAAAAGTGCCAGTCTACAGACTTAGAGTTTCCCAAAAATGTCCGTCCTAAACAGCAATCTATCCAGAGGAGTCTGAGGACGTCTTACTCACAGACCCCATTGGCAGTCTTATAGCATGTCTACCAAGACACCTTGCCAACCAGAGAATAGACCCCTTGGGAATCCAGAATTACAGGTACAGAACCTTCTGGCAACCAAATATACAGAAAGGCAATGACTTGACTCAAGAGCTGGGTTTTTTGGGATTCTGTGGAGGAGCGTCTAGAGGGTCCTATGAGGCAGGTACCAGATGAGCCCCCAGAAATGTTGTTTGAACTTGGGACCCCCAAAGATCACCGGAGACCATGACCAATGCGAATAGCCAAAGAGTCGTATATTTGCAAGCTTAAGCTTGGTCCTCTACACACCGGGCAACCAGTGATTCTAAGAGTCCCCGAGCACAAAATCTGCACAGCTTTAAACAAACAAGTTTAGGGAATTTTCGCACAAATAGTTACATGATTATTTTGAGTCCACAATAACCGCTCTGCCCTTTTTCTGAACTACTACTATGTTCTGTTCCTGGAACACTTGGGCAACTGCTCTGCTTTCTTAAGGGTGGGCAGGGCTGTTTGCAGCCTGTGTTTTTTTATTGTCTCTTGGCGTTATTCTGAGGGCAGTCTAGCAAAAGATAGTGGGGTTAATCTCAAATTGGAGTTATTTTAGCTCTTCAGCCTGAATAAACAATACTATACCACATACAAAGCTCTGTAAAACACAGGTCTGGTTTACACTTTTGGACCAATAGGAGGGTATGTCTAGTACTGTTGCAGGTGTGTCTTAAGGTGTGTGGAGTTTTTCATCTTGATAATCTTGAAATGATGAAATAGACTAACTACAGAATTAACTGGGCCAATACCTGCTGAGACCTATTTTAAGTCACAGCTTAACAAAGAGCAATATTTACAATTAATATATAGAAGAACAAGACACCGCAACCGAAATTATTCACATATTTTCACACAATATGTATCTGCCGGGCAACAGAACCCCAAACTAGACTAAGGCATCTAAGAGCTATCTAATTATTGTTGCCTTTTTGCAATACTGCTTTCCTATCATATTGATTAGTATGAATTCTATGGCCAGTATAAAATCACATTTGTAATAAAAGTTACTAGATGGGACCTTCATGAATGAAGGTGGTGTGGGGTTTCTGGTGGAGGCCTGGCAGGTGAACTGGTTTTCAGTGAAGAAGGGACGGGTCACTGTGGAGGAGGCTGTTTGCGGCAGAGCTTTGAGAAGAAAGAACAAGGCTACAATGGAGGAGGTTAGCTAGAGAAGGGGTAGAGCACTGTGAGCCCTTGTGGGACATGTAGGGTGAGGTTTCCCATAAGGCAGGGCAGGAAATGGAGGCAAGAGGCTGACAGAAGGTGGGGATTCTGGTGCAGGAATGCGGAGATATGAGGTTGAGGCTTTTCAGGGTCTGGCTTTGAGAGGGCAGGGTAACACTAGGAAGACTTGGGCTAGTAAGGGGTGGGGTTTCTGGTGGAGAATGGCAGGCCTCCCACCCCTTGGTTTTTTCCATGATGATGTTTCCATTCTCATCTCTGAGTGTATTTATTTGGATGTCTTCTCTTCTTTTTCTGATAAGATTTGCTAAGGGTCTGTCAATTTTGTTAATTTTATCAAAGAACCAACTCTTTGATTTGTTGATTCTTTCTATAGTTTTTTTGGATTCTAATTCATTTATTTCTGATTTAATTTTAATTATTTCTTTCCGTCTACTGGATTATGGTTTATCTTGTTGCTCTTTTTCAAGGAGGTTCAGATGTGTCATTAAATTGTTGGTTTCAGATCTCTCCAATTTGTTGATGTAGGAGCTCAGAGCTATAAACTTGCCTCTGAATACTGCCTTTGCTGTCTCCCAGAGGAGCTGGTAATTTGTGTGCTCATTTTTGTTGAATAGTATGAACATTTGAATTTCCTTTCTAATCTCTTCAATGACCCACTCGAGATTCACAGTGTGTTGTTCAGCCTCCATGTGTTGCTGGACTTTCTTTGGTGGCTTTTGGTTTTGAATTCTAATTTTATTCCCTTGTGGTCAGAGAGAATGCAAGGTATTAATTCAATGTTTCTGAATTTGGACAAGTTTGCTTTGTGGCCTAAAATGTGGTCTATTTTAGAAAATGTTCCATGTTCTGCTGAGAAAAACGTGTATTCTGATGCTGTTGGGTGAAATATTCGGTAGATGTCTGTTAAATCTAGTTGATCTATGCAGCTGTTTAGATCTGCGGTTTCTCTGTTGAGTTTTTGCCGAGCTGATTTATCTAGTGGGGAGAGTGGTGTGTTAAAATACCCAACAATTAATGTGTTTGGATCTATGTGGGATTTGAGGGAAAGTAGTGTTTCTTGGATAAATTTGGGTGCTCCGGTGTTTTGCGGATAGATATTTAGAATTGTAATATCCTCCTGAAGGAGAGATCCCTTAATTAGTATGTTGCAATCTTCTTTAATCTCTTCTCATGAATTTTAATTTGAAGTCTATTTTATCTGATATTAGGATTGCAACTCCCGCCTGTTTATGGGGGCCGTTTGCTTGGTAGATTTTGCTCCAGCCTTTAACATTGAAAATGTGTTTGTTTTTACGGGCAAGATGTGACTCCTGATCCAACTAGACAGTCTATGTCGCTTAATTGGAGAGTGAAGTCTGTTAATGTTAAGAGATAGGACTGAGAGGTATTTGGGAGTTCCTTCCATGTTATCCACCTTCTTTGAGGTTGCAAAAATTGGGTTCTTCCTATAGTTCTTGGATTGTCAGTTTGGGTGCAGTTTCTTGGCTTTTATTCTGGTCTTGTTGGTTTTCTATGTGTAGGACATCTTTAAGAATCATTTGTAGGGCTGGTTTGGTGGAGATGTATTGTTTCAATTTTTCTTTGTTATGGAAGGTTTTTATTTGGCCTTCAGTTATGAAGCAGAGTTTAGCTGGGTACAGTTTTCTTGGTTGATAGTTGTTTCTTTTTAGGGCTTTGCATACATCATTCCAGGCTCTTCTTGCTTTGATTGTCTCTGCTGAGAAATCTGAGGTGATTCTAATTGGTTTCCCTTTATAGGTGATTAATCTTTCTTCTTCACAGCTTTAATGATCTTTTCCTTGGTCTGAGTTGACCCTGTGTGGATTATAATGTGATGGTGGGATGTCCTATTCTGATCTGTTCTATTTGGAGTTCTAAAAGCTTCTTGTATCCGAATAGGCCTATCTTTTTGCATGTTTGGAAAGTTCTCTGCAAGGATCCTGTTAAACAAATTTCCTAGACCATTAACTTCGGTTTCTAGGTGCTCCTCTACTTCCATTATCCTTAGATTAGGTCTTCTGGTGGTGTCTTCCAAGTGTTGGATAGATCTATCATATTTCTTGGACTTGTCTTGGATGGTTGTGTGTTCTTTCTCTATAATATCTAGGCTGACTTCAATCCCTTACAGTTCTCCTGTCCTGAAAAACTATTTACTGAACAAAATGGAACAATGATTGTACAGTCATATAAACCAGAGTGAGCAGTATCACACTAGTCAAAACACCAGAGAAAAATAAGTAGAGGAACCATTATCTGCATTTCACCAGTGTCAAACGACCTACTACTGCTCCATATGTTTAAGTGGGACAACTAATAGATATTTTGCTAGCTGCCAGTGGCTCACACCAGCAATCCTAGCTACTCAGGAGACTGAGATCTGAAGTTTGTGTTTCAAAGTGAGCCCAGGATAGAAAGTCCATGAGATTCTTACCTCCAATTACCTACCAAAAAGCTGGAAGTGTTACTGTGGCTCAAGTGGTAGCGAAGCAGCTCAGGGACAGCACACAGGCCCCAGAACTAGCGCACACACAAATACAGATGCTTTTAGTTTTCCTGGCCATGTTCATTTTTATAATGCTTCTTTTGGTGAAGATTTTGTAAGTCAAATAATCTTGATGCCAATTAATAGCTATGCTGTCTTGGGCTTGTAGTCCTCATCTTCATCTTCCTTGCCTGTACAATGAAGAAAATTCTTTACAAAACTGGTGCAGTAGGCTAATACAGTCATAATGTAAATGTGTGAAAGTGTAATCAGGTAAATTGAGGGGTGGGTTGGGAGAGACAGAGAAGAATGATAAAATTGGTGACATCAATCAAGATGTACTCACAAAATGACATTAAATTAAAACTCCTCAAAATTAAAAATTAAAACACCTTTTTACACTACTTATGTATAATTTCTTAATTAGAAAAAAGTGTAACCAATACATCAGTGCAATCCACACCTCTTAGGTACATATTGCACATAGCTGTTTTTTTTAAAGCATACAGAACAGAGAAGAGTGGAACAAATCATTTCCTGAATAAAACTGATCAACTCTACCCCAAAGTTATCATCAATATTTATGTTGACATACACCCTTGATTTCATGCACTGAGAGCATATTTCCCCTCCATCCCTCAATCCTGGGTTTGTACTCAGGGCCAAGATTCTGTCCCAGAGCTTCCCCTCACCCACATTCTTTCAAAGCTAGTGCTCTAACATTTGAGCCACAGCTCCAATTCTGGCTCTATTTAGTTAATTGGAGATGAGTCTCATTGATTTTCCTGCCCAGGCTGACTTCGAATCATAATCCTCAGATCTCAGGCTCAGAATATAGGTATGAGCCACCAGTTCCCAGTTTGACAACATACTTTTGCACTGTAATACTCCTCCCTGAAACCTCATAGCCACAATCTTAGGAGAAAAGATTCAGAGAGCCCCCAATTGAAGAACATTCTACAGAATGTCCTGTCCCATACTCCTGAAAAAGGAGAAATGCCATCCCTTTCCCTTTGGTGAAAACAAGAGATGTTAGATTATTATGACAATAATAATAGATATTACTATAATGCTGACAATATGTATTCCCATCCCGATTGATACCAGGCTTTGGTTGCATAGCTTACTTTGACAAATGACATGTGAGAAATGATGACATTTGTCTTTTCTGAGCTTTAGTCCTGTGGTTTCCACTCTTTTCTTTCCCCGGGAACCTCCAGCAGTCAATGAATCCCAGAATGGACACCATGCTGAGTGGAAGTGGACCTGGGAAAGGCTTGGTAGCATGAGAGAGGGTAATCAAAGTTGTAAACTCTTGTGTCATTGTGTTTGGTTTCCCACAGTAAAATTAAGCTCACACTCAGGTCCCAGTTCTAGGTAATTTAGGCCTCTTTTTCTCCACTTCCTCACACCCCTTCCCATTCTTCTGACTATTTTCTCTTCTACCAACTTCTCCTCAGGTGACACCAGTTCCTGAGTCTCCTTATCCAAGAAACTGTTTTTAGGGTTAAACATTGCAGCTTCCTATATTACATTATCTCTTAGGTGTTACCTCACTTTTGTCTTTCTGGCGTTTTCAACCAGAAGCTCTCAAATGTGATGGATCCTGAGATAAAATCATTCTGCTGGGGTTGAGAAGGTGGCTCAGTGGTGAAGTGATTTTTTTGCACGCATGAGGCCCTAGATTCAATTCCTCAGCACCATATAAGCAGAAAAAGACAGAAGTGGTGCTGCAGCTCAAGTGGTAACGTGCTAGCCTTGAGTTGAAGAGCTGAGGGACAGTGGACAGGCCCAGAGTGCAGGCCCCACAACCGAACCCGAAAAAAATCCCTTTGACACATCTCCCTTGCTTGATTTCACTCCCCTCATGTTGGAATACTAAGAGGCCAGAATAAGATGAAGCTCCAGAAACTTTTTGGACAGAAAAAGATAGCAACGCATGGGAAGCGAAGGGCGTTTTAGAAGAGATTGGGAGCTGAACACAGGCAGGAGCGCTCATGGCTTCAGCCTCAGCTGTCTTCTGAATCATTGCCCAGTTACCAGCTGTGAGTTTTTGCTCCAAAATCAATGTGGCGAATTCTGCGTTTCTTATGGACCCATCCACATACACAGACCTAATTAGGCATCCAGAATGACTTAAAATATAGATTTCCTAAATCAGAAAAATCTGTACCAGAGAAAATGCGCAGAAAGGACTTCATTTAATCAGGTTCAATTCATTTTTACACGCTTACAATTTAACTGAAAGAACATCAAATTCACCCAGCCTTCACAAAATCAAAATATCCAAGCAACTACATTTAACAGGAAGTAAATATTCAGAGCACAAATCAGTTTCTGAAGGAGTGGTACTCTCAGAAAATAAGGAATCTGGGTTCAGGACACATGGCAGACATTTCACTTCAGCATCAAGATTAAATTCATTAGCACAGGCGGCAAAAGTTGCTTACTTGGGCTGGGAAGGTGGCTCAGTGGTAGAGCGCTTGCCTTGCATGCCTGAGGCCCTGGGTTCGATTCCTCAGCACCACATAAGTAAAAAAGAAAAAAAGCCGGAAGTGGCATTGTGGCTCAAGTGGTAGAGCGCTAGCCTTGAGGTGAAGACCTAAGAGACAGCGCCAAGGCCCAGTGTTCAGGCCCCACGACCGTACCCCCCCCCAAAAAAATGTTGCTTACTCTCAGCATGTAAGCACATATCATTTTTTTCTGATCCTTAATAAACAAAAGATGGAAGAGTTTGATTTCCCTTCTCAATTTCAATCTTCAAATTCACATTTTCTTCTTCGGAAGTCATTTATCTTACTCACCTGAAAATAACGAATATGTGTTCAAAGGAGTGTCTTCTGGGCATCAGGAAGCAAAATAGGTGTGAAACAGTCTACAGGAAGATTGATTGTTCAAGAATAAAAGATGTTTGTAATTCCATGGAAAGCCTTGATGGCACAGCTAAGCTAGTTTGAAAGGGCTGGTCCTTTCCACAACCTAGGTGGGAATGTGGTTAGGTGGGAGGGGAGCAATGTCTTAGTTTCAGAAAAAGGCAAAAGAATGGTGCATGGGTTTTCTTCTCAGAAGAGAACTTTTAAATAGGATACATTTTTCTCTTCACAAAACAATTAATTATACAGTAGTCCCCTTCATGGTAATTTCCCCTTCTGTAGTTAGTTAACTGTGCTCAACTGTGCTCTGAAAAGATTAAAAGGAAAAAAAATGTCATTTTGAAAGAGTTCACATTCGCATAATACCTTTTTTGCTTTTTGTGGATGTAAGGTCTCACTGTAAATCTCTCACATTATTTTCCTGCCTCGACTTTGCATTCTGGGATTACAGGTGTGCACTTCCATACCTATTTCACATTACTTTTTTACAGTATATTGTTACAATTCTTCTATTTTATTAGTTACTGTTATTATTGTTTTACTGTACCTAATTTATAACTTAAGCTTTATTGTAGCTACATTTGTCTGGGTAAAAGCACAAAATGGTCACCTTGGTATTTATAGGGTGGCTTCCAGAACTGATTGAATGTACTAAAATCAGCATAGGCTCCAGGCCCGTATAGAAAATAGCATAATATGTTATACAAAGTAAGTTACACTTTACATCACGTCAAGGTTATATCTATTACCAACATATATGTAACAGTATATAAATAGTTGTTATATTGAATGTGAGGGGAAGAATTTTTTTCCTTGAATATTTTAAGTCTCTGGTTGGGTGAACACCTAATGTGGAAATTCTGAATACAGAGGGTACTTCATTGATTTCAGGTATCCACTTGGAATGTATATCCGGAGGCTAAGCAGGAACTACTATAAAGATCAAAAAGAAACTTGAACCTCTTATTTTACATAATTATTCACTAAATAAAATGTCGATAAATGTTATTCTGTACCTCTTCCTCCTCTTCCCCCTCCTCCTCCTCCTCCTCTTTGCTCTTTTTCTTCCTCCTCCTCCTCCTCCTCTGCCTCCTCCTCTTTGCTCTTTTTCTTCCTCCTCCTCCTCCTCCTCGGCCTCCTCCTCTTTGCTTTTTTTCTTCCTCCTCCTCCTCCTCCTTCTTCCTCTTCTTCTTCTTCTTTTCTTCTTCTTCTTCTTCTTCTTCTTCTTCTTCTTCTTCTTCTTCTTCTTCTTCTTCTTCTTCTTCTTCTTCTTCTTCTTCTTCTTCTTCTTCTTCTTCTTCTTCTTCTTCTTCTTCTTCTTCTTCTTCTTCTTCTTCTTTCTCTTCTTCCTCTTCTTCCTCTTCTTCTTCTTATTCCTCTTCTTCCTCTTCTTCTTCTTCGTCATCATCGTCGTCCTCGTCTTCTTCTTTTCTCAGTGCTGAAGATCCAATGCAGGGCCTTGCACACGCTAGGCTTGGCCTCTACTACAGTTCTACATCCAAGCCTGTAGAGCTTCTGAAAAACTAGTTTGAGAATTTTACAATGTTTAATAATCAACACCAATTTTCCTTTTCCTTTCTAGGCTCTAAAACAGGAAAAAGAGTGTGTGTGGGGGAATAAATGGGACAGTCATCTAGGGATAACTTTGCTGATTATAATATTTTAATTTTTTGTTTAGTTGGCATTTAAAATATATTTCTATATAATTGAAAGCCTATTTTTAAAATTTCTTCATAGAAACAAAGACCAACTAAATTTTTTTTGTCATTTTTATGTATAAAGTTCAAAATGCTATCTCTATAAGAATCTTTTCAAACATTCTTTTTTTTTGTCAGTCATGGGGCTTGATCTCTGTGCTCGAGCGTTGTCCCTCAGGTCTTCACCTATAGGTAAGCGCTCTACGACTTGAGCTACAGCGCCACTTCTTTCAACCATTCTTTTGACATGACGTTTACCATCTCCTTACAGGTAAAGCTGAAATCTATATATTAAATATTCTAATCATCATATGCAATAATTAGGAAGGATAAAACAATAGAAATCATGAAAAATATGTCAAACATAATAAATAGGATAATTACCCATCAAACAGATGCTTACCATCTTGACAGTTGAGAACAACAGTCTGAGAATTTGCAGAATTCCTGAAAGGAAAATATTTGAATTCAAAAGAAGAAGGAAAATACTTAAAATATTGAAAGACAAACATGCACCAATTGGTAATCCTTGATGCTCAGGAGGCTCATTAGTGGCTAAAGACAAGCAAGAATAAACTAGATAACATCAACTGGTAACCTTTCATATTTCAAAAAAGGAAAGTATAACAGAAGTGAAAATATATGCAACAGATAGAGGGCATATATTTGTTAGTGCTACAATATTAATGCTACAATGATCCTGAGTCTTAAGTATTTTTATATCTTCTAATTCTATATAATTATTTCTGAATAGGATATTTCTTTAAAGAACATATGTAAGTTAATAGTCAATAGGAGAAACATAAGAAATAAGATCCTCTTTAGCATCTAAGAAAAAAGAAAAAGAAAAGTGACTAGCGTGACCATTATATAAGAAGATGACACAAAATATATTAATGCATTTGTGGAGAAATTGCTCTACTCCACATAGCAGTTCGATTTGTATAATACTGCAATCATTTTAGCAAGAAAGTTTTCAAGTCTTCAAAAGGTCAAAGAGAATTGTATAGGATCCATGCATTACACTTCTATGAATGTATAGAGAAGTAAAAAACTTGTTTGCACATGTAATGTGTTTCATTGACAGTACACTGGAACGGTCTATGTTAGACCTAAAAATAATCTACAAAAACAAATTTTGAAAAGACACACTATAGAGGATGTATGCTGGACAAATACCTGTAACTGAATTTTATATCTATTTTAATGTCTGTTCTAAAGTTTACAGCTTTTCTATTTGAAGAAATGCAAGTTTGTGAAAATTTGGCTTGAAAAACCCATGATTGTACAATTCGCTTCTGAACCACTAAAATGTATACAATAAAAAGAGATAATATATTGCACGTGATTTACATGACATCAAAAAAAACTATTGTTAAAAATACTTCACACAAAATGCAGAAAACCTAGAAATATTTTCGGTGTTGGCTAAAGACTGCAAACTACAGTTTTTAAAACGAAGATGTGATTTCTGTTTATTTTGAGTTTATACAGAGATAACTTAATCAAATTGTGTATGTAATAACTGGAATACCTTGAAATTAGGTATCTCTTATGAGTAATTAATAACTTTTTCTGGTAGAAATTTTAGAAATGACAGAAGACACAAATATATGCATCTGCATTTTATGAAAGCCATATGTTATTTGCTCAATCAAATTGCTTTTCTCTACTTTGCTAGGAAAAAAAAGTATTCTCAACATAAGAGCCAGTAACAGTGAAAAGAAACAAAATACACAATCATCGTGATTTATTTGGGAAAATAACAAATGAAATAAAACAATTCCACTTAAGGGCCTCCAATATTAGTGTCTATGAAGATGTTTCTGAATGTCAACATCCATTGGATTTTTGGAATTTTAATTTCGACAAACATATGAAAACTAGAACAAGAAAAGAAATATAGTCTTAGAGCAAACCAGCCTTGGAATATTTTTTTGAGGGGGTCTGGTGGTGGGCCTGAACTCTGGGCCTGGGCGCTGTCCTTCAGCTCTTCAGCTCAAGGATAGCACACTACAACTTCAGCCACAGTGCCACTTCCGGCTTTTTTCTTTTTGCTTATGTGGTGCTGAGGAATTGAACCCAGGGCCTCATGAATGCAACGCAAGCACTCTACCACTGAGCCACCTTCCAGCCCTGGAATAATTTTCTTAATTCTTTTCTTTTTCTTTTTTTAAAATAAATTTTTATTAATAAATTTTTTTATTGTGAAAATACCTGCAGAGGAGTTACAATTTTTTTAAGGTCTTCAAGCATTCATTTATTATATTTTATTTTTGATTTTTTTTCTTACTGTGAAAATACCATACAGAGGAGTTACAATTACATGGGCAAGATAACGAATACATTTCTTATCAAGCATTTTAGCCTCTTCTTTGTTTTCCCTTTCCTTCCCTTCCCATCCTCCCCCTACCCCATCTCAATCCTCCTTCCCCCCCCCCCCCCCCCACCAAAGACGTGAAATTCGTTTTGCACATAACATCTTGGACATCTCATTGTTGCAATGGTTCCACCTGTATCCCTATTTAAACTATTTGTTTTTTCGCTTCTCCTCCACAAATTATACTAACCTAAAATACAGAGAAAGCAGGGGTTATATCATGGGGGAGGGACATACAAAGCAACAAAAAATAATCTTATAAATGTGTTAGAAACAATCACCTGAAAGAAAAAAAGCATTTGAATACATAACTTAGGGTTCATTTCTCTAACATCAACTTATCTGACATTTTCTGCTTGACTCAGACATATACTACTTATTGCAAATAAAGGAAACCATGGGACCTATGTTTCTTTGGCCCTGGCTTACTTTACTTAATATAATTTTCTCAATCCTTTTCATTTCCTAACAAATAGGGCAATGTCATTCTTTCTGATGGAGGCATAGAATTCCATTGTGTATATTTACCACATTTTCTTAATCAATTCATCTACTGAGCGGCATCTGGTTTGGTTCCATATCTTAGCTATGGTAAATGCTGCTGCAATAAACATAGTCGTGCTGGGAGCTTTAGTGTGGCTTTGTTTGTTATCATTTGGGTAAATGCCCAAAAGTGGGATTGCTGGGTCATATGGAAGATCTACGTGGAGTCTTTTGAGGAACCTCCATACTGCTCTTCAAAGTGGTTGAACAAATTTACACTCCCACCAACAATGCAGTAAGGTTCCCTTCTGTCCACATCCCCTCCAGCATCTGTTGTTGTTAGAGTTCTTGATTTTTGCGATTCTAACGGGGGTGAGGTGGTATCTTAATGTTGTTTTGATTTACATTACTTTTATGGAGAGGGAGTTTGAGCATTTCTTCATGTGTCTATTGGCCATCCTTCTTTCTTCTTCAGAGAAGATTATCTCTAAGTCTTTAGCCCTCTTATTTATTGGACAGTTGTTTCTTTGAAGACTGGTTGTTGGGGGATTTAATTTTTTGAATTGCAGGTATAATTTAGATATGAGACCCTTGTCTGTTCTAAGGCTAGTGAAGATGTTCTCCCAATCCGTGGGCTTTCAATTGATCTTGCTAGCTATGTCCTTTGCCATGCAGAAGCTCTGCAATTTCATGCAATCCCATTTGTACAACCAGTCTTTGATTTGTTGTGTTTCTGGGTCTATATTTAGAAAATTTTGGCCTATTCCAGAGTCCAATGGTTTCTCTTATTCCATCCTGTAATGTTTTCAGGGTGTCTGTTTGACTCTGATGTCTTTGATCAATTTGGAGTTGATTCTGGTGCAGGGTGATACATAAGGATCTAGCTGAATTTTCTGCAATTAGTTAACCAATTTTTCCAGCACCATTTACTGAAGAGACTGTCTTTCTTCCATTCTATTTTTTTAGCTCCCTTATCTTAAATTACATAGCTATAGGTCTGTAGGTTTATTTCTGGGTTTTCAATTGCATTCCATTGGTCCTGAGGTCTGTTCTTGTGTCAGTACCAATCTGTTTTGATTACTATGGCTTTGTAGTAGAGTTTGAAATTTGGTATTGATATTCCTCCAGCACTGTTCTTTCTGTTGAGGATCATTTAAGCTATTCGATGTCTTTTATTGTTCCACATGAATTTTTGGATTGCCTCTTCTATTTACTTGAAGAATGAGGATGGAATATTGATAGGTATTGCATCGAATTTGTAGATAGCCTTGGCAAGTATTGCCATTTTCAGGATTTTGATCTTTCCAATCCAGGAGCATGGGAGTTTTTGCCACTTTCTAAGTTCTGTTTTGATTTCGTTTTTCAGGTTTTTAAAGTTTTCATCATAGAGGTCCTTCACTTCTTTGATTATTTTAATTCCTAGGTATTTTATTTTTTGTGGCGCTATTATGAATGGAGTTGCTTTCCTAATTTCAGCCACACTTTTCTCATTGTTGGCATGTAGAAAAGCCATTGATTTTTGAGGGTTAATTTTATACCCTGCTACTTTGCCAAAGTTTTGAACCAGCTTGAGTAATTTTGGATTGGAGGTTGTGGGATTCTTTAAATACAAGATCATGTCATCTGCAAAGAGGTGACTTTTACTTCTTCTTTCCCTATCTGGATCCCCTTTATGTTGCCATTTTGTCTTATTGCTTTAGCTAGGTATTCTAATACTAGATTGAAGAGTACTAGAGACAATGGACAACCTTGTCTCCTTCCTAAGTTAAGAGAAATTGCTTTAGTTTTTCACCATTAAGTATAATACTTGCTGCAGGTTTGTCTTATACAGCCTTTATTGTATTGAGGAATGTTCCATGGATTCCTAATTGTTCTGGAACCTTCATCATAAAGGGATGTTTTATCTTTTCCAATGCTTTTTCTGCATCTATTGAAATACCCATGTGGTTCTTATCCTTGCTCCTGTTGATCTGATGAATTATATTAATTGATTTGTGTATATTGATCCAGATTTGCATCCCTGAAATGAATCCTGTTTGATCGTGGTGTATGATTTTTTGGATGAATTGTTGAAGTCGATTGGCCAAAATTTTGTTGAGAAATTTTGCATCAATATTCAGTAAAGAAATGGGTCTACAAAAAAAAAAATTGATCTACAGTTCTCTTTCTTTGATGAGTCCCTGCCTGGTTTTGGGATGAGGGTTATTGTAAAGCACATGGGCAGCAAAGATGGCGCTGAGAGTGATTTGATTGGGCAGACCCCAATTTGCTTTAAGTTCAGTGCGTAAGCAGCCCGAGGAAGCTTAGGTGCATGATTGGGTGTGACCTTGACATTGATTGTTTCCTTCTCCTCCATTGCCATGACACTCGCTGCTTTTTTTTTTTTTTTTTGCTTTAAAAAGGACTTGCTCTGTGTGAAAAAATGAGTTTTCCTGCTTGACTTGACTCCCCGCTGGGTCTGATTGTATACCAGGCTAAGGGAGGCTGAGGAACATGCTAGCATCTGTGTCACCTTTCCTCTGACCCTGTCGACCTTTTGTGGGAATGGCAAAGACCGGACATCTGGCACCCAACTTGGGGCTTGAAAGGAAAAGATACCAGCGGAGGCTAAATGGTCTTTCAGGGTAAGTGAAACCCTTAGTATGTATAATGCTATCTCACAGAAGAAGGAGGAGGAGGCAACATTAGGCATAGAAGGAGTAAAGGAGGACTTGGGAATTGAGAAGGAAAAAGAATGGGTCAAATTTGATGGAGAACACATGGAAACATGCACAGTGGAAGTCAAAATGAGGATGAAAGTTACTCACACTGACTCAGGTGTTCCTGACTGTCCTAGGCCCCCTCCCCCGATTGGGAGGAGGTATGGTACCCTCCTCTACCCTCAAGAGGTAGCTGCAAGACCTGGATCCTTACCAACCTTCTGTAGAGGGGCCAAGGCCTTGGGAAGTAGCCTACTCAGAGGCCTACCCTGGAAAGGAAGGGCCAGTTGAGAGCCTGGACCCTAGGCTACAGGATTCACTTCCCCAAGCGTATCTGGTCAATCTGGCACCAGGATCTACCAGGCCCTGGGAATGATATCCATGGGAAGCGAAAGATCTTAAAGAGCTCCACAAGGCGGTGGTGGAGTATGGCCCAAACTCTCCTTGGGCCCAGAACTTTTTCCAGGATATTGCTTATCACACATGTGTCCCTAAGGAGTGGCTGGATGTGACCAAAGCTTTCCTTACCAGTTCTCAGTTTATTAAGTGATGTGCTTTCTTTAAGGAGGAATACGGAGTGCAGCAAACAATATATGGCAGGCTCAACCCGAGATACCTATTACTTATGCCATGTTAACAGGGACGGGGGAAGGGTACTCCACTGGAGTCAAACAGGCCCCAATACCTGGCCCGTACGGTGACCAGGTGAGGCAGGCAGGACTTGCTGCATGGTACAAACTGGATGATGGGCCTACTGAGTCCCCCGTAGCAGAGTGAAACAAAAACCTGGTGACCCTCTAGCTGAGTTTGTAGACTAAGTCCAACAGAGCGTTCACTGCAAGCTGCCAGCAGGGAACTTCTGAGATCAGTTGGTAAAGCTGCTGGTCTGGGGAGGAATGAATGAAGACCATCGCATGGCCTGCACGAGATTGAGAAAGAGTTCCTTGAGCAGATGGGTGGTAGTCTCGCAGGATGTGGGAACACAATAGCAACTGTCTCAATCATTAGCTTTAGCTTTACAGCACAGACATCTGCAATGACTGAGGCTATTACCAGATGCTGGCACCCCAAGGCCAAGGAACCCCAAGACCATCCGGAAGAGGGACTTTTTTTAAAAAATGTGGTCAGGAGGGGCACTTTAAGAGGGACTGTTTACAACAATCAGTGCCAACCGGGCGGGGGGGGGGTGTAAACCGCCCCCTACACCCTGCCCCAAGGGCAGGGAGGGATACCTTTGGAAAAAGGATTGTCGATCCATGTTTGATTTATACTAGAAACATTATTTGTGTGGAGCATCAGCCATTAACCATATCTAAACTTGTAGCCCTCAACTTTCTGGTGGAGGAACACATAAACCTTGAGCACATATGCCCTACTGTGAGTCCTTGGAACACACCCATATTTGTTATTCAAAAAGCCTCTGAGGCTTGGCATATGCTCCAAGATCTACATTAAGTAAATGAAAGGATGGAGCTAGTAGAAACGCTCCTAAGAGACATGCCCTGGATTCCCACTATACCTTCAGAATATACCTTGGTTTTGATTGATATTAATTTTTTTTATATCCCCCTGCATCTAGATGACTACGAGAAGTTTTCTTTCTCCATCCCTTCGCTTAATTTTCCCAGCCTGATCGGAAGTTTGAACGGATGGTGTTGCCCCAGGGAATGGCCAATAGCCAGGCCTTTTGCCAATAATACTTGGGCACACTTTTAGGGCCTGTGCTGGGTTTAGATAACTCCATTGCTTATGCCTACATGGATAATATAATTCTGGGGCAACAAGACCCCGGACACCTGGAGGGCCTTCTGGCCCAGGATCTCGCCATATTAAAAAAAGGGAGGTTTTACCATAGCCCTCAATAAAATTGAAAAGATACCTCCTTTTAAAATGCTTGGGTCCCACCTTACCTTGACTCAGGCCAGCTCCCTTAAGCCTTTGCTGGATATTCCAGCCTCTCTAAACTTAATCCAACTTCAGAGTCTTTTAGGGGAAATCAATTGGATGTTGCCATGGTTTTCTGTCCCTAAAGATAGTCTTGTGTCCTTATTTGCCCTACTAAAAGACAGGATGCCCCAAGAAGTTATTACAATTACAGAAAGCCATCAGGCAATATTTTTGCAGTTCCATAGCTTTGTTTACCATTAATATTTTAAATTTTTCAAAAAGAGCAACTGAATCCAGATTTCAGAAACACTGGGGACAACTAAACTCTAAGCCCCAAGTAGAAGTCAAGTGAAAGGATCCCCTGACACAATAATGGAGAGGACCTGACCCCCTAGTTACTATGGGCAGGGAATTTGGATGTGTTTTTTTCCAATAAGGGAGACAATGCCCATTTGGATACCTGCCAGGAAACTTAAGTTTTTACCCATTTCCTCTATACAGAAGGATGTCCAAGAATAAACTAGCCAACAAGAAAAGAAAAATGGCTATGTTGGGCGAGGCTTGTGTTTAAAAGAGGACAGCCAGAAAGATAACCATTAACCATCCCCAAGGGAAACCTGCCCTTGAGAAGCTCTTGTGCTCTCTAATTGCAGATGGTGATACTCCAGCTGTTGGCTGTCCTGACCCTCCCAGTCCTGGCAATGGCCCTATGGAATCTACATCAACCTCAATGGGTGACCTGGTCAGTGATCAGTGCTGGCAATGCAGAAATCATCAGTAGCACCTCAAGAGAAGCTGTCCCTTAGACATGGTGGCCTGACCTTCATTTTGATCACCACCCTATGTCATTATGTACGGACGACGTTTAATATTTCTGTAAGAGCTAATTATTTTAATGTTACCTGATTTAATTGTCCTTTTACTAATTGCTTGTATAACGGCATTATTGAATCCATACTTATTGTTAAACAATCACCTTTTGTTATACTTCCAGTTTAGATCTTTTACAACCCCACAGGCAAATAGCTGGATTAGAACAAGCCCTACCTCTGGACTCTGAAGTGGCAAAGACTGCTATCCCATTCTTGACTAATGTTAAAGTAATGCTAATGACATTTCTTGGCCTGGTAATGCTTTTGCTGATGGTTTTCCTATGCCTTCCTTGCATTACACATGCACTGCAAAACTCTTATGAGCTTAGCCAGCCAGTTACATAAGATCAAGCTCCAAGGGAATGAATTTCCCTCGAGAGGAATCGCAGCCAGAGACAGGTAAGAGGGGGTGTCAGTCTGACCAACCAAAGACAGGGCCTTCAGCTTCGCTCTGAAGAAGTTCCTGATGATGGGTAAGGCAGACAAGGCAATCCACCCAACCTAAGACAGGTGGGTTTGCTTCTTTCAACAAAGAAGGGGGAGAAGTCAGGAGCCGTTGGGAGCTGAGAGTAAAGCTCAAAAGTCTTCTTGACCCCTGTGCTTGCTTAAAGGCACATACAAGGAACTGGCTTACTTAAAAGACACCAGGTGCCCAGGATTACTTTGCTACGGCTGCAGATTGTTTTATATTTTCCATGTTTTTCTGGACTATAGTAGAATGGCCTGAGTGTGGGGGCCCATGAGGATGCACCATGCCGCATGTGTAGAACTCCCAATACCCAGCCTGCTCCCATGTTCTGAAGAGAACGACCTTACACGATACTGACTTTTGTATATGCCCAGGAACTACTTGAACTGCTTTGGACATTTCTAACTGTGGTGGGACTGATGTTTATTACTGTTCTAGGTGGGGATGGGAGGTAACCGGGACAGGCTCTTGGATCATGCACGAGGGCCCTCCATATCCTTGTCTGGCGAATCAGGCCCCCCAGACTTGCCTCGAACTCCCAACGTGGCCAATGCTATTCTTACCAATTTAATCCTGTTAAAATAACGTTTAAAGAGGAGGGGAAAGGATAACTAATTGGGAGGTGGGTCTGCCATTTAAAAAAAAAGGAGAATCTGTAGAGCACATGGGCACCAAAGATGGCACTGAGAGGGAGTTGATTAGGCAGAGCCCAATTTGGTTTACTTTCAGTGTGTAACCAGCCCGTGGAAGCTTAGGTGCATGATAGGGTGTGACCTTGGCAGTGATTGTTTCCTTCTCCTCCACTGCCATGCCACCCTCTGTTTTTTTGGCTTCAAAAGGGGCCTGTTCTGTGTTAATAAATGAGCTTTCCTGCTTGACTTGACTACCTGCTGGGTTTGATTATCTCAAGGGCTAAGGTAGGCTGGGTAACTTTCGAGTGGCCGCACTTAGCTTTCCTTGGCCCCCATCCATCATTTGTGGGATGGACAAAGACCCGACAGGTTATGATGGCTTCATAGAATGAGTTCAGTAGTGAACTTTCTTTTTCAATTTCATTGAAGAGTTGGAGGAGTATTTGTGTGAGCTCTGCTTTGAATGCCTTGTAGAATTCTGCTGTAAAACCATCTGGTCCTGGACTTTTTTTAGATGGGAGGACTCTAATTGCTGTTTCTACTTCAATACTTAATATGTGCCTGTTACAATGATTTAACTCATCTTGGTTTAGTTTCGGCATGTCAATATTTGCTAGGAAAAGGTCCATTTCTACCAAGTTCTCAAATTTATTAGTATAAAGTTTTGAGAAGTTTTCCCTTATAATGTTCTGAATCTTGGTTGTTTCTCTGGTGATGTTTCTGTTCTAATCTCTGAGTTTATTTATTTGGGTTGTTCTCTTCTTTTTCAGATAAGGTTTGCTAACGGTCGGTCAATTTTGTTATTTTTTTAGAGAACCAACTCTTTCTTTTGTTAATTTTTTCTATGGTTTTTTGTGGATTCTAATTCATTTAATTCTGACTTTATTTTAATTATTTCTTTCCATATATTGCATTGGGGTTTATATTGCTGCTGTTATTTAAGGAGGCTCAGATGCCTTATTAAACTGTTGGTTTCAGATCTTTCCAATTTGTTGATGTAGGCACTAAGAGCTACAAACTTGCCCCTGAGTACTGCCTTTGCTGTGTCCCAGAGGAGCTGGTAATTTGTGTGTTCATTTTTGTTGAATATTATGAACATTTGAATTTCCTTTCTAATCTCTTTCATGACCCACTCGTTTTTCAGCAGTGTGTTGTTGTTCAGCCCCCGTGTGTTACAGGACGTTTTTTGGTGGCTTTTGGTGGTGAGTTCTAATTTTATTCCCTTGTGGTCTGAGAGAATGCAAGGTATAAGATCAATGTTTTTGAATTTGGACAAGTTTGCTTTGTGGCCTATAATGTATACTATTTTGGAAAATGTTCCTTGTGTTGCTTAGAAAAACATGTATTCTTATGCTGCTAGGTGAAATATTGGGTAGATATCTGTTAAAACTAGTTGATCTATACAATTTCTTGATTTGATCTATCTAGTGGGGAAAGTGGTGTGTTAATATCCCCAACAATTAATGTCTTTGGATCTATGTGGGATATGAGGAAAAGTAGTGTTTCTTGGATAAATTTGGGTGCTCCGTAGTTTGGTGAATAGGTATTTACAGTTGTAATATACTCATGGAGGAGAAATCCCTTAATTATTAGTATGTAGCAACCTTCTTCATCACTTCTTTTTTTTTTTTTTTTGGGTCCGGTCGTGGGGCCTGAACTCTGGGCCTGGGCGCTGTCCCTCAGCTCTTCAGCTCAAGGCTAGCACTCTACCACTTGAGCCACAGCACCACTTCCGGCTTTTTTCTTTTTGCTTATGTGGTGCTGAGGAATCAAACCCAGGGCCTGATGCATGCAAGGCAAGCGCTCTACCACTGAGCCACCTTCCCAGCCCCTTCTTCATCACTTCTTACTAATTTTAATTTGAAGTTTATTTTATCTGATATTAGGATTGCAACCCACCTGTATATGGGGGCCGTTTGCTTGGTAGATTTGGTTACAGCCTTTCATGTTGAAAATGTGCTTGTTTTTATGGGCAAGATGTGACTCCTGAAAGGAACAGATAGAAGGATCTTGCTTTTTAATCCAACTGAGTGGTCTATGTTGCTTAATTGCTTAAGTCCGTTAATATTGACAGATAGGACTAAGAGATATTTGGGAGTTTCTGCCATTTTATGCAGCTTCTTCGGGGCTGCAGCAACTGGGTTCTTGCTATGGTTCTTGGATTCTCAGTTTGGGTGTGGTTTCTTGGCTTTTATTGTGGTCTTGTTGGTTTTCTCTGTGTAGGAAATCATTAAGAATCTTTTGTAGGGCTGGTTTGGTGGAGATATATTGTTTCAGTTGTTCTTTGGTATGGAAAGTTTTTAGTTTACCTTCGCTTATGAAGGAGAGTAAGGCTGGGTACAGTATTCTTGGTTTATAGTTGTTTGTAGTGCATGGCATACATCATTCCAGGCTCTTCTTGCTTTGATTGTCTTTGCTGAGAAATCTGAGGTGATTCTAATTGGTTTACCTTTATAGGTGATTCATCTTTCCTCCTTGACAGCTTTAAGGATCTTTTCCTTGGTCTGAATTGATCCAGTGTAGATTATAATGTGACTGTGGGATGTCCTATTCCAGTATGGTCAATTTGGAGTCCTAAAACTTATTGTATCTGGATAGGCCTATCTTTTTTCATGTTTGGGAAGTTCTCTGCTAGGATCCTGTTAAACAAATTTCCTAGACGATTAACTTCTGTTTTTAAGTGCTCCTCTACATCCATTATCCTCAGATTATGCCTTCTGATGGTGTCTTCCAAATGTTGAATAGATCTATCATATTTCTTGGATTTGTCTTGGAAGGTTATATGTTTTTTCTCTATAATATTGATGTTGTCTTCAATCCCTGAGATTCAATCTTCTACATGTTCTAACCTACTATCAAGACTTTTACTTTGTTTTTCTTTTCTTTTCTTTCTAGTTGGTCGACTTTGATGGCTTCAAATTCTTTGTTGGAGATTTGTTTTAGATCTTGTATGGACTTCTTTACTTCCTTAATTTGGTGTTCACTGTTTATTCTCAAATCACTTAGTTGATTGGTTATAGTTTCCTTGGACTCCCATTCCTTTTGCTGGGCTCCATTCAGCATTCCCTTTGTGGATTCCCTGAGTTCTTTCAGTTCTCCATTTATGGATTCCATGAATGCCTTTAATGATCTTTGTGCATTCTCATCCTGCTCTCTCAATTCCTGTATTACTCTTTGATTATCTTCCTCTGGTTCATGCGATTCCTGTACCTCTCTTTGACTGATCTCAACCTGCTCACACCATTCCTTTATTTCTGTAGAGTGCTCTCAAGCTGCTCACGCAATTCCTGTATCAATCTTTGAGTAGCTTCCTCATGCTCATGATATTCTTGTATTGGCCTTTCTTTTGCCTGCTTTCTCTCCCTATCACGCTCATATAGAGTCCGTTGCAGGTTTTCAATCTTTTCATTTACCATGTTTGCCTGTAGTATTTGTAGAGCTTTTTGGGAACTCTCCTCTGGATTATTAATTATCTGATCTGTCCACTGATTATCATGAGTGGCATTTGAGATACCCGGAATTGCCATTTTTCTTGTGTTTTTCCTGCTTGCCCTGCCCATTTGGGATGAAAGTAACACCAGTTTTGTGCTAGATCACTATCTTAAGGTAAGCATCAACCAACGTCTGTATTTGCTCAGTCAAAGTCTGCAGATACACTCTAGTTCAACAGATATATCTATTCAACATCAAACAACTATGTATTAATGGGTTACGAACTGCAAAGAAGAATATGGCAAACTACTAATTATTAGGTTTAGGGAGAGATGTAGGTAAAAATAGGGATAGAGGGATATGGAAAGGCAGAGGGTGAGTTAACTTAACTAAGTCCTAATCTCAAAGCAGGAAATAGGTTGGATAGAATAAATAGAATGATAGTAGAAAGAGAGAAAAGAAAAGAAGAGAAAGATATAAAAAGAGACTAGAAAAAACAGAAAAACAACCATTAAAAATTAAAATGAGGAACACTTAAAAACTTAAAAATCATGCAAAATAAAAACATAATATTCAGAGTAGGATGTAGATAGGATAAGATAAGGGTAGGGATAAAAAGGAGATGTGGAAAACTTTAAAAATGCTTAAAATATTATATATATAAAGATGTAGTACTACTATTAAGGAATTTAAGTCTAAAAGGTTTTGACTTGAGTAAGACATTTCTGGATTAAGTGTGTACACAATGGGGGATAAGATCTAATAATCTACTACGGGTATACCTGAGGATGAGCAGAAGAGCAATTAAGTCATGCAAAGAAGAACAAAAGAGAAGAAAAGGTGAAAAGAATGAGAAGGAAAGAAAAAAAGGATCAAGAGGTCAGTAGCGCTAAACAAAAAAGAAAAGAAAAGAAAGAAAAAAAAGAAAAAAGAGAAAAAAGCACACAGTTATACCATTAAAATATAAATTATAAGAGGAAGAAAAAAAGTTAATAGAAAACAGTTTTTTTTTTCAAAAAAATGTTCAATATTAAAAATTTTTAAAAAGTTTTAGAAAACTTTTTTTAAATAAAAGATACAGGGGCTGGGAAGGTGGCTCAGTGGTAGAGTGCTTGCCTTGCATGCTCAAGGCCCTGGGTTCAATTCCTCAGCACCACATAAGCAAAAAGAAAAAAGCCGGAAGTGGCGCTGTGGCTCAAGTGGTAGAGCACTAGCCTTGAGCTGAAGAGCTGAAGGACAGTGCCCAGGCCCAGAGTTCAGGCCCCACGACCGGAACAACAACAAAAAAAAAACGTTCAAAAAAGTTCTTTGATTTTTTGGGGGGGGATGGGAAGATCCTGTATCTCCCTTGTGTCCTTAACCTGTCTCTATTTGGAGTCTCTGGTCTGCTTGTGGTGTTTTACTTTGCTGTAGCTTGGTTGGTTTCTTAAGTCGGTTAATATGAGCAGGCAGAAAAATGCTCTGCTTACCCAGGATTTTTTTATCCTCTTCCCAGGCTAGTACAATGGGAGGGAGATCTGCTTTGAGTATCACAAAAGAGGGAGATGGCTGTTTGCTCTAGTTTAGAGATGCTGTGATAAGGCTAGGTTCTGGGTAGAGTTGAGCCCTTTCAGCAAACAGTAGCTTTACCCTGAGGGGCTAGCTTCTGAGTCACTCACAGAGCCCAGCCTGGAGGCTTTTAAAGGGTTTATGTTTACTGTATTTCAATTGATTTTCAAGGCTGCTGCAGGGAGGGGCAGCCTCTGTCTCTGTGTACCCAGTGAAGAAATCCACTCCTGGGGCTTGCGGCCTGTGCTGGGTGACTTTTCCCTGGGTGGAGCTGAGCCAAGCAGGTCAGGTTAGGTTCCTGTGACCTACTAAAGTACTCTTGTTTTCTTCCAATGCCTGAGTTGGAGGTAGCAGCTCATCCAGGCCTTTGTCAGTATCAAAGATGGAGATCTGTGGTAGTGGGGAGGGGAGGGGTGGCCTTCCCTCCTCTGATCCCTGAGAAGGAGTGAGGATATCAGGCTTCTACTCATGCCGGAATCTTGGTTCCTGTGTTGTCTCTGGTCTGGGAACTGCAGGATAAAGATATCTGCTCCTTGTCAGTTCTTGCTGTTGTTGAGTAGAATCTGCTCACCTGCCACCTCTGCCTCTGGTACCTTCATCCTTGACTCTCTGTGGTGCAGGTATGGCGGCTAGAGCCACCACAGCTGCTGCCCAGCTGCCGCAGCAGATCTGTCTCCTTGCCTGGATTTTCCCTCTCTGGCCTAACTCTCTGTCCTGTGATGGCACACTTGGTGTGATTCTCTGGCTTAGAACTGTTCACTGGAACAAAAAAACAAAAACAAAAACAAAAAAAATGCTTTCTATGTGACAGCTTGTTTAGCCTCCAGCTTCTCCTCCGCCATCATCCCGGAACTCCCTCTGAAACTTTTATTCAACTATTTTTCATTTCAAAGATAGGTAGTCTATTTTTCCAAAAGTTTCCTAGTGTAAAATAATTAATCTTTCAATAGAAAGTAGAGTTTATTTATTTCAAGGGAATTTTAGATATACACATGATATTGTAGTAAGGGTTATAGTATATTACTTGAAAAAATTCTGTTCAAACTCTTAAATATTTGTGTGTAATGACAGGGAGAGAGGAAGAAAATTCATACTGGTTAAGAATTTGCAATGGCTCAAAAATCTACTCAATAATTTTTATAAGCACATAATCAAGTTACCTGATATGGCTTAGCTTTTTTGTTTATTTATTCAAAATTTTGACATGGATGCATGCACAGTGGTAACATTAAAATTATTAATCAAAATACAAATATTGCAAAATCATAGACAGGTATCATATGTTCAATAGTTAGCACTTATGATTCTAATAATAATTTCGATGAAGATGATGATGACCACAGTGTAACCTGATAATGTCAAGGTTGTGATTGGAAAGGAAAAATTTTTAGACATCTTTTAAGCCAGATTTCCAACATTGAATACATAGTACTAAACAGCATTGGGTTAATACAATAAGAATAACAAGAGGAGAGTTTCAATATCAAGAAATACAATCACATAAACAGGTGAGACATTAAAAACGCTAATGTTATTCTTTCAGTCTCTCTAAATATACTCACTTTTCTTGGTTCTATTGTTTTCTTATAAATAAAATCATTTATTTTCACATGTTGATTATCTCAGATAGATAAAATCTAATAAGCTGAGTGTTTTCTGTTACAAATGATCTTGTTTGTTCTAGCCTTGAGAATTTAGAAGAAAGCCTTTCACTACCCACATAGCCATTGGCTTAGTTATATATCCCTAGAAGTTAACAACACATGCCTCAAGCATGCTTCACTCATTAGGCAGAAATCCATGATCAGTTTTAGTTTCCATCCAGTTAACTAGAGAAAATCTATGTATAAATTTATTAAGAACACTTGGCAACAAATAAAACAATAAGAAATATTTTGATGGACTAAGATGTAGTTTTCAACTTAGTGTGATTATTTCAAATACAATTCTCATAAAGACACTATTCAATAACCAATGTTTTCCAATGACATATTCTTCAATATAGCTGTAAACACATGACACAATTTATATAATACCACATACATATCTGGAGTTAACTTAAAAGAACCTGTCCTTAGAGCCAGGAGGAAAATTTAGTTTTATTTCTGCATGAAACAATTTGTGACTTTATACCAACAAACTGAATTTGACTCTTTCCTTATTTGTAAGCTAAGGGGAAAAACGTAAGGACTCTTCACTTTTCTTGTTTTTGCTCTAGAAGTCAACAAATATATTCTTCAATATTTCTGGTAGATTAGCTCTATTTACAGATGAGAAATGTAAGGCCAGTAGTCAATGTAATGAGTAAATAATGATACTAGAATTTGTGTCTGAGCTCTTCACTCTGTGTGCTTACAAGCAGAAGTAATTTGGTGATGGAAAGGACCAATATGAAAAGACTATGGGGAAAAACATACTTTGTAAAAGGTTGTTTAAATCTAGGTGACCAGTGATGATTACATGAACAGGCTGGTGTCAGAGGCATAAAAAGTAGTACATAGAAATCATATTAGTGACAGAAACTCAGAAAATCTTGATCATTCATTTTATCTAATGGGTGGTAGCAGAAGGGTAAGAAGAAATCTAAAGTGTTCAATATCTCTGGCCAGGCAACTGTGTTAGTGATATTCTTGGTGATAGAGATTGCTGGTGGAAATGATGGATTTAGGGGAAAAAAACTCTGATAGTTCCAAAGTTTATATTAAGCAGATGCAAAGATAGGTTTGTTTAGACATTAATAAAAGATCCGTGACCATGAATATGAAAAAGAATAATAAAATCGGGGCATTATTAAAGGGAAGAGGAAAAGGAAAGTTCTGACACAATTCTGAACAATGTGAGTACCAGTGTGGACAAGATTGGAAGAATGAGATAAATAAATAAACAAGAAAGTAATAAATGCAGATTTACAGAAGTAAAGAAAAGAAAGAATGTGCAGGAAGAAAAGGTCAAAACTGTTGCAGAGATATTGAAGGAAATATGCTATTTGGATTTGAAAACTAAAAAGATATAGACAATTTCAATAAGAAAAGTGTTTTGGTGATATCTCCATGATGAAATAACCCTGTCAATCAACCTGCCACAATTTCTTATATGCAGGAAGAGCTCTTATAATCTTCAAGCTTTTATTGAATGGAAGAGTTCAGACTTTACCCTCACCACTAGGGTTAAATTCCTAAAAAGATAAGACATTTTGCTTTAATGCCTTTCTTTCATTTTCTCTTACATATTGGCAAGTAGGGAAGGATTCTGATGTAACAATAATACAATGTTGACTTGTAAAAACACAACTTCTAGGATCTAGTGTTAATTTGGATATTTACTAATTAGCTCCAAAATTTATGGATATTTACATTTCTCCTGTGTAAACTAATGAGCTCCAAGAAAATGTCCCAAAGGAGCATTTCAATTCTAGTATCACTGTTTGTCTCAAAATACTTTAAATTATACACCCGCTATTGTGGGCATAGGGTTATACTGTGGAATGTTCCCCTTCAGATAGTGAGTACGACCCTATTGCTTAACATGGAGAAAGTACCCTCACACATAGACTGGGTGTGTGCAAACAAGAAGTGGTACTTGAATAAGGGAAAATATGGGACCTATGTTTCTTTGGGGCTGGGTTACTTCACTTAATATAATTTTTTCTAAGTCCTTCCATTTCCTAACAAATGAAGTATTGTTATTCTTTCTGATGGAGGCAAAGAATTCCTTTGTGTATATATACCACATTTTCTTGATCCATTCATCTACTCAAGGTCATCTGGGTTGGTTCCATATCTTAGTTATGGTAAATAATGCTGCAATAAACATAGTTGTGCTGGAAGATTTAGTATGGTCTTGTTTGTGATCATTTGGGTAAATGCCCAAAAGTGGGATTGCTGGGTCATAGTAGAGCTCCAGGAGTTTTTTGAGGAACCTCCATACAACTTTCCAAAGTGGTTGAACAAGTTTACAATCCCAATAACAATGAAGCAAGGTTCCCTTCTGGCCACATCCACTCCAGAATCTGTTGTTATTGTTCTTGTCTATGGCCATTCTAACTGGGGTGAGGTGGTATCTCCATGTTGTTTTGATTTGCATTTCTCTTATGGCTGGGGAGGTCGGTCATTTTTTCATGTGTCTATTGGCAATCCTTCTTTCCTCTTCACAGAATTTTCTCTGTAAGTCTTTAGCCCACTTATTTTTTATTTATTTGTTTTTATTTTGAAAATATTTTACTGAGGTGTTACAATTACATGGGCAAGATAAGACATGTGTCTTATCAAGCATTTTAGCCTCCTCCTTTGTTTCCCCTTCCCATCCTTTCCCATCCTCCCCCCGACTCCCCCAATCCTCCCTGCATACCCCCAGTCCTCCCCGTCTCTCCCCACGAAAGTTGTAATTTTCGTTTTCGACATGACAACTTGTACATCTCATTGTTGCAATGTAGCCCACTTATTTATTGGGCAGTTATTTCGTTGAGGATTTGTTGTTGGGGCATGTAATGTTTTGAGTTCCAGGTATAGTTTACAAATGAGAACCTTGTCCATTGTATGGCTAGTGAATACCTTCTTTCAATAAGTAGGTTTTCTGTTGATCTTGCTAGCTATAACCTTTGCCATGCAGAAGCTCTGTAATTTCATGTAATCCTATTTTTCCAAATTTTCTTTGATTTGTTGTGTTTCTGTCTCTCTTTTAAGAAATTTTCAGCCTATGCCGAGGAGACCTAGTAATGATTTCAGACCTGTAATTATTTCACAGTGTCTGCTTTGACTCCGAGGTCCTTGATCCATTTGGATTTGAATCTGGTGCAGAATGACATGTATGGATCTATTTTTGATTTTCTACAAGTGATTAACAAATTTTGCCAACACCATTTACTGAAGAGGCTGTCTTTCTTCCATTCTATTTTTTTAGCTCCCTTATCTAATATTAGATGAGTATAAGTTTGTGGGTTTATTTCTGGGTTTTCAATTCTATTCCATTGGTTCTGAGGTCTGTTCTTGTTCCAGTACAAAGCTGTTTTGATTACAATGGTTTTGTAGTAGTGTTTGAAATTTGTTATTGATATTCCTCCAGCACTGTTCTTTCTGTGAAGGATAGTATTTTCTATTCGGGGTCTTTTATTGTTCCATATGAATTTTTGGATTGCCTTTTCTATTTCCTTGAAGAATGAGGTTGGAATATTGATAGGTATTACATTGAATTTGTAGATAGCTTTGTGAAGTGGTGCAAGTTTCACGATGTTGATCCTTCCAATACAGGAGCATGGAAGTTTTTGCAACTTTCTAAGTTCTGTTTTGATTTCCTTTTTCAAGTTTTTAAAGTTTTCATCATAGAGATCTTCCACTTCTTTGGGCATTTTAATTTCTAGGTATTTTATTTTTTGTGGGGCTATTAAAAATAGAGTTGTTTTCTGGATTTCAGCACGCTTTTCTCATTGTTGGCATACAGAAAAGCCATTGATTTTTGAAGGTTAATTTTACACCCTACTATTTTACCAATATTTTGAATCAGCTTGAATAATTGGAGAGTGGAGTCCGTGGGATTCTTTAAATATAAGATTATGTCATCTGCAAAGAGGAACAGTTTTACTTCTTCTTTCCTTATTTGGATCTCTCTAATGTTTGCATCTTGTTTTATGGTTTAACTAGGCATTTTATTTCTAAATTGAAGAGAAGTAGAGAGAGTGGACATCCTTGTCTCGTTCCTGAGTTAAGAAGAAATGGCTTTAGTTTTTCACCATTAAGTATAATGCTGGCTGTAGGTTTGTGATATATAGCCTTTGTTGTACTGAGGAATGTTCCATGGATTCCTAATTTTTGCAGAATCTGCAACGTAAAGGGGTGTTGGATCTTGTCAAATCATTTTTCTGAATCTATTGAGATAACCATGTGGTACTTGTCCTTGCTCTTGTTGTGTGATGAATTATATTAATTGATTTGCATATATTGAGACAATTTTTTATGAAATGAAACCTGAAATGAATCCTGTTTGATCGTGGTGTATGATTTTTTGGATGAATTGTTGAAGTCGATTGGCCAAAAGTGTGTTGAGAATTCTTGCATTAATGATTATCCAAGAAATGGGTTTATAGTTCTCTTTCTTTGATGACTCCCTGCCTGGTTTTGGAATGAGGGTTATGATGGCTTCATAGAATGAGTTAGGTAGTGAACTTTCTCTTTCAATTTCATTGAAGATTTAGAGGAGTGTTGGTGTCAGCTCTTCTTTGAAGGCCTTGTAGAATTTCACTGTAAATCCATCGGGATCTGGGCTTTTGTTAGATGGGAGGACTCTGACTGTTGTTTCTATTTCAGTGTTGTATATGGGCCTGTTAAGATGGTTTAACTCGTCTTGGTTTAGTTTCAGCATGTCAATATTTGATAAGAAAAGGTTCATTTCTTCCAAGGTCTCAAACTTATTAGCATAAAGTTTTGAGAAATATTCCCTTATAATGTTCTGAATCTTGGTTGTTTTTCTGGTGATGTTTCCATTCTCATCCGTGAGTTTATTTATTTGGGTGTGTTCGCTTCATTTTCTGATAAGATTTGCTAAAGTTCTGTCAATTTTGTTGATTTTATCGATGATTCGACTCTTTCTTTTGTTGATTCTTTCTACTTTTTTTATTCTATTTCTTTAATTCTTATTCAATATTAATTATTTCTTTCCATCTACTGCATTGCGGATTCTCTTGTTGCTCTTATTCAAGGAGGCTCAGATGTCTCATTAAATTGTTGGTTTCAGATCTCTACAAGTTGTTTGTGTTGGAATTCAGGGCTATAAACTTGTTTCTGTGTACTGCCTTTGCTGTGTCCCAGAGTAGGTGGTAATTTGTGTGTTCATCTTTGCTGAATACATGAATATTTGATTTTCTTTTCTAATGTCTTTCATGACAAACTGGTCATTCCACAGTTTGTTTATCAGCCTCCATGTGGTGCAGGACTTTCTTTGGTGGCTTTTGGTGGTGAGTTCTAATTTTATTCTCTTGTTGTGTGAGAGAATGCAAGGTATAGCTTCAATGTTTTTGAATTCGGAAAAGTTTGTTTTGTGACCTAAAATGTGGTTTATTTTGGAAAATGTTCCATGTGCTGCTGAGAAAAACGTGTATTCTGATGCTGCTGGATGAAATATTCAGTAGATGTTAAATTTAGGTGATCTATGCAGTTGTTTAGAACTCTCTGTTTCCCTGTTTCTCTGTTGAGTTTTTGCTGAGTTGATCTATCTAGTGGGGAAAGTGGTGTGTTAAAGTCCCAAACAATTAATGTCTTTGGATCTATGTCAGATTTGAGGGAAAGTGTGTTCCTTGAATAAATTTGGGTGCTTGGTTGTTTGGCGAATAGATATTTCGAATTGTAATATTCTCGTGAAGGAAAGATCTCTTAATTAGTATGTAGCAACCTTCCTTATCTCTTCTCACTAATTTTAATTGGAAGACTATTTTATCTGTTATTAGGAGTGCAACTTCTACCTGTTTATGGGGGCTGTTTGCTTGGTAGATTTTGTTCCAGCCTTTCACATTGAAAATGTGTTTGTATGGGCAATATGTTACTCCTGAAAGCAGCAGATAGAACGATCTTGCTTCTTAATCCAACTTGACAGTCTATGTCGCTTAATTGGAGAGTCAATCCGTTAATTTTGAGAATTAGGATTGAGAGCTATTTGTGAGTTCCTACCATTTTATGCCCCTTCTTGGTGGCTGCATCACCTGGGTTCTTCCTATTGTTCTTGGATTCTCAGTTTGGGTGTGGTATCTTGGCCTTTATTGTAGTCTTGTTGGTTTTCTATGTGTATGATATCATTAAGTTTCATTTATAGGGCTCGTTTGCTATATATATATATATTGTTTCAGTTGTTCTTTGTATGGAAGGTTTTTTATTTGGCCTTCGGTTATGAAGGAGAGTATAGCTGGATACAGTATTCTTGGTTGACAGTTCTTTGTCTTTAGGGCATGGAATATATCATTCCAGGCTCTTCTTGCTGTAATTTTCTCTGCTGAGATATCTGAGGTTATTCTATTTGGTTTCCCTTTGTAAGTGGTTGATCTTTCCTCCTTGACAGCTTTAAGGATTTTTTCCTTGGAATTGATCCCTTGGGGATTAAAATGTCACAGTGGGATATCCTGTCTTAGTCTGGTCTATTTGGGGTTCTAAAAGCTTCTTGAATCTGAATAGGCCTATGATTTTGCATGTTAGAGAAGTTCTCTGCTTGGAAAATGTTAACCAAATTTCCTAGATCATTAACTTCTGACTCTAGGTGCTCCTCTACACCCATTATCCTCAGATTAGGCCTTCTGAGGGTGTCTTCCAAATGTTGAATAGATCTATCATAATTCTTGAATTTGTCTTGGATAGTTGTATGTTCTTTCTCTATAATAACCTAGCTGTCTTCAATCCATCAGATTTGATCTTCTGCCTGGTCTACCCTGCTCTCAAGACTTTCCACTTTGTTTTAATTTCTTTTCCTTCTATTTGGTCAGCTTTGATGACTTCAAATTCTTTGTTGGAGCTTTGTTTTAGATCTTATATGAACTTCATTACTTCCTTAATTTGGTGATGTGTTTATTCTCAAATCACTTAGTTTATCGGTTATGGTTTCCTTGGACTCCAATTCTTTCTGTTGGGCTCTATTCAACATTCCCTTTCCGGTCTCCCTGACTTCTTTCAGCTGTCTCTTATTGGATTCCATGAATGCCTCTATTTGGTAGGAAAGTAACACCATTTTTGTGCTAGAACTCTATTTTAAGGCAAGCATCAACCAAAGTCCTGTAGTTGCACAGTCAAAAGTCTGGGCTTTTGTCAGTATCAAATATGGAGCTCTCTGGTGGTGGGAGAGGGTCCACCTTCCTTCCTCTGCTTTCTGAGAAGGAGTGAGGATGTCAGGGTTCTACTCATGCCAGAGCCTTGGTTACTGGGCTCTCTGGTCTGCAATCTGCAGCGTGAATATATCTGTTCCTTGTCAGTTCTTCTTGGTGTTCAGTAGAATACGCACACTGTGTCTGGCATCTTTTTGACTGGACACTCTCTGTAGGCATGGTGGCTCCAGCCTCTGATGCTCAGATCTGTTTCCTTGCCTGGATACTCCATCTCTGGCCAAACTCACTGTACTCTGATGGCACACTGGGTGTGATTCTCTAGCCTAGGACTGTTGACTGGAACACTAAAACTGTTGTCTATGCGAAACTTTTTTTAGCCTAGACTTTCTACCATCTTCCTCCAAACTCTAGATTATGACTTTTTATACTCTAACTTGAGACAATGATCTGATGTCAGTTATTTTCTTCTCTTCTCCTTCTTTTGCCCTTCCACTTACATAATTTTTATTTAAAGAAACATATTTGAGCTTGTATTTCTAAATTCTTCAAAATTATCTGAATTTCTTGATACTTCTGGCAGCCTCCTATACCTTTTTCAAGGGAATATTTTGTCACTACCATTTTTATCCCATATGATATCAGATATCTTCCTGCCTAATTCAGTGCAAGATATCAATTACACTCATCCAGATATTTCAACATTTGTACCACCATAAAATCTTTTTTTACATAGAAATCATGATTTTAGTATTTCTGGGGAGGTGTCATCTGTCATTTTTGAATGACCCTAAGTGATACTTACATGCAAACCTGTTTTAAACCAATATACCATTCAGTAAATGAATGGATTAACAAAATGTGGTTGAATTCTATGCTTCCAAATCAAAAGGGAATGGAAAGATTTTTAAAAATCCTGCTAAATAAAATAAGCAAGACTCAAAGAAACAGATTCCATAGTTTCCTTCATTTGTAATAATAGGAAATGTATAGAATTACACTAGCAGATGAGCAGAATGGTTCAAAAGCTTTGTATATACGATCATACAAGATCATGTTTAACAAAATGAACACCTAGATATGGAAATAGAGGTTTTTCTTAGTGGTTGTTTTTTTTTATTGTACTATGTGATTTCTATTTTCTTTTGTGTTTTCCCCTATAGTTCATCCCCTTCTGTATTTGATTTCAGTACTGTGTGTATTGCACATGCATTTATCTCAATTTGACAAGGCAAGATGAACAACAAATTGGGGAGACAAAGGACAAAGGGCAAACCAATGCAATAGCAATACTCACAAGACAACATGTTGGAAATTTACATTACAACTTGTGAGGGGTTTGGGGGGAAAGGAAAAGTGTGAGAAAAATGAGGTAGTGGGTAAAATTTCGACATGTCATGTATTCACTACCTTACAATTAATGCAACCTCTGTATGTATCACCTTAAAAATAAAATTAAACTAAAAATAAGTTACATAAAGTATAATTTCACTGTTTTGCTATAGTAAATATTATTCTATGTGCATTACCTTTTTAAAAATGAACACTATTTGCATCTAATTTGTATTAATTACACCTTTCTTTATCAGAGGTTTATCAACTTGATTTGTTATCCAAATATACAATATTTTCACAATATACCTGCCATAATTTTCAAAAAAAATATAATTTTAGTATTGTCTCATAGTAAGACAGAAAACAGTTTAATTCTCTGGAAACTCCTAAGTTTTAAAATTGAATAATTGTTAAAAGCTCAGAATATATGTGTTCTTCAAAGTTCTTACATATACTAACCACTCATTTTCAAATTGTGAACATTCCATATCAGAGATATTCAAAACAGTACCTGTTTGCATGTTATTTAATTCTGCAATAGCTGCAGTTTCTAAAGGGGTGTTAGATATTGAGAAATCAACAGAAAAAAATAGCCACATTCTGGTGGAGTTTATAACTACGAAGTATGTGTAATAATTAATTCCTCAAGAGTAAACATTTGTTCATCAGAGTAAGCTATTATTTCTGTGACCATCAAGCCCAAGCTTTTATGCCATAAAGTCTTCCTAGCCCAACAGTTTCCAATATGTAAGGTGCACCTTAAAATTCCCTTAATTCACATCATTAATAACTTATCACTGTTGTGAAAAAATACTACACTTGTGCTAATATGATGCCCTTCGTATTGTGGAAAGTACACTACACTAAACATTGCTGCAATATTTTTCTGATTTCTAGAAATCAGAACACTTGCAAATATTAGTTATATTTTTTATCTATCATAGATATTCAGGAGGCTAAGATGAGAAGATTATGGTTCAAAGCCCACCTAGTCAGGAAGATTCCTTAGATTCTTATCTCCAATAAACTTCTCAGGAAAAGCCAAACTCAAGTGGCATTGAGGTTGAAGTGGTAGGGCATGAGCCTTGAGCTCAAACCAGCTCAAAGAGAGTGGCCAGGCACAGAGTTCAAACCTGAGGACAAATCAAAAAATAAAAACCAACTCCAATCCTAGCATTTTTCTCATTGTATACAGAGGCATGTAATTAAGAAAGTTTCTTCCTGTATTACGAATAGATAGAATAACCCAGACCTCACACAATTACTCTCTTCATGCCATGTTACACCAAAGCCTCAAAATTTGTTTGTTCTAAGTTTATAAATTAATATCATCCATTTGTTGATAACTCTGTCTACATTATTCACACTATCATTTTATACATGAAGTGTTGGAATTATCAATTATCTAAGTTCTAATTATACCTCGCTTGAAAGAATATTTTAGGCAAATAAAATGCCAGATTCATTTGTGAATTTGTAAATTAAAACCTTTACTTAAAAAGAATTTTGTAGTATCCTATAGAATATGAATATAGAATATAGAATCCTATAGAATATAGAATATTACAAACAAAACCAAAATATTTATTTTAAATCTAAATTCTAATTTAGCAAGGTCTACAAAGTCCTACATTAGATGAACTTTGTATTTTTCCAGGCTTAAACTTTTGTAATCCTTCATTATTTCTTTGAAATCCAACAGAATGATGCTTACTTTTTCAAATTTTTGATTGGGAATCATGAGCCATTTTACATCTAGGAATGTTGTGTAATGAAGAGAGCATTTAAAACACAACTGAGGATTATATATGAGTTGCATTTCAATAGGAAACTTGCCTTCTCAAAACATAATGACAAAATTAGCCCAAACTTCCAACTATGTATTCCTGTTTGGCATGTTTCATTGAGATAAAATTATCCTACCTGGTCCAGGGAAGGTATCACTATGTAATCCCACTCTCTAATCTCCGGTCTTAGTCTGAGTGCTAGAATTCCAGGCTTGTATCAAATTTCCCTGCCATAGTTTGGTGGTTTATTTAATCTAGATACCGACTAGCAATCTGAACTTCTATGATCTTATACATTAGATTGACTGCTCAAACTGTTTATGTACTATTTTCAAAGATGTTCTATCATTTGACCCAGGATATGAACATTTTCAGATGCTCCTGAAGGGGTCTCCGATTCATTCTTCCATGGATCCAATCCCTTTAATAATGATTACTTGAAATCTTATTATCTCTGGTCCCTAGGTATGTAATATTCTCAAACTTCTTTCAAGAAATTTCACTTGAGGGCTTTATCACTTGATCTAGTCCTACTCAGGATATATTTTCTATTGTTTTCTAACATTTCTCCATATTCTGAGTTGTTTTATTTGTGTAGGTGTGTTTGCACATATATGTGCCTCTGTGTGTATGTGTATGTTTGTAAGTGTGTATGCAAAAGCCTGAGCAACCTTATTCAGCAATCTTGCTCATGACTAGTATTCCATCACTTGAGCTCACGTCTATAATTCTAGCTACTCAGGAGGCTGAGATCTGAGGATTGCAGTTCAAATCCAGTAAGAGTATAAAAGAAAGGTTCTGAGGTACTTATCTCCAATTAACCACCAGAAAACTGGAAGTGGTGCTGTGGCTCAAGCGGTAGAGCACTAACCTTGAGCTGAAGAGTGGAGAGATATTTCCCAGGCCGAGTTCAAACCCTGCCACAATCATCAAAAAAAAAAAAAGAAAAAAGATAAAAGAAAGAAAAAGAAATGAGATTTTGGCCACCAGTTCATTGCTAGTATAATTCCCGCTTTCTCACCATAGACTATTTTTCCAATTAAGTCCATGCTCTTATATCTAACTTGCTTTGGAACCAGAATTATTCTTCCATTGTACATTTTACAAATTTGTGTGATTAGCAACCATGATTTGGAGATAGAAGTTGAAAGAGAGTGGCCTAATCGTTCATGTTCCTCTTAGTATTAATTATTTCTCAGTGTCACTCTACATAATGGCCTTGGCTTTATTGGTTCAATGTTTTCTTATTTGCAAAGTCTTCTATAGTATATTGAACCATTATATTTAAACACAGAACTTTTCTTTCTCTTATTATTCCTATTGTTTCTTCTACTGTTAGCTTGTGTACACTTGGGAAATAATGCACAACACACACACACGCAAAAATAAACTTTTCTGAGAATCTTCTCCCAGTTAAATTTAATTTAAGAGCACTTATGAATTTTGAACTTAATCTACTCCTGGATAATGGTTTCCTTTATGTTTTTATAGTAAAAATAGTGTACAGAGGGCTTAGAATTACATAAATAAGGTAATGAGTACATTTCCTATTGTTACATCCTATTTTGTTTTTCCTGTGGTATCTGTTCCCTCCCCATCTACCCAATTCTCCCCCCCTTCCCAAGTTGTAAAGTTCGTTTTCTACATAGTGTCTTATTCATATCATTGTTACAATAGGTCATCCTGAATTTTTGTTTCAGCATTTTGTTGTTTCCCTTCTCCTCCCTACACTAGAAAAATGTATATGCAAGTTGCAGGGCACCAACATCACATCCAATGAAAACAAGAGTTATATCATGGGGGAAGAACATGGAGGAGAAATGAAAAAAAATCACATAGTACGTTTTAGATACATTTAAAACAATTGCAATAAAGAAAAAAAACAAGTTGTATCCCTATCTTGGGGCTTATTTTACTTAACATTATCTTATATGGCCATATGTACATGAATAATGTTTTTTTAAGCCATTTAAATTTTATATTTTGTATTTACTAAGTTGTGTCTGAAAGGCGTGTTACCTCATGTCCAAAGATGTCTTTGTGCTAGTACAATGAAGGGTAAAAACATTCATTTTTACCTCGAGCAGTGCCATGGATTATTACTGGACGTAGAAGGAACTTTTATTGCAGGTGGAAACTGATACCAAAAGAGAAATTGAACGTGGAGAAATAACAAAGTGCAAGTTAGTTTGTGTGTTACTTTTTGCTGTACAAGAAAAGAACCCATTGTCCAAATTCAGAAACACTGAAGTCATACCTTGCATTCTCTCAGACCACAAAGGAATAAAATTAGAATTCAACAACAAAAGCCACCAAAGAAATTCCTGTACCACATGGAGGTTGAAGAATACACTGCTGAATCATGAGTGGGTCATGGAAGAGATTAGAAACAAAAATCAATTATTCATGATATTCCTCAAAAATGAACACATTGCCCCATTTGTTAGGAAATGGAAAAACTTGGAAAAAATTATATTAAATGAAGTAAGCCAGGCACAAAGAAACATAGGTCCCATCGTTTCCCTTATTTGCAATATCTACTATATGTATGAGTCAAGCGGAAAAGGTCAGATAATGTGATGTTAGGAAAATGAATCCTTAGATATGTATTTTAATGTTTTTTTCCTTTCACGCGTTTGTATCTAACGCATTTATAAGATTATCTCTTTGTAGCTTTGTATGTCCCTCCCCCACAATATAACCCCTGCTTTCACTATATTTGATGTCAGTATAACTTGTAGAGAAGATGGGGAAAAACAAGTCATTTAAGGATACAGGTGGACTTGTTGCAACAATGAGAAGTACAAGTTGTCATGTCGAAAATAAGCTTAACAATGTTGGTGGGGGGGGAAGCGGGGAGGATTGGGTGGGGGGTGGGAGGGAGGCTGGGAAGGGATGCGAAGGGTAAACAAAGGAGGAGGCTGCAATGCTTGATAAGAAATGTACACATTAACCAGCCCATGTAATTGTAACCCCTCTGTACAGCGTGTACACAAAAAATAAAAATTAAAAAAAAATGAACACACAAATTATCAGCTCCCCTGGGACACAGCAATGTCAGTACTCAGAGGCAAGTTTATAGCTCTGAGTCCCTACATCAACAAATTCGAGAGATCTGAAACCAACAATTTAATTAGACATCTGAGCCTCCTAGAAAAAGAGCAGCAAGATAAACCTCAATACAGTAGATGGAAAGAAATAATTAAAATTAAATCAGAATTAAATGAAATAGAATCCAAAAAACCATAGAAAGGATCAACAAAACAAAGAGTTGGTTCTTCAAAAAATCAACAAAATTGACAGACTGTTAGCAAATCTTAACAGAAAAAGAAGAGAACACACCCAAATAAATGAGCTCAGAGATGAGATTGGACACATCACCACAGAAACAACCAAGATTCAGAACATTCAAAAATTCATCCAAAAATCATACACCACGCTCAAACAGGATTCATTTCAAGGATGCAAAACTGGTTTAATATACGCAAATTAATTAATATAATTCATCACATCAACAGGAGCAAGGATAAGAACCACAAGGTTATCTCAATAGACATAGAAAAAGCATTTGACATGATCCAACACCCCTTTATGTGAAGGTTCTAGAAAAAAGTAGGAATCCATGGAACATTCATCAATACAATAAAGGCTGTATAAGACAAACCTACAGCCAGCATTATACTTAATGGTGAAAAACTAAAGCCATTTCTCTTAAATCAGGAATGAGACAAGAATGTCCACTGTCTACACTTCTCTTCAATATAGTGTTGGAATGCCTAGATACAGCAATAAGACAAGATGCAAGCATTAGAGACATCCAAATGGGGAAAGAAGAAGTAAAACCCTCCCTCTTTGCAGATGACATGATCTTGTATTTAAAGAATCCCACAGAATCCACTCTAAAATTCCTCAAGCTGATTCAAAATTTTGGCAAAGTAGCAGGGTATAAATTTAACCCTCAAAAATAAATGGCTTTTCTGTATGCCAACAATGAGAAAAGGTTGGCTGAATTTAGGAAAGCAACTCCATTCAGAATAGCCCCACAAAAAATAAAATACCTAGGAATTAACTTAACCAAAGAAGTGAAGGACCTCTATGATGAAAACTTTAAAAAACTGAAAAAGGTAATCAAAACTGAACTTAGAAAGTGGCAAAAACTCCCATGCTCCTGTATTGGAAAGATCAACATCGTGAAATGGCAATACTTCCTAAGGCATTCTACAAATTCAATGCGATACCTATCAGTATTCCAACCTCATTCTTCAAGGAAATACAAAAGACAATTCAAAAATTCATCTGGAGCAATAAAAGACCCTGAATAGCTAAAACGATCCTTAACGGAAAGAAACGTGCAGGAGGAATATGAATACCGAATTTGAATTCAACTACAAATCCACAGTAATCAAAACAGCTTGGTACTGGCACAAGAAAAGACTTCAGGACCAATGGAATAGAATTGAAAACCCAGAAATGAACCTTCAGACCTATAGCCATCTAATCTTCGATAAGGGTGTTAAAAAACAGAATAGAAGAAAGACACCCTCTTCAGTAAATGGTGCTGGCAAAATGGGTAATATACTTGTAGAAAACTAAAGCTAGATCCTTATATATCACCTTGTATTAGAATCAACTCCAAATGGATCAAAGCCCTCGGAGTCAAAGCAGACACCCTGAAAACATTACGTGATGGAATAGGAGAAACACTAGGTCTCCTTGGCACAGGCCGAAATTTTCTTAATAGAGACCCAGAAACACAACAAATCAAAGAAAGGTTGGACAAATGGGATTGCATGAAATTGCAGAGCGTCTGCATGGCAAAGGACATAACTAGCAAGATCAATTGAAAGCAGACAGATTGGGAGAAGATCTTCACTAGCCCTACAACAGACAATGGTCTCATATATAAAATATACCTGGAACTCAAAAAATTAAATCCTCCAAAAACAAATCTTCAAAGAAACAACTGCCCAATAAATAAGTGGGCTAAAGACTTAAAAAGAAACTTCTCTGAAGAGGAAAGAAGGATTGCCAAAAGACATATGAAGAAATGCTCAACCTCCCTAGACATAAAAGAAGTGCAAATCAAAACAACATTGAGATATCAGTTCACTCCAGTTAGAATGGCTATAATCAAGAATTCTAATAACAACAGATGCTGGAGGGGATGTGGACAGCGGAAACCTTACTGAAGTGTTGGTGGGAGTGTAAACTTGTTCAACCACTTTGGGATGCAGTATGGAGGTTCCTCAAGAGACTCCACATAGAGCTCCCCTAAGACTCAGCAATCCCACTTTTGGGCATATACCCAAATGTTCACCAAGAAGGCCACACTAGAGATACCAGCATGACTGTATTTATGGCAGCATTATTTACCATAGCTAAGGTATGGAACCAACTCATATGCTCCTCAGTAGATGAATGGATCAAGAAAATGTGGTATATGTACACAATGGAATGCTATGCCTCCATCAGAAAGAATGACATTGCCCCATTTGTTAGGAAATGGAAAGAGTTGGAAAAAATTATATTAAATGAAGTAAGCCACGCCCAAAGAAACATAGGTTCCATAGTTTTCCTCATTTGCAATAACTAGTATATGTCTGAGTGAAACAGAAAAAGTCAGATAAGTTGATGTTAGGGAAATGAACACTAAGATATGTATTCCAATGTTTTTTTTTCTTTCATGTGATTGTTTCTAACACATTTATAAGGTGATTTCCTTGTTCCTTTGTATTTCCCTTCCCCACGGCATAACAATAACCCTTGTTTTCACAGCATTTGATGTCGGTATAATTTGTGGAGGGGATCGGAAAAAAACAAATCATTTAAATAGGGATACAGGTGGACCCATTGCAACAATGAGATGTACAGGTCATTATGTCGAAAATGAACATTACAACTTTGTTGGTGGGGGGAGGAGGATTGGATGGGGGGCAGAGGGGAGGATGGGAAGGGGTGGGAAGGGGAAACCAAGAAGTAGGCTACAATGCTTGATAAAAAATGTACTCATTATCTTGCCCATGTTATTGTAACCCCTCTGTACAGTATTTTCACTATAAAAATATATATTCATTGTTAGAAAAAAAAAAAGAATCCAAGGTTTGAAAGAAACTCTTTCCCTGACTTTTTTCGAGTGTGTTCTTTATTCATATAAAAATTGTCTGTAAACTTCTTCTTGAAAGTATTACAAAAGGAAACAATGTGCCATTTGAAGGCCAGCATAGAACAAACGGAAATAACGTTGTTTTAAAAGTGTTCTATTGCAAGGCAACAAAGACTTGGTGGTTATAAATTGTCTTATGCATGGATATTTCACTACTGAGATGATTCTGTTGTTGCAGGAGTCACTTATTAATTCCTTTATTGTTGTCCTGAATTCTCCAGCGCAGTTAGCATTCCAAAAAAGCATGACCCAGCGAGTATGATCAGCAAAAGGAGCCTGTTCCCAAACCAGTGCTTTAAGGATGGTCCCAAAGAAATATGTGCGTTTTTTCGCTTGTTTGTTTGTTTAGTTTGTCCTGGTTCTGGAGCTTGAACTCAGAGGCTGTACCATGTCCCTGAACAAATGTCTTCCCTGGCCAACTTCCCCCAAAACTGGTACTCTACTGCTTTAGCCAAAACTCCACTTCTGGCGTTTTTGGTGTTTAGTTCCAGATAAGAATGTGACAGACTTTCCTGCCTGGGTTGGCTTTGAACTGAGAAAGTAAGAAAGCCAAGTGACATCAACTGTACCAAGATTTCTGTTTTGAACCAAGAAATACTAGACGAAGTTTATGATAAAGCTAATATTTGACAATTCTTAAAAGAAAAGAATATGTCTAACAAAGAAGCCATAACTTAAATAACTCCCCAAATGTAGGTGGACTGAATCATTTTGGAAGCATTTTTCCATCTGCTTGGGAAGATAACTATTGACTTCATAGATCCTTTTGGGGAAACAGTCATATTTGCCTGTTGTCACTGGCTTTGTACACATGTATGCTGTACATACTTCTAAGGGCCTTACATAAAGGAAGTCTTGAAATTCTCAACAATATTTAAATAAGATGCTCCCTATATTTATTTTCACATTTGGGGATCACTAAGTACCAAAGTTGTGTAGAAGGCTAGGGTTAGAATATGGACATGAAATCTGTCTCCTAATATTATGAAGATAGTTCATGTCATTTTGAGTTACAGTTTCTCAAGAAATATAAAATAAAGTAAAACAGTAACAGAAACATAATTTTCTATCTTTCCTAACTTTCCAACAGAAATTAGAGAATCCAGTAAAGTTACACCAATCCCAGGATGGTATAGGATTTTATAGGATCACTAGATGGTGAAAAAGAATATAAAAAAATGCTTCCCCTGGAACAATGGGAAACAAAATCTATACCTACAGATTTTGACATGACTGGAAAATAGTTTCAACTATGCTATGTCTTTGATATTTTAGGTTTGTTTACACAGCAACTTTCCTCTCTCAGGAAATGACTCTATTCCTACTTAAGGTTTTGCAGCTTATAACCCAGCAACAAATAATGCTTCTAAATATAAACAAGCATGAAACTAACAGTAACAAAGGCTACTTCCGTTGCCATAGGTGATAAATAAGAATGCTCTTGGGGAATACTCAAAAAATTTTGAACTTTTTCATACCTTTCCTCTTCTCCAACATGAAAAGTTCTAGCAATTATATGTAAAACATTAATAAAGGAATTTTATATTTTTTATTGTTCACACTAAAGCAAATACACTTTTCCTCCTTGCAAGCCTGACTTCAAAAGAGTCAGACACTCACAATTATATTATAGACAAAAGTTTACTGCTTTGGCTTAGGTATTTTCCTGCCTTTGGGTGTTGCTCTCTATTATTTTGGCAACTATATAGAAAAACAAGAAAAATCCATTATGTTTTGTTGAATTTTTCAGAGTCAAGCTGTCTTCAAACACAGTTTTCTGTTCCCTTCTTCACTGCTAATTAAAATTTAATTATTGCTCTTTAAATAACAAAAACATACTTTAATATATATTCTCATTAAAACAGATGAAAACAGGAGTGTCTGCCATTGCTTTTTAAATTTTTTCCGAGTATTTTCCTTGGCTATTTTCATTATTGCCTTTGTTCCAGTCTTCTGATCATGAACACAGTGTTGCACAAAAAGATCTTTCCAAAATATAGGATGTTGGGCAGAAAAAAATAGATGTATAATTAAAAATTTTCATCTCTTAAGAGATTGAAAAGCTCAGAAGACATTTTGCTATTTCTGGCATGGTGCTTAAACTAAGTGAAATGCATGTAAATGTGACAGTTATTACAAACAATAATTATGGCTTATACTTTTCTGCTCCAATGAGATGAGTAACTTTACTGTCAATGAAATCTCTGACAAGGTTGGAGAGCATATTGATTTTAAGGTAGGAAGGCTAATGTTAGAAAGCCAAGGGAGATTCCTAAAACAGCACTGCCTATCACTTATCAGTTAATTATACTTATAAGTATATATAAATTTGTAAGTATATAAATACATAAATATGAATTGATTGAGAAATGTGTGACTTACACAATTGATTCAATGGTTACCCAAACCAGAAAACACTTCTCATTTATATAAACTATTATATCTAGTGAGGATTTAAAAATTTTTAGAATTATATTTTAACATTTATGCCAAAATATTTGTTTATTTTTAACAGTTTATTTTTAAATTTTTTGGTTGTGGGGCTTGAAATCTGGGCCTGGACGTTGTCCCTCAGCTCTTGACCTCAAAGCTAGTGTTCTACCACTTGAGTCACTGCCAGTTTCCTGGTGGCTCATTGAAAATATTGTCAAGGAGCCGGCTCCAGTGGCTCATGGCTGTGATCCTAGCTAATCAAGAGGCTGAGATCTGAGGATTGCGGTTCAAAGCCAGCTGGGGCAGGAAAGTCTGTGAGGCTCTTGTCTCCAATAAAACCACTAGAAAATAGGAAATGGTGCTGTGGCTCAAGTGGGAGAATGCTCAGCTTGAGCTGTAGAGCGTAGGAACAGTTCCCAGGCCCAGAGTTCAAGCCCAACGATTGACCAAATTAAACAAACAAAAAGTCTCGAGGACTTTCCTGCAAATGCTGGCTTTGAACCATGATTCTCAGCCATCAGACTCCTTAGTAAGTAGGATTACAAGCAAGAACCGCTGGCACCTAGCTACATAATTATTTTTTACACATTTATGAAGTATGGAGTGGTAATCCCATTCATTTATGTGTTGTGTAATGATCAAGCTATATCATATCCATTAGTTTCTGTATGTAACATTTTTTTTTAGTGAGACTGCTCGAAAAGTTATCTTTTGGCTGGGATGAAATATCTATTCTTAACTATAATCACTTTGCTCCTTATGGTATACGATGAAATATCTATTCTTAACTATAATCACTTTGCTCCTTATGGTATACAATTAATATATTTACTTTTAGTATTGGACGTCTGTTAATTAAACTCATAGAAGACATGAATTGTATGGTGAGAGAAGTTTATGGTTCCATTACTTGTTTTAGGAAAACAATTATGCCTTTTGTTTTCAATTATATTTCTGTGGGAATGTGAACTATTCATTGATTTAACTGTTAAAGTTGATAACTGTTACATTATATCAAGTTGATTCCAAGTTGCATTTGAAAATTGCACATTTAACACAAATATGCTTCCACTTTCTTCTACCACATAAGTAAAGTAACTGTAAAGCAAATCTTGGTGTTAGTGGCTCATGTGTAGAATCCTAGAAACTCAGGAGGCTAAAACCTGAAAATTTAATTTCAATGTCAGTCTAAACAGAAAAAAAGTGAAAACTTATTTCCAATTGTCCAGCAAGAAGGAGAAGATGAGAATGTGGCTCAAAGGATAGAGTGTGATCAGCCATGAGCAAAAAGTACAAGGAAGAAAATTAAACATTGAGTTCAAGCTCTTAAAATGGCGTAGACACATAAGACAACAATAAAATGTACTATAAACATCAATAATGAAGACAAAATAGTAGAAAAGATTATGAGAAATGTTGCATAAATAGCTGGAAGACAGAAATCATTTGACAGAGTTTTGATTCAGGAGAGGGAAAAATCACAGTCTCATTGGTACAATCTCATTGTACTCATTTGTGTTGAAACCTGGCTACTGGGTAACACGTGAAAGAGTAGATTGGATTACCTGACAGAGCAGACATTGCCTATGACTGACTATGCACCATCCCATTCTGCAAAAATCTAAAATTGTGCTTCCTAATTTAAATAAAACCCCATATTAGATACTATCTGGTCCACACAGACTGGGGTCCTTATTTTGAGGCTTCAGACATATGTGAGGCTTTTGTTAATAACCAGTCCTGTTGTACCCCCTTTCCTTTGTGCACCTATACCTTACAAAGCTGGCACCAAGCCAAGGCGTTGAACTAGACACCATGGCCTTAATCTCTCCCTTTCTCCAGCTACAACTCTTTTCACATGCTATCTCTGTCTTAGTATTAGTTGTTTTCTTACTAATCCCCACCAAAAAACTCTTATATTCACGTAAACGCACTATAAACATCCTAGTTCAAAAAGGGATTAAAGGTTTACCATTGGCTGAGGCTCTCTTCTGTAGGTTTTCTCCCTAATAAATCTGTGCTACAATATCTCTCTTTTCTTCGTGTCTTTTGAGTCTGACAAATGATTGATTCGGTTTTATGTAATCCCATTTATCCAGCCTTACTTTGGAAGTTTTGACCTGTCCCAAGGAGCCCTCGTGTTTCCCTTAACTCTTCCTGCAAAATTCTAAGGTATTGGGACTTACATTGAGGTCTTCAATCCATTTGGAATCAATTCTGGTGCAGGAGGATATATAAGGATCTAACTTCAGTTTTCTGTGTACAGATAATTCCATCAGCACAAGTTTTTGAAGAATTTGTCTTTCTTCCATCCTGTGTTTCTGGCTCCCTTATCAAAGATTATGTGCCTATAGGAGTGGATTCATTTCTGGATCATCAATTCTGTTCTATTGATGGAAATATGTGCTTCTATTGAAAAGAATCGCATTACCACATTCCTGAGGAAATTGACTTCTCTGTAAACTGAAAAGCAAAATTGTAAGTTTAGAATACAAAATTGAGATAAGTTTTGAACACATAAATTATAATATATAGAAAAAAATGTGGGAGAGAAAAGATAAGATGAAAAGTAGAGTAGCTATAAATTGAAGAACTCAAAAACAATTACCAAAACTATACAAGGGAGCTGGGGTAAAGCTCAGTTGTAGGACTAGACTAATATATACAAAGCTATGGGTTCAATCTCCAAGAAGACCTAATAATAAGTTAATAAATAGTAATAATAAAATAATTACTTGAAATAAATGCTTTCATATTAGAGAAGCCTGAATCCTAAAACAGCAAAAAAATACCCTCAATTCTTGTATCCATTGACATGAAAATACAAGAATGAAGAGGAAATAGTTTACCTTTTCTCTCCTTTCTTTTCCTTTCCTGTTTTCTTCTTTTCTTTTTTCCTTTGGCACTACTGGTGCTTGAAGTTGCTAAGGCTCTGACCACTTTAGATTATTTTTCAGATGAGGTATTCCTTTTTGGCCAAGCCTCCCTTGAGCAATAATCTCTTACCTATGGTTTCCACAAACGAGAAATAACAGGGAAATTACCCTATATCTTGCTTTCTTTTTTGGATTTTCTCACGACTTTTTTTGGTCAGAACTGGCCCTGGATATCAGTCTTCTAAATCTCTGCCTTCTAATTAGCATGGCGTAGTTCATCTAAAGCTTGGACCCATATTATTTTTCATTGTAAACATTCAATATTGACTTCTGTTTTCTAGATATCTTTAAATTCAATTGAGGTTAGTATGGATCTTTATGATGTTATAAGAAGAACATAGAGAATCCCTTGAATAGTTTTTTCAGTTTCTTTAAATATTTATAGTATGAGAATAAAAGTAGGACATTAATATTTCACAAGTACCTTATGTAGACTTCAATTGTTTTAATGATTTTGTGCACACATTAAGTTCAATATAATTTTATCAACTCTATATGAATAGTTACAGACACGTTTCTTTAAGTTTGTCTCATGCTTCCCTTTTATAATTAAACCCACTACTTCCCTTGGTCCCATCCCAAACCTGTTTCATCCTGGAAACCAAAACACATTTTTTCTCCGATTTCTAGGTCATGCAATAAATAAGCTTTTAGGATTGCCCTCAAATCTATGGTAGATTATTCCCTGTTGTTGTATGCCGTAATATTGTATTGTATTCACTCGATTAGCCTTCTGGTTCTGTTATTAGAGAATGTAGCACAATTCATTTCCCATTCACCTGAAGAAAGCCTGAATTGATTTCCATTTCTTTAACTAGAGGAAATAATGCTGCTATAATCCTCTGTGTTTTGGCCTTTGGGTGAATGTTACAGCTTATTTCTATGAGACAAACCTGAAGAGCTCAATTCCTGTGCTATACTCTAGGTGGTTGCATATTTCATATTCTAGAAACCTGTCAAAATGTTTTCAGAAGTGGCTTTCCCATTGGAGATTCCTGCCAGCATCCAGTTTCTCTGTTTCTTGATAGCATTTAGTATGGTCAATATTGTATTATGTGCAGTAATTCTCATACATGTTTTATGATGTCATTTTTGTTTTAATGTACCTTTATTTAGTGACTGATGATACATTTCTTGGGCTTATTTTTCACAAAATGTATTTTGCTAGTTTCTAATTGATGTTCTTTTTAACATTAGTTTTTGAGAGTTCTATGTAGAGTCTAATTTGAGACATTCTTCAGGTATAGGATTTGCAAATATTTTATCCTTGACTATCGGTACACTTCATCAACATTATCTTCATCATCATCATTATCATCATCTGTTGGGTCTTTGTCCATCCCATGAAAGATGGACGGGGTCTGAGGAAAGGTAAGTGCGGCCGCTGGCCCTTTACCCAGCCTCCCTCAGCCGGGAAAAAAAATCAGACGCAGCAGGAGGTCAAGTCAAGCAGGAAGAAACTCATTTATTAACAAAGAACAGCATTTTTAAAGCAAAAAAGAGCAGGTGGCATGACAAGGGAGGAAGAGAAACCAATCACTGTCAAGGTCACACCCTATCATGAACCTAAGCTTCCATGGGCTGGTTACACACTTAACCTAAAGCAAATTGAGCTCTGCCCACTCAACTCCCTCTCAGCACCATCTTTGCTGCCCATGTGCCCTACAATAATCATCACCATAATCATCATCATCATCATCATCATCATCACTATTAGTAGTATTACTACCATTAGTTTTGTACATGTATGTATGGTCCTGGGACATGAACACAGGATCCTTGAGATTAGTCGCAACTTGTTAATAATATACCATTTCAGTCATGCCTCACTTCTGGCTTTTTTGCTGATTAATCAGAGATAAGATTTTCAGGGACATTATTTTGTGGGCTGCCATCCATCAGCAATACTCACATCATAGCCTAACAAGTAGTTAGGTTGAGATACATGAGTCCCTTGCATATGAGCTTTCACAGTCTAAATTATTTTATACATTTTTGAGTTCTACTATATCAAGTTTTCCTTTCCTATAATTTTAATGCCAAATTTAGGTATGCTTCATCTCGAAAATTGTCAAGGCATCTTCCTATGTTATACATTTACATCCCTCTATTTGTTTTATAGGCCACCTTCAAATCCTGCTTGAAGTTAATATTTGAATAAATTATTTTAAGTCAATGTTCACTTTTTAATTCTCCCCAAGATTGTCTAACCTATCACCACTTATTAAAGAGAATGTCACTCCACAAGTGTTTGGTTTTACACTCTTATTAAATATTCCTTGATAATAATTATGTGGCTCTAATCTGGTGCCCTACAGACACATTGAGCTGTATAATCTTTCCTCTACAAATATAACAATTTTACACTAGCAGCTTTAATATTGGATAGAGAAATATATTCAAGTTTATTTTCCTTTGTCCATGAGTCAAAGAGTGATTGTCAGGTTTTTTTAGAAATTTTCATAATCTTATAAATAAAACTGTGAAGCTTGGCACAGTTAGCTCACGATTATTATAATAGCTGGATAGGAGGCTGAGATCTGAGGATTGTGGTTCAAGGCAGCTGGAATATGAATGTCTATGAGAATCTTATCCCTAATTAACCACCAGAAAACCAGAAGTGGCACAGTTGCTCAAAGGGTACAGCACTCACTTAGAGCTGAAGAGCTGAGGAACAGTGCCCAAGCCCAGATTTCAAGCCCCATGTATGACTCCCCAAAAAGGGGAGTGGGGACAATTAATATCTTTGCTCAATTGTGTCCTCCAATACATAAAAAGTATAAGTCTCCATTTACTTAGATTTTTGTTTTTATATTCAGCATTGCATAATTTTCATTGAGGGAAAGTCAACAACACTTTAATACATTGTGACAATATGTGGAGATGACACAAAGAAATTCACAGAAAACAGATGAAAAATAAGGGGCAATGGAAATGGAGACAGACAGAAATGGATTAATCAAGCCCTTGATCAATATGTGAGTGTGTAAGATATTTCAATAAGATTTCTTTGTACAATTAATATACTCCAATTAATAAATATCTTCCAAAGGCATTGGTATTCAAGTATGTCATAAAGGATAAATACAGATTTTGTGGTGAAATGAAAGATAAATGAGAAAATACATACTTATAGTAATTGTGTAAATAAACTAAGAATTTGGTCAACATTCTGAGGGCTCATGGCTCATTAGAATAGAAGGCCCTTGGTATCTAAGATAAGACTAAAATGTTAGGCTTCAGCCTATCTTTAAGACTGCTTAATGGTATTGCCTTTTGAGTAAATATTCTCTTTATTGTTGTTGTTATTGCTGGGGGTGGTCGTGGGCCTTGAACTCTGGGACTGGGCGCTGTCCCTCATCTATTCAGCTCAAGGCTAGGTTTCTACCACTTGAGCCATAGCGCCACTTCTGGTTTTCTGGTGGTTTATTGGAGATAAGAGTCTCATGGACTTTTTCTGCCCAGGCTGGCTTTGAACCACGATCCTCATTTCAGCTTCCTGAGTAGCTACAATTATAAAATGAGCCACAGGCACTAGGCTTTAATCAGTATTCTTAGTACAAAGAAAAATACAAGTGATTTGGAACCAAGCTGTAGAAGGCTGCCTTTTTGGCTTCAGAAGAGAGCTGCCTGGTATCATATGAGTAGATAGATTTAGGAAAAATTAAACATATAAGTCCACATGGAAGGCTACAATACATTTTAGTGAAGTTCCAAAAATGATAAGGACATGAATTGCAATAACTAGCTTGGTAATAAGGGACATGTTTAGGAGTTCTGTCTGTATTGTTACTGTTGTAAATGTACAATGTCATTTTATTCATTTTTGTTGTTGTTGTTTCCTTAGTATGTTCTTTCCTCTATGGAATATCCCCTGTTGTCACTTTTCTCGATTTTGATACCTTGCATCTTGTATATACATGTCTAATCTGGGGAGGGTAATGGGAATTACAAAACGCTGAAACAAGGAAACAGGATGACCTACTGCAACACAGATACCAATAAGACTATATTGGAAATGAACCTTACCACTTCATGCTTCGAAGAGTGGGGAGAAAGGAATGTGGGAGCTCGGGGAGGGAAGGGATAGTGGGATAACAACAAGGAAGGAAAGGGGTAATAATGATCAACAAGTAATATACTCATTGCCTTACTTATGTAATTGTAATCCCTCTTTGCAACATTTTAACAATAAAATAAAATAAAGTAAAATCAATAAACGACACGTTTGGCAAATAAAGTAAAATGCTAACTTACAGACAAATGAAGATAATAATAAACAGGTATGTCTATATACATGTATATATACATCTGTATATTGATATATGTGTATACATGTATAGGTATTTGTGTATGTACACATATAAGTATGAATATATGCATATGCACATAGTGTGTATACATATACATTTATTTAAAGAGACTTGAATAAGAAATATTTAATGCCTATGAAAAACCTTAACCATCCTGCCTATGAAAAGCTGAAACTATCCTGAATATGTTATCAAAAAATCCAAATACATATCTTTATAATGATATACCAAAATCCAAATAATATATGGAAAAATCATACCATACCTATACACTGCATACATATAGAGATTAATGGAAATAGAAAAAACAATAGAATAGCAGTGCACAATCAATATGTAGAAATTGGAATCTTTATATATTGGTGCTTGGCACTTAAAGTGATATAGTCCGTTTGTTATAAATACTGGAAATCTAAGATATTACACATAGAATTGCCTCTATGATCCAGCATTTTGAATCATAATTTTTTTTATTTTTTATTTTTGGGTCCGGTCGTGGGGCCTGAACTCTGGGCCTGAGCTCTGTCCCTCAGCTCTTCAGCTCAAGACTAATGCTCTACCACTTGAGCCACAGCGCCACTTCCGGCTTTTTTCTTTTTGCTTATGTGGTGCTAAGGAATCAAACCCAGGGCCTCAGGCATGCCAGGCAAGCGCTCTACCACTGAGCCAACTTCTCAGCCCTTGAATCATAATTTTCTATACAAAATATATTTCAACATATGTCCAATGAAACACATGTACAATTATATACATAAGAAAACCTTTTATAATAACATATAATAAAATATTGAAATGCCCATTGAGGGGATTATAGAATTATACACACACATACAAATCAATATGGTATATCCCTGGGAAAAATTTATATGGACTTGTTTTGGAAGCTAATTTTACTTGGGAAGAATGGATAAAATAGACTTCAATTTCTAATTATATCAGCTTTTTAAAATGGACACAGACGTAGTGGTAGACTATGAAGTAATGGTTGGTCAAGTGGAGGGTAGGTTGAAATGATGACAGGAAGTGTTGAATAATAGATATTGGAGTACTTTGAGAGTGTAGCTATGATAAAATGTTCTAGAACTGAAGATGATATTCATAGTCCAACTCTTTAACATTCTATTAATCATTGTACTTTATCGAAGAATTGCAGATTGCATTTGCATTAACCTTAAGAAAAATTTTAGAATAGTAATGGGTGAATCTGAGTAATAATTTAGAATTTAAAATCACAGAATTCTATAATGCACACGTTTAATATGTTGATGAATAAGACTGTCAATAAAATATGATCGGTGATATATCCTCTGAGTGACTGTATATGACACTGCAAGTCAGTGAATACTCTACAAAATTATGTAAATTGAGGAATGAGATAGGACTGAAAAGAATGAGGGATAATGATCATCAAGATGCATTGTATTGAGCTGGGAATATGGCTTAGTAGTAGTCTTAGGGGAATGGTGTGAAGCCCTGGGTTTGATTCCTCAGTTCTACATTAACAAAAAAAGCTGGAATTGGCACTGTGACAGAAGTCATAAAGTGCCAATGTGAGGAAAAGAAGTTCGTGGACATTGCCAAGGCCCTGAGTTCAAGCCCCAGGAGGGTCAAAAAGAAAATGATGCATTGTATTAAGATAGGCACTAACGGCTCATGCCTGTAATCCTAGATACTCAGGAGACTGAGGATGGAGGTTTGAAACCAGCCCAGGTAGGAATGTCTGTGAGATTTTATCCCCAATTAAATGTCAGAAAAATCAAAGTCCTGCTGTGCCTCAAGTGATAGACTTCTACTGTTCATCGAAAGGAGGTCACACACACCGCCCATACCCAGAGTTCAAACCTCAGGAGAGAAGAAAGACAGGAAAATAACTCACTAAACACTATTCATAAATTGCATGGTCAAACAGCAACTCCCATGCAACTACTTAAAGTCAATTAAAATATGATTAAAATAGAATACAAGTCATTTTGTGGACCAAACATAAATAGAATACAAAGGTTGTTTACAGGGACAAAGTAAATTTTATCTCTTAGTTAGAGTTGAAATTTGTTCTTCAGTCTTCTTAAATCATTTATGAAATTGACAATACTGCCAATTATAGGTCAATTTCCTTGAGGAACAGATTGAATTCTGATGTCTTTTCTTAGCAAACCATAGAGGTGAATTTTTTGCCTCTTGTTGAAGTATATCTGATATTTTAAAGTAGATTTGTCCTAATGTAATATTTATTAAATCAATCATTTCACTAGGGTGATGTTAGTCAGATTTTTTTCCAGTAAATCCTATCCCTTATAATAAATGAGAGCATGCTGTGTCAGTCTCCTATTCATATGACAAAATATTTTATAAAATTAATTAATAAGGGGGATAGATTAATTTTGGCATCTGATTTTATACATTTCAGTTTATGTTTCTTATCCTCATTGTTTTGGGTTGGTGGTGGCACAGAACCCAATGTCAGGAACATCTGATGGAGTATGTGTTTTCATGGAAGACAAAAAGTAAAGAAGAGGAGGAATAGGTGTGGGATAGAGAGAAAGAGGAGAAGAGGAAGAAGGAAAAGGAGAAGGAGACAGAGAAGGAAAAGAAGGAAGAGAAAGAAAGGACATTTATCTTAACATCTTCATTGATCACAAGTTCTCAGTGACCATACCTCTACAACTGTGCCCACTTGAAAAGGTTCGCCACCTTTTTATGGCAACATAGTGAAAGCTAATTATTAATCCCAATCTTTTATGATTTCAGATTTAATTTCTAGAATGGTGGGTAGATATTTCTATACAAGTGTGATAACTTCTCTTCCTAAATATTTACTTGAATTAATCAGATAAGCTATTTGGCATGGAGTTGGTTTGGTTATACCACTGTTGGAGAGATGAATGAAATATTTTGAACGCAAATACATTTTATTTAACAGATAAAGAAGCTTCAAGATTTACAATTTGTTACCTTCAAAAATGACTATTTCATTCAACTTATAGTGACTTGAACTTTTCATAATTTTCTGGCATTTCCATTGAAGTATTTTGTCGTCTATAGCAAGTTTCATTCTTTCTAGTGAAGGAAAAATGAATGCTATCACGATCATTTATTTCTTAATTATTCTATAGAAAGTAGGTATAATATGAATTTCCTGCCATTCAAATATAAGTTATATTCAAGTCTATAAGAATAATTGGAAAAGTCATGGAATATCTTGCTTTAGTTATCTTATATTAAGATTGATTCAATTTCTAAAAATGACTGTTGACATAAAATGCATGAAATTCAATTTTTCTCTGAAATGACTTGGTACTCAAACCTGAGAAATACATGACCAGTAACTATGATTTCTTCACACTCAAAAAATGTATGAATCTGCATTTTTATGTCAAAAATTTAGGGTAAAAAAAGAGAAAATCATGTAACATCAGTAGATAATAATCAAAGTTAATGACAAATTGCTTCATTCACCCTGACAGAGCCTATTGATTTTATCTTACATGAGAAATTTGATTAATGATCTCTTTGTCGCTTTTGAATAATAGAGTATTTCAATTTGTCCAAAGATTCTGTAATTTAAACCTTCAAGTGTATATTTTTTCATAAAAATGAACAGTACTTTTCCACAGTGCAGGTTCAGATTTAACAACTAAATAAATATCTAAATGTTAATTAATTAAATTGAGCCTCTAGAATTCAAATAATAAATTTATTTTATTCTTAGATATATCTATGCTGAATATGAGTGTCTAAAGCTTGTAATCCTTGCTACTCAGGAAGCTGGGGACCAAAGCCAGCTTTGGCAAGAAAGTTTTTGAGACAAATCTCAATTAATCACACACACACACACACACACACACACACACACAAACACACACACACACACACACACACACACACAAAGCCAGAAGTGGAGTTGTGGGTCAAACTAACCTTGAGTGAAAAAAACTAAGGCATAGACCTTGAGTTCAAATCACAAGAATAACACACACCCACATGCACACATGCATATTATGTCTAGATACTTATTTTAGTTTAAAGAAATACACAATATCATGAATAGTAATATTTGTTTCATATCCTGCAACTTTTATGAAGTGGTTTTTAGTACAATTTGCTTTAAGATATAACATAGGTCATTAAAATTAATATTAATCTAGTTAATATTTTTAATTACCCATAACACATTGGTATTTTATGTATACACTTAAGAAATATTATTTGTAAAAGAAAGAAAGGAAGAATAGAAGAAAAGCAAGAAAGAAAGAGAGAAAGAAAGAAAGGAGGAAAGAAGGAAAGAAAAAAGAAGAGAGCAAAAGAGAGAGGTAGGGATGGAGGGAAGGAAGGAGTAAGGAAAGACAGCAGGAAGGAAGGAAGGAAGGAAGAAGGAAAGAAGGAAGGAAGGAAGGAACGAAGGAACGAAGGAAGGAACGAAGGAAGGAAGGGACAAAACCAATTTAATTTATAAAATCTGTTATTTAGCCCAACATAAACTTCATGTAAGTTAACCCTTTTGTAAACGCAAGGTTACAATTGTCACTTTGCTGCATGTTCTCCATGCATGAATGAAACCAACAAAGGAAGGATCAGAAATAACCAGAAAAATCTGTGTGCATCTCAAGTAAATATGTACACAAATCTTTTTCTCATTTTCTATACATCATCAAATAACTATTTGCAAACTATTTACATTGTTATAAATATTTTAAAAATTGATGTTACCAAAGGATGTCAATATATTATATAATGTGAGCACTAGTATTTATAATGCTATTAATATTACAGTCTTCATATTATATTAATTATAACAATTTATATTATATGTTTTATCAGAGAAATTATCATACTCTGATTTTGGTGTCTGTGGGAGTCTTAATAGCAGACAGCAATTAAAATCTAAGGAGATCTGTATTTCTGAAATCAGTTAACTCATTGGAGATTGCTCAAATACATCAGAACGGCCTTAGAAAGGCTGAACATGTTTACATGATTACCTATGATGTGATTCAAGAGCCACAAAACAATCATACTTCACTTTGTCATCACTACAATTATTCCCATTATAAGAAGAATCATTCACATAATTTACACGATATAGGTTTGTCCTTAAGTTATTATTTTCTATGAAATAATATCCAAATGATACACTACACTGAGTTAAAGAAAAAGTTGCAAAAAGTATTGGACACTGTAACTCCTTCCAATTACACGTATTGAAATTCTATTCCCCTGTCTGATGACATTAGAATCAGCCTTTCAGAGATTACCCTGCAATAATGATCCTGATAAATGAAGCCCAATATAACTAGTCTGCCATGTGAATGTCCAGCAAACAGATTATAATGAACCAGAGAGTAGACCCCCATAAGACAAAGATTTGCTTTGAATAATCATTTTTATAATCAATGCTCAAGCTTCTAGAGTATGGGTAATATACTCCTGATGTTTTTAATCAACTTACTTTGAAGTATTTTCTTATAACAGCCCAATAGTGGACAAAAAGCAAAGTAGTATTGATTTAAATTTCAAATTTTTGAAAAAAACTATTCATAATGTTTTATTATTTGAACTTTATTCTCAAAACCTACAAGTTACAAATATTATTAAATGGGAATTGAATTGAGGTTCAACGCTCTATTCAACTATCATAATTAACCTTTTGAATACTTTTATTATCTTTAAGTATTTGTACAAAGGAGTTGCCATTCACTGAAACAGTTTATGAATACAATTCATCTTGATTAATGTCAATCCATTCAACATTCTCATCCACCCCTCCCAATCAACAAAGTCCATACTTATCTCAACATTATGTTATGTATGGAATTACTTGCCATTTAACAAATCATTTTGTGTATACAGTACACCTGGAATTTTGTTACCACTTCAACATCTTCACCCCCATTTCATACTATCCATTATTTTGTTTATTTCAATTCTGGGAAGTATGCAATAGATTCTTGCCTGTACTCTATCCTTTTCAATTTCCTACCCCTCTCACCTTGCCCCACACTGTCCTCTCTTGTAGTCCGCATTTACTGGTATTTATTTTGTTGGGTTTTGACTTAATCTTTGAAGAGAACTATACTATTTACACTTTCCATGGACTCTGACACTTCAGATAATTCATTTACCTCCTTGGATATCATCCAGTATGTTTAACTTTACATTTATGTGTACCTTCTCTCTACCAAACATAAGGAAAGTCATACAACCTAACTTTCTCTGGGTCCAGTTAATTTCACTTAATATGATTATTTCTAAGTCTTTCATTTTCCTTAAGATGGGGCAGTAGGGTCTGGGAAGGTGGCTCAGTGGTATAGCGCTTGCCTTGCATGCATGAGGCCCTGGGTTCGATTTCTCAGCACCACATAAGCAAAAAGAAAAAAAGCCGGAAGTGGCACTCTGGCTCAAGTGGTAGAGCGCTAGCCTTGAGCTGAAGAGCTGAGGGACAGTGCCCAAGTCCTAGAGCTCAGGTCCCACGACTGGACCCCCCCGCCCCCCAAAAAAGAATGGTGCAATATGATTCTTTCTGATTGATTAATAAAATTTGATTATGTATGTATATATACATACATATTTGTAAATAGGGATCAATGAAATTATATATATATATACATATATATATAATTCATATACAGACACGCACACAATTCTTGATCCCTTTTTGCAGTGAGAGGCATCTAGGCTGATTCCATATGTTGGCTACAGAAAATAATGCAACAATGAACATGATTGTACTGGCAGCTTCAGTATGGCCTTGTTTCTGCTCTATTGGATAAATGCCCATAAGTGGAATTGCTGGAGCATAGGTAGCTTTCTATTCAGTTTTGTGAGCAACCTCCATAATGTTTTCCAAAGTCGTTGAACAAGATTACATTTCTACCAACAATGTAATAGAGTTTCCTTTGGACCACATCCCTATTAGTAAATGTGATTGTTCTTTTTTTTCATAATGACATTGTAACAGGGGTGAGAAGAATCTCGGTGTTGATTGGATTTGCATTTCTTTCATGGAGAGAGATATGTTATTTGTCATTTTTACTTTTCTTCTAAGAAGTTCTCTTTAAGTCATTATCCCATATATTAATAGGGCTCTTGTTGATTTGAGCGTTTATTTGATCTCTAAATATGGGTTAGTTATGTAAACCCTGGTCTAATGCTTAGTTAGTAAATATCTCCTTCCATTCTATTCTCTTTCTATATATCCTGCTAATTTTTTCCTTTGCCATGAAGAAACTCTTAAGTATGGTGCAACTCTATTCACCCAGAAAAAGTGATATTACATCATTCATAAGGAAATGGAAAGACTTGGAACAAACCTATATTAAGTGAAGAATGTCAGACTCAAAGCAATATAGGTTGCCCGATTTCCCTCATTTGTTGTATTAGAATGTGCCTCTAATTCTACAACTTAACACACTTGGATGGTAAAAGAGAAAACATTACATTTGGACATGATAAATTACATGGGATTCTAAACATTTATACAGTGAGATCAAAGGAGGATGCCCTTTGGAGAGGATCACAAAGGATCAATAGCTATATGAATATTATCATATAAAATAATGTTCATCAAATTGACCTCCAAGAAATGATAATGAGAGTTTTTTTTATTATTTTGCTTTTTCCATCTGAATTCGGATGCTGTTATTTCGTTTTAATTTCTGCACCTTTGGTTTATATATAAGTTTGGAAAGGGCAAGGGAAACACAGAAATGGTGGGACAAAGTGTAAACAAATGTAGCACTGCCACTCAATAGACACTACCTTGTAAATGAACTATACAACTTAGGAGGGAGGGGGGTTGAAAGGGAAAAACTGGGACAACATGTGGGAAGAGGTGACATTGTTGAAAAAGAAATGTGCTCATTATCTGACTTATGTAATTGGATCCCTTCTGTATATCATCTTTACAAACTAAAAATGGACCTCATTAATAGGCCAGATTAGTTATATTAATATTAGATAAGATTGGCTTTAAATTAAAATTGGTATAAAGGTAAAAAGAGACTAAAAAGGACATTAAATGTTGATGAAGGAAACTCTCCATCAGGGGGATATAACAATGCTAGATATCAATGCCCTGAATCATAGATCTCTCAAATTCATCAGACAAATACTACATGCCCTAAAAATATGCATACATCCAAACACATTGTTGGTTTCTTGAACACATCATTCTTACCTTTGGACGGGCCATGCAGGTCAAAATCTAGCAAAAAATCAAAACCAAATACTTGTTTTGACAAGCTATACCTAACAGCTCATGGAACGTTCTCCAAAATAGATCATATCTTAGATCAGAAAGATAATCTGTGAAAATTCAAAAATAAAAATGGAATTACTCCCTATATCCTGTTAGACGACAATGGGACCAAATTAGATCTCATCATCAAAAGGCATCACAAAAAATTCTGAAACTCACAGAGACTGAGTAACACAACGTTTATGGAATTCAGTGGAAGTGAACAGACAAAATACTACCTCCTCTGGGACACAAGAACACAGGCAATACTCAGGAGAATTTATAGATTTGAGTATGTACATCAACAAATTAGAACAATCTTAAATCAGCACTAATAATGCACCACTAGGTCCTTGAAAAACAGGAACAAGCCAATTCAAAAACTGGTAAATAGAAATTATACAAATTAGATAAAGAAATAAATGAATCAGTCTCAAAAAACATACAATCATAACTGACTTTTATATACCAGTAGCTCAAAAATTCGCCCAATGAATGTAAATGTAGCTATTTTCAGAGATAGACTCAACCAGCTCAAACCAGTGAACAAAACATACTTGTAAGATTCTAAGAAACGATATTTTGTTTGCCTTTTTAAAATAAATTTACCCTTTATTAAGTTGATTTATAGAGGTATTACAATTACATGAGTCAAGTAATGTGTACATTTCCTTTTATGAAATGTCTTCAGTTCCCTCATATTTTCCCATTCCCTCACTTCTTTCCCCACCCATGTATTAAATAGTTCACTTTCATCAATGTTCAAGGAACTTCACTGCTTCATTTTTTCCCCCTTTCCCTAAAGCTTTGTGCCCACCCCCACCTTCCTGATGACATAGAATGAATATACCATGCATAAGGTAAAGAAGACAGAATCATCACAAACTATAAATAACAACATACAGTAAACAAAAAACGGACTCTTCTGTTTCCATACCTCATAATTTGTTTCAGGATGCTTATCATGTTATATAAATGTAATTGTTTTTATAATAAAGTCAATTCAGGGATTAAAGTGTGATAAAATTATAATTTTCTTTCTATTTAGTAATGCTTTTATTTTACATTAATGTTGTAAGTAACACAATTCAAATCCTAGTGAAATTTGAATGTTCAGGTATAAAGTTAAATACTCAGAAGATCTAATAGTTCCATTTTGGCAAACAAACTGAAAAACAGGCATGTTTTATCCTCAGGAATGTCATTATTTCATATGCAAAAAGTAATTTTACCTACATTTTCTCTTATATGATAACATATTTTCTGCTAATCAGAGAGATACAAAAAGATTTTTAATTATGATATGAAAAATGCATCGACATGAGTGAATGAAATCAGGGAGTAGATGGCTCAGAGCGGGGTGGTTCTGTTAAATATTCTCATTATTTTGAATGATCTGGTGTTTCTATATGTGTGGAATTTTTAATGTATTTTATGTCTGGACAAGAAAGTTTGATTAATAGATCATTGTCTGATACCCAATGTCTGGAACCTAACCTGAGTCAGAGTGGTAAGTATGTGTGTGTGTGTGTGTGTGTGTGTGAGAGAGAGAGAGAGAGAGAGAGAGAGAGGGTGTGTGTATGTGTGTGGGTGTGGGTGTCTGTCTGTCTGCCTGCAAGTCTGGATTTAGAAGGAAATATCTTATTTCCCTGAGGTATATACTTAATTCTATTAGGTATACTCCATTAGTGACAGCAAATAAAGTTAATTAACTTTTTGTGCCATATATTTATGATTGCATGAACAAACTAAAAATTATGTTTGGGGTATGAGTTTTGTAAAAGGTCAGCTGAAAGTATAAACATTTGGAATCTTGAGAAAGATATCAATGGCAATCATTTCACTGTAGATAAATTTTGACAACACTTGCAGTGATAGATAATCTGATATCAAAATTCAATATTTATTGATTTCCATAGCTGCACTATTCTATAAATTTGTAGGAAAACAAGTAAAATTATGGAATCATAAAAGTAATGTGATTATTTATTGCAAACTGTTTTACAGTTAGGCCCTGATTGTAAACGCTAGGATCAACAGAAAAAAAAACACAATATACAACATGGAGTTAGATATTTTATAATGAAGCACATTTTAATATACTCCACATTGTTAGAAAGACTAGAACTTTGGGTTAGTTTGATAACATACCATAATAAGTGATATTGTCCACTTATTAAGCAGAGAGGCTTACTCAGATGTACAAGATTGAATGTTTCAGTGTATGTTCAGCTGGTTTTATTGCTTTGGGGGCCAGTGACAAGACAATGTCAAGGAGGGAAGTATGCCAAAGAGAAATGTTTTTTACCTAGAATGATTAAAAGATAGAAGAAGAAAGAAGATGAGAGTCTATTTTCTCATGAGTTTCACTCTGAATAACTTAATCTCCAGAAGAACTATTCAGGTATGCTCCACAGTCTGGGAGGAATTGGAATGTCATTTTTCTTTAACACATAGGTCTTTCTGGGGTATTCTAAATTCAAATGGCAACATCTTCATCAATGATAATAACTTGTCTAGGAGTGGAAGCCAATAGATATTTCTGTAAATTCTAATCAGATCTCAGCAGACTAAATATTTTAGGGAATTCCTATTAAAAATTTTTCTTTCAGACTGACTGGGTCTTCATAATGTGTATCTGTGTGTTTATATGTGTGTGTTTGAATATACTAATAAAACAATGTGGCAGATAAAAGTATTAGTATGGACTTTTGTTTTTCTTCTCATACTATGAAAGCCTTTCACAATTCCCAATTAAATCCCATCCAAGATTCAAACATCAATGCTGTCCCAAAATTTCTTTATGCTAACCTAAGTACATCCATCTCATTTCAGATGGCCATGGTATAGGAAAATTTTAAGTCTTCCAATTAAGTTGTCACCAAGGAAACAACGTACAATATTTCTTTTAAAAATACTTAGTGTGTAGAACATGTTAGCCAGAAAATTGAAGGAGTATACATTATAGAACTAAATTTAAATATTAATCACATAAATGGATATTCTTTATCCCCCAACTCAGAGCCTTTTTAAACTACATAATTGCTCAACTCATCTTTTACCATCTTCCATGAAGTCAGTCCTTGCTGTAAACAAACCAGATGTGGTGAACAAATTAACATGTACACCATTGTTACATGCTGCTGTTCTAAAACATGGAAGTGAAAGACCATTTAATGCCTGTGAAGAGCTGATTCTAGGGATTATGGAAAGTGATTTCTTTGCACCATAAATACAAAAATCCACAGATGTTTCAAGTTGTGTTTTGTTGTTAGCATTTGTGAGATATATTTTGGAAAGCACAATGAATGAAAGCAGGCTATTTTGTAAAACTTTGCTGGCTGACACATTTACTGAAATGTTTCAAATGAGAAAACAGACAATAGGGTGGGTAAGATGTGGTATGCAGCTTTAAATACAGACAAGCAAAACAAATAATGGGAATTTTTTTTTCCTTAACAAATGCTTTCTGGTTATATTGTGCTATACACTATAATGATGAAATAATCATTTCTTTGGAAAAGTAAGGAGAAAACACTGTCACCTGTTGAATTTCTTTTTAAAGCCAATGTTAAATGTCAAGGTCAAAGAAATTTAAATGCCTTAATAAAATATTATCAAGTATTACTTTCATTTTTGATAAAAAGTTAAAACAAACTGACAGACTGTTCGTCCATTAAGATTTATAAGTTTCCTGCTATATATTTCCTATTGTTCCTCTTTTTTGTGGGTGATATATATATATATATTTTTGGAATGGCAACCTGTTCTTAACCATTACCCACAAAATTTTTGCTGTCATAGAATCAGAGAGTTTTGTTGTTCTTGTTGTTGTTATTTGTTTATTTGGTCATTCATGGGGCTTGAACTCTGGGCCTCGGCATTGGTCCTACACTCTTCAGCTCAAGGTGAGTGCTCTACCACTTGAGCCAAAGTGCCAATTCTGGTTTTCTAGTGGCTTATTGGAGATAAGAGTCTCACCGACAGTCCAAAATCACATAAATGAAATGCACATCATCTTTTGTCAGTTGATATAATTGTGTTCTACACATTTATTGATAGGTTACAAATTATTCTTAAATTTTAATACATAAAAAAACTTCCTTTTTTTCTTATTTTAGTGGCCAGGACATCAGCACGACCTCAGTCAGCATTTCTCACTTTAGACTTTTCATATGGGTTAGTTAAATTTTGACCTGTGCTCCCGTCTTCTGGGGAGTCACTCATCTGCTTAGGAATTGATGCTGGCTGTTGGAAAGAGCCCAAGGAAGGATGCCATTTAAAGCCTTATAACTTTATTCTTAATAATCCTACTACTTTGGCTGTTGAGAGTGTCTACAAGAGCAAGCATTCCATGGGGAGCAGGGAGACACCATATGACCTATACTTATTTAGATTTCTGAGTGACTTGCTATCACTTGTACTGCATTTTTTCAAGTCGAATCTCTCTAAACCTACCAGTTGTAAGAGATAAGAGGAGTGGTAAAAGAACTCTTAGAGACAAATATATCTTCAACACATTTGTTACCAAGCATTCTGTCAAAGGCATATTCAACAACTAGTGAAACTTTTGTTGGCTATATCTATGTGTCTTTCTCCATTTGTGCATGTGTACATGTGTGTACATATGTATGTATTTGTGTGTATAGTAACATTCATGTGTACATATATGGGCCTATATACGCATATATGCATACGTAAATAAATATACATATATAAATATATGTGCATATAAATATATATCAGGTGTTCAGTGATTTAATCTACAGTTCCCAGCACATTGTGCTTATCACAAAGTGTACATCATAAACTGCTCTTAAGGATCTGTGCTATATGAGGGATATCCTTTGTACTTACTTCCCCCATTACCTTGTTTTTCATCCCTGTGAACAACTTCAGCCTACTTTCCAATAGGATAGCTTTGTTTTTGTTACTTACTGATAATAAAAGTAAAAGGTTGCTTGTAAAGAAAAAGAACTTTTAGGTCCCAAGCTAAAAGTATCTCATCAGTCTCAATGATTCATATGAGATAAAATTTATAATAGTACTTAAAGTGAAAAGGAATTCCTAGATCTGTTGTTTTGCCATTTAGAATGGCAAAGAATAATTTCACGTCACTGTTATAACTCTTACAGAATGCAAGGGTAAGTGATGGTCCCTATCATGTCCCCACAAAACCAGTGGATCCTGACGGATAATAGTAGACCAGCAGAAAATCTAAGTAGCAGACATAGAGCATGAAAGAGAAAGAGCAGAAATGAGAGAGTGCAAGAGAGGGAAAAATATCATAATACTTAAAGTGCGTAACAGATAAATGAGTTGTATGAGAATATTCATACTGCTATATTGAGACTCTACATATACATTTGAAGGTAGTTGATGTATGATAACTCATCAACATAAAATATAAAGTGATTTTGATAAAAAATAAAAATGACTCAGAAGAAATTATAAATGCAAAAACAGTCTTCACGGAAGCAAACTCTCAGAAATATTTCTTGACTTTGAAAAGGATAAATTGGCTGCAGTTAGTATAAATTTAGAAGTATGACAATTCACAAAAATATAAAAATATGTTTACATTTTTCATTATATAACCCAAAGGAGAAAGCAAATATTGTTCACATAATTTTTTAAATCACAGTTTCTCAGGTGCTGGGAAGGTGGCTCAGTGGTAGAGTGCTTGACTTGCATGAATGAGATCCTGAATTTCATTCCTTAGCACGACATAAGCAGAAAAAATGAAAGTGGTGCTATGGCTCAAGTGGTAACACTAGCCGTGAGCTGAAGAACTGAGGGACAGTACCCAAGACCCAGAGTTCAAGCCCCACAACCAACAAAACCAAAGCAAAAAAAACAAAAACAAAACAAAACACAGTTTCTCAATTTTGTGGCCTCAATTCTGTAATAACACTACTTCAGCCTAGGGTTAAGATTTTAGGTGTGAACATTTATCAACACTACTGATTCAGACTCTACTTGATAAAAATTTTAATCAGTATTTTGTTTTTAGTTTTGCTCTTTGTAAATTCACATGCACCTATGAAAAATGGTGTGGCCATCCCAATAATATTCTCAAAGTACCTCTTAATGACGACTCACAAAATGTTTTATTATATTACAAGGAAAAAATGCTATGAAGAAAAAAATAATTAAATATTAATGATTACTAAAATAAAAAACAAAACAATTACCAGGGTTTTCAGTATTTGAAGTGTACATAGTAGATTTTACTATTTTCTCATATTCCTGTACATGTAAAACTGGATAAAGCTATGAGTAGCCTTTAAATTTACCCACTAAGATTACTATTTATAGTTCATCTCATCATTTATATGTGGCTTATATAATTATTTGTTCATCATTAACATATAACGTAAGGGAGCCCTAAAGATTTAACAGAAACTGTGTACTTTAAATCTGAACTCTTCACTCTGCTTCTTTAAACAGTCTTTGCAACTTCTCATTAGTAAAGTTTCTATAAACTCTGAAATGTACATACTTACTAGTATATGCTACTAGAAATATTATATACTTTATCAAAAAATTTTATGACCTGCCAAACAGTCTTAATTTTATCATATATAAATAAATTCCAAAAATAAACATATTTAAATCATTAAAACTTTTAACAAACCTTAACATTTGCTGCAATGATCACTATGACAGGTGCCTTGTGTAGAATAATTGAATTCCTCTTCCTACACATCTCATGTACAACAAATACCTGGAATTATTTTGTTTTTGCCATGTCAATCTTGACTTTAGTCTTAAATGTGTGCTTATGTAAGAAATAAATGGTTCTAAAATTTCACAATTCTTTTGAACTTACTTTTTGTTGAATTGTCTAGTTTAAGAAAATCAATTACACTTTATATATACAATAATGTTCTGTGCTCAATTTGGCTGCACATACACTAAAATTGGAACATACAGAGAAGATTAACATGGTCCCTGCAAAAGGATGACACGCAAATTAGTGAATCGTTCCATACTTTTACAACAACAGATGCTGGAAGGGATGTGGCCAGAAGGGAAGCCTACTGCATTCTTGGTGGGAGTGTAAACTTGTTCATCCACTTTGGAAAGCAGTTTGCAGGTTCCTCAAAAGACTCCACATAGAGCTCCCCTATTACACAGCAATCCCACTTTTGGGCATTCCCCTAAATGATCAGAAACAAGTCCATACTAAAACTACCACCACAACAATGTTTATTGTAGCATTATTTGCCATAGCTAAGATATGAAACCAACTCCGATGTCCCTCAGTAGAAGAATGATCAAGAAAACATTCTGTGTGTGTGTGTGTGTGTGTGTGTGTGTGTGTGTGTGTGTGTGTGTGTGTGTATGAGAATGTAAACTTACACAGCCACTTTGGAAATCAGTCTGGTGAGTCCTCAGAAAGCTAAATATTGACCTTCTTTATGGCCCATTCATACCACTTCTAGGCATCTATTCTGAACAACAGGTACTAATATTCAAGGACACATGCACCTCCATGCTTATTGCAGCACTGTTCACAATAGCCAGGATATGAAAAAAAACCATATGTACCACCAGAGATGAGTAGATCCAAAAACTGTGGTAACTATACACAATGGAATATTTTCCATCCATTAGAAAGGACAAAAATAATGGCATTATTAAGGAAATCAATCAAGCTACAGGAAATCATGTTGAGCGAGGTAAGCCAAAAGCAAAGAGACGAACGGCACACGGTCTCCATGATAAGTGGATGTTAAATCCAAAATGTAAGGTGATATGAAAAAATTAACAACACTTAAGAAACCAAGAACTTCCACTCATCTGGTCGAATCACTACTAAATAACCCCATTTTGCTGATCATATGTGCACACTGAAGGGAAACCAGAGGACGACACAAGACTAGAGAGAATCAGGGAAAAACATACAATAGTGGGATCCATCAGCTGCACTGGACATTGACCAAAATAAACTAAGCAACTCCATGTCACTGAAGGGAGGGAGGGAACAAGTGGGAAAGAGGGAATAACTGACGCTATACAAAACAAAAAATATACATATTTCAAAACAAAAGAAGTATATATATATATATATATATATATATATATGAAATAACTCTATTGCAAAGCTCATAGAACTCATAAATGTTGTAGACTATGATAGACAATTTGCTCCATCAAAGTTAGAATGTGTTTGTGACTTTAACTAAGCATCACTATCCCACAATATTGTGAAATTTGGGAACTTATGTAACCATGTAATCACAATAAAAACATTTGAAAAAATGATGTAGGTGGAAAACTAAGTTGCTCTAAAAAACAAAAAAGGAAAATGTTCTGTGTGTATATGTGTGTACAAACACACACTCACACATATACTATATATATATATATATATATATATATATACATATATATGTCTATATATTAATTCTATGCCTCCACCAGAAAGAATGACATCGCACAATTTGTTAGGAAATGGAAAGTCTTGGAAAAAATTATATTAACTGATGTAAGCCAAGTCCAAAGAAACATAGGTCCCATGGTATCCCTTATTTGCAATAACTAGTATATGTCTGGGATAAGCAGAAATGTTGAAAAGCTTTGTGTATATGACTAAATAAGTTGATGTTAAGCTAAGTGACCCCCAAGATAGAGACAAAATTTTTTTTTCTTTCTTGCTGTTGTTTCTCACATATTTATAATGTACAACGTAATTTTTTTTGTTTTTTATACGTTCCTCCCCAACAGTATAACCCTCGTTTTCACTTTATTTGATGTTGGTGCACCTGCATCTTGTATATACACTTCTCTAATTTGGGGAGGGAAAGGGAAAAAAACAACATGCTTAAATAGGAATACAGTTTGACCCATTTTATAGCAATAGATGCACAAGACATTATTTTGAAAAACGAACTTTACAATTTAGGCTGGGGACATTGGGTGGGGCTTGGGGTTGTGAGGAGTGTACTTGTGGAGGTGGAAGGGAAGGAATGGTGGGGGAAAAACAAAGGAGGAGGTAACAAAGCTTGACAGGAAATGTACTTATTACTTTGCTCATGTTACTGTAACCCCTTTTGTACATTATTTTTACAAAAAAATGTATAAAAATGTTTTGAGATGGAAGAGTTTATTTTGCCTATTTTACCCATATATTATCATTAACAAAGAAATTAATGCAAAACACTAATATGAAGATATTTTGAAAAAAGTGAGTGTGTGTGAATTCCTGCGTGTTAGCATGCTCAGAGTTTGAAATCAGGGCCTCAAGATCTCGCTACGTCTTGCTCTCTACATTGGTGAGCAACTATATAAGCTACATCTCCATTCCTGGCACTTTGCTAGTTCATTAAAATTTTTGAAAATAATCTCATGAATTTATTTTACCCTGATTTTCTTCCAAATGTTATCCACAGATGTTAGCCTCTTGAGTAGGTATCTCGAATAGTTAGGATTACAGGTGTGACAAACCAGCACAAGGCTTTCAGAATAATTTTAAAAGTAGAAGAAAATTTACTTCACAGAGGCCTGTTTTATCATCTCCTAGTTTTAAAGCATTTTGGAGTGATTATATGTGAATTTTTTCATTCTTGAATTCTTAAAATACAGTAAGTGATGGTATTTAAAAGATTTAGTACTTTGTAAAACCTATAATGGAACTATGGGACAGAAGAAATTTGCCTCTCTTTGGACCATAATTTATGAGCTTAGCTCTGTGCATAATAACCCAATGTCACAAACACAGTCTGTGTTGAAGACAAAATGTAACAGAAAACAATCACCATGGAAAATAATTGCTATGCTATTATTTCTTGGACAATATGAATATTGAATTGAGAGTACCAGAGAATGGAGAGAATTTATTTACCTTTTGTGTATTGCTGAAAGACTTTTGGAAATTTGACTCATTTCCTTCCTCACTGTGTGTCTTGGGCCATGCTCTTAGTGCCTTTAATTACAATTTTTCCAAACACTAAAATGGTAATAATTAGCATCATAGCAAATATTATCTTAAGGATTAAGGGTCCTTAGGATGATGAACTCTTTTCTCATTCTTGTAGAGGCATTATCAGATGAGAGGAACTGTATTTTTGTTTGCTTACTTTCATTTATTCTTCAGTTTGAAATCTGAACTACTTAGAACCGAAAGAAACCAAAATTAGACAGGCAAGCTTTGGAAAGAGCAATCAATGTAAAATAAAAGAAATACATATAGCTATGTAAAAGGCCTAACTAAATTGTTATATAGTTTCAAGCATAAACAGAAAATGATTTAAGCAATATCAAGTTATTGAAAATGTTAGGAGTTGCTTAATTTTTTCCTTTTTACTACCTTGAATTAATTATTTTTTATAGAGACATTAAAAATGAGATTAACAAGATACTTGATTAAAAATGGACAAAAGTTTGAATAGACATGTTTTCCATAAACCCCTCTATATCAAAAGTGGGTTTACACAGTTGTGTTTAATATAACTTCTGTGCTGGCTTAATGCATTGTGAGCAGAAGTCATTAGAGAAATGTAATTCAAAATTACTATGATACTACTTTATAATTATTATAACTCTTATCAAAAAAAAATCAAAGGAACCAGGTGTGGTGGTAAAGGTTTGTAATTCCAAGCATTTAGGAGGTTGGATTTCAGTCTTAAGACAGTCTGGGGTACTGAAGATAGTAAAAATTTGCCCTTTATTACCTTTTAAATAAAAGGTAATAATGTTGGTGAGAGTGTGAGGAAAAGGAAATTTTCTACACTCTTGGTCAAAATACAGGTTAGTATTCTCCTTGTAGAAAGTAGTATGAAGTTTTTTAAAGAAATCATAGTTGAAATACCATCTGACCCACCAATCATGTGATTATTTCTCTCCGGGTAACTCGTAATATATCTGTAGTTCATTGTTATTCACATTATTCACAACAACAGCCAAGATATAAATCGAAGTTCAGTGTTCAACTACACTAATAAAGCAACTCTGGTACATGCACAAATATCTTTTTCTGTTTCACCCTTAAAAAAACAAGAGACTTCTCCCATTAGCCACAACTTACAATGACCTGAAAGATGGATTCGAAATGAAGAAAAATGTTATGTTCTGATCTTTGTAAACACACACACACTCACACACACACACACACACACACAATCCTCAAACATTAAGACAGAATTTTTTTTTAAAAGTAAAGCAAAGTGGAACTTCTGGGGCATTTAGTTCAAAATGCATAAGATACTAGATATACATTATGACCAGGTATAGAGTTGTAGTGTACAACATGAGGATACAGGGGACAACATTGGCCTTACATAGGAATGAAGCTAAGTAAGTAGGAGTTGTTCTTCCTAGTAGTGGTTACTCCTTTAGTTGTTCTTCCTTCAATAATGGATGAGATGAATGTAATTCTTTAAGTATACCTGCCTATTTTCAGAAATAATAACAAACAATATAGCAATAATGTTGCACACTCAACATAGAACAAAATGTCAAGTTAAAATACATGAGATTATCCTTGATGTAAACTAATTAATACAAATAAGGGAAACCATGGGACCTATGTTTCTTTAAGTCTGGCTTACTTCACAATATGATTTTTTCAAAGATCTTCCATTTCCTTACAAATGAGGTGGTCACATTCTTTGTGATGCAAGCATATTTTTCCACGTGTGTTTATCTGTAAGTGTGTACGTGTGTATGTGTGTGTGTGTCATTTTTGGTAAGTATTACTGTGATACATAGTAGTATCTTTACTGTGGCCTTGTTTGTGATCACCTGGTTATATGCCCAGAAGTGGGATTACTGGGTAATAGGGGAGCATTATTGTGTATATCAAGGATAATCTTATTAGATGAGCAGAATAGCTCAATAGCTATGTACATATGATCGTATGAGGTGATTCCAAGTTAAATGAACTCCAAGACATGTTCTTTGTTATTGTTGTTCTTAATGTACTATGTGATTTCTTTTTATCCTTTTGGGTTTTCCCCACCTATGATTAATCCCCTGTAGTCACTGTATTGGATTTTGATACCCTGGGTATTTTCAATATGTTGATCTGAACTAGGGAAGGGAAAGGAAAAAAAAAACTAAATGGTGAGACAAAGGACAAAGGGGGAACCTATGCAACAGTAGTACTCAAAAGAAAATATTTTGTAAGTAAACTTGGGGGAGGGCATTGGGAGTGAAGAGGGAGAAAAATAGGGGTAATTTAGAAAAGAAATAAATTAATTACCTTACTTATGTAACTATATCCTATCTGTATATTACCTTGAAAATAAAATTTAAATAAAAATAAAATAAAATAAAATATATGAGAGCAGCAATACAGGAGATGGGAGTGGGGGAAATACTGTAGTATCATAGAGCAGAACAGCTGTGGAAAGCAGTAATTTTACATTAACATAGCAAGAATAAACTAGCATACAGATTTTCAGCTTCATGTCAATCATTAAAAAGGGAAAACAAAATGCACAATCAGCATACCAATAGAGATAAAATAGAAAACTAAACAATTAAGATGAAGCGATGACTTGGACCAAGAATAACAAATGACACAATTAGGAAACAAATAACAAGCTGCTGCGCTGGGAGGGTGGCTCAGTGGTAGAGTGCTTGCCTTGCATGCCTCAGCACCACATAAGCAAAAAGAAAAAAGCCAGAAGTAGTACTGTGTCTCAAGTGGTAGAGCACTAGCCTTGAGCTGAAATGATGAGGCACAGCACCCAGGCCCAGAGTTCAGGCCCCACGATCGGACCCAAAAAAAAAAATAAAAAATAAAACAAGCTGCTAAGTTTAAAAATGATCACCCTTAATTCTATTGACTTGCTTACATCACAATTTGTTAGAAGTGTAATTCAAATCACAGTTTAATAGTATGTCATTTTAATAATAGTTTACTTATTATTGATTTCTTAATATTGAATGTTTAATATATAATTTTCATTTCAGCAGCTATAGAAAAGAAGAAAGTGAAAATAATTTTAATAATATATTTAATGAATTGTAAAATTGAGAAGCATTAGAATTTAAACAAATAACATATCATTATTGCTTCATTTCTGTGAGTTAATGTAATAATTCAAAGTGTATTCTACACTTAACACTCATCTTAACATCAAATAATAAATTATTGCACATGACTCTTGGTATTAGTTGGAAGGTTTCATCACTGTGGTAAAATTCACACCACATAGTACACGAGGGTATGACCCCTCTCATATAGCTTAAATTGAGGAAATTTGATTTCTACATGCATGGTAAATTCTTGTCTAGGTGACATCTATAAAATTATTTACAATTATATAGATGAGGACTATTTCAGATAATACTTAAAAGTCAAATTCATTAATTAAATTTTTATTATTTCATACCAAATAAATATTTACAGAGAGACTGAATTTTTGAGTAGATGATGGTGTACGTGTGCCAGAATATACCTGTTAAGGCTTATTTTATATTCATGACATTGTTTCTAGAGTTGGATTTATTTGTCCATTACGGGTTAAGTGTATTATATTGGATCTATGAAAGTAAACTGAATGTTTATTCCATTAATCCTTTGTCTAATCCCTATATAAATTATCCATCTGTTTGAAGTAATGAAAATAACAACAGATAAAAGCAAGATAAATCAGTCTGTAGTAGACAAGTATTTACACTGTTATTTTGAAAGTTGTTCTTGTTTTACACTACAGAATATTCTTGGGAATATGTGCTCCAGGCTTGCCACAACTGAAGAATATTATGGTTTGATCTATCATAAGAGAAGGAAGGAAGGGGAAGCTTCCTTCCAAAAGTCTGATCCCAGGAATGTGATCTACTTTATGGTGCCTACTTGGAAATGAACATTTTTCACAGTCAACCTTGAAAAGCCATTTTGATAGACGACTTCTGTAAGTGGTTACAAAGCATTGTTGATGGCTTTGCAAGGATGCCTGATTGCCTCATTTTGAGACAATTAACAGGAATTTAGTCAGTTGTTCTTTGTATCTTTAGGAGAAAAACCCATTGACTCTAGGCCAGGTGATCACAGGGGCCCAGAGAAACTACTATCTTGAATAGTAGTCCTTGACATCTAAAACAACACACACACACACACACACACACACACACACACACTCCATTAAGCACAGCCAGGCAGGGTTGCTATCACAGCCTAGATGAAATCAGGCAAAAAACAGAAGCTGAGAGTCATTTAACTGATAACTAATATATTTTTTATGAGGTAGACTCAAATGAGACTCCAAAGAGAGGATCAGAAAGACTGATCAGAGAGACTAAAATTGGTCACACAAAGATTGGAAAGTAGAATTCCTTGTAGAACTAATAAATCATAGAAAGCTTGTGTATGTAAGAACAAGACAGAAGACCAAATTCCAGAAATGCACATTTTCTTAGAAGTCAGCTTAATCAATTATCAGTGCAAATCTTTGAATTCTTAAATATTTGACCACATGTGGGAGAGGTTGAAAAGAAAGAAAATTTCATCACTCTATTAGGAAGTCCAATATCACATTAGGAAGTAATCAAGCACAGATTTGTAATAAAAAGAGGAAACAATTATTCCAAATGAGGGTTTCATTTCTTTTGAAGTAAAAGTTCTTAAATTAGGTGCTAGCAATTATCATACAATTGATCCAGTCCCCCAGATGAGTTGATAATTGACTGCAGTATTCCCACATGAAGGAAAAGAGAAAATTTACAAATGTCTGATGAAATGAGGTGAAGATGAAGTGTTCTAATAGTAATATCTGAGGTTTAGACACTGGTGAAGAGGTGGATTTTCTTTTCTAAAAAGCCCCCATCTTTACCTGGTGCAGTTGCTCACAGCTGAAATCCTAGCTACTTAGGAAACTGAGATCTGAGGACTACGGTTCAAAGCCAGCGTGGACAAGAAAGACCCTGAGACTATTATTTCCATTTAACCACCAGAAAACCAGAAGTGGCACTGTCGCTCAAGTGGTAGAGCACTCAGCTTGAGTTGAAGAGTTCAGGGACAGTGCCCAAGCCCAGACTTCAAGCCCCTCAAACAACAACAACCAAAAATCTCCCCTTTATGGACTACCTTCATCTCTTCCTGAGATTCAACAGAGGAGCCATTTATCACCCATTACATTTAAGTCCTAATCTAGCTACTGCAAATAGATTGATTTGTATCTTATATAAAACGGTTCATATTTGCGGAAACAAATACCAGGAGTGGTAACTTTTTCCAGTCCTTGAACTCTGGGCCTGAGCCCTGAACATGGTTATGCTGGTAGCTTTCATGTGAGCTTGTTTGTTATTTATTGGATTACTGCCCATGAGGGGAATTACTCGGTCTTAAGGGAGATCTATACTTACTCTTTTCAGGAAACTCCGTACTGCATTTCACAGTGGTTGAACATGTTTAATTTCCCACCAACAGTGTAATGGAGTTCCCAATTGGCTACATCCATGCCAGCATTTGCTATTGTTAGTTTTCTTAGTAATGGCCATTCTAACGGACAAGGTAGAATCTGTCTTGTTTACTTATAGATTTTTATGCATCTTCTAGCTACAACAAACGAATGAATCCATGAAACCTATATTGCTCTGATTCTGCATTCCTTTCTCTTTTCTCTTAATATAATTTTCCCAAACCTTTCATTTTTCTTACCACTGGTGAAAAGTAATCTTTCTGATGGGTGAATATAATTCCATTGTGTGAATGTGTGTGTGTGTGTGTGTGTGTGTGTGTGTGTGTGTGTGTGTGTTTGTGTGTGTAAGATGACTATAGGCCAATGAATTCATTTCTAAGCATGCTGTTTCATCTGTAATTTTGTAATTCCATATTATAGTTGCATTGCTTTCTCTTCTACAGTGAAGAATATTGTTGGGATTTTGATGAGTATTGCATTGCCAATTGTTTAGGGGAAGTATTGCAGTTTTCAAAATGTTAATTCTTCCAACCAGAAATACTGAACGACTTTCTATTTCCTTGAATCTCCTTCAATTTCCCTTTTTATATTTTTTAAGTTTTCACATACAGGTCCTTCACAATTTTAGTTCAAGAATAATTCCTAGTTTTGTTGTTGTTGTTTTGTTTTGTTTAGATTTGATTTGATTTTGAGGCTAGTATATATGAGGTTGTTTTTGGATTTCACAGTGGATCTTCCCATTGTTGGTAACAGAAAAACTACTGATTCTTGTAGTTTTTATATCCTGCGACAGTGCTGAAGGTTAGCATCACCTTTACTAACTTTAGGGAGGAATCTACAGGGTCCTTTAAATATAGGGTCATTTCATCTGCAAAAAGGGATAGTTTTACTTCTACCCTATTTTGATCTGCTTTATGTTTTTCTCTTGTCTATTGCTCTTGCAAGAAAGTCCACTACAATATTGAAGAGTAGTAGAGAGTGGACATCCTTTTCTCATTCCTCATGTTAATGTCTTCATGCTTCCACCCTTAGGTAAATGCTAATTATCTCTGTCATATACACACTCAGTTTAATATTGAGGAATGTTCCATGCATTCCTAGGTTCTTAGAACTTTTAATCATAATGGGGTATTAGAGCTTGTTAAAAGCTATTTCTACATCTCTATTGACTATCATGTGTTTCTTGTCCAGGTTCTGCTGATGGTTTGTATTATGTTTATTGACAAGAATATTGAATCAAATAGTATCCAAAATGAATCCTATTTGATCATACGATATGATTTTTTGTTAGTTGCTGAAATTGATTAGTGAGAATTTTATTAAGAAGTTCTGCATTAATGCTTACCAAAGAGTTTGGTTCATAGTTCTCTTTCTGTAGTGAGTCCCTATGTGATTTGAGGAGGAGTCTAATTCTAGCTTCTTAAAATGTGTTTGATAATGTGTCTCTCATAGATACTAGATGGACGCATCTTGGTTTTTGATACTACTATCTAATCTATGTCTTCTATTTGGAAATTTAAGTCCATTGATATTGAGAGTTCAGACAGAAATATCTGATAAGTTCTGTTATGTTATACACCTGTTGTTAGGAGCTGTGTCTCATCTACTCTTAACATATTTACCTTTTTCTCTGGTAGGGAGCATTTTATATAACCAGTTCCTCTTCTTCTTGATCTCCTCTATGTAGGATATATTTGATTATATTTTATCCTGATAATTTGATGGAAATACGTTGTTTCAAGTTTTCTTTGTCATGAAATATGTTTATGTATCCTTTAAATGTAAAGGAGAGTTTGGCTTGGGACTGTATTCGTGATGCTAGTTGTTTACCTTTAATGTTTGTCATATATAATGCCAGGCTTTCCTTTTTACAATATCAGCTAAGAAATCTGTATTTATTCTCACTGTATATCCTTTATAAATAATCAATCTTTTCTCTATGGCATCTTTAAGAATCCTTTCCTCGATTTTTAATAATCCTCTAATGGATTATGATGTCATGGTGGATTGTTCAGTTCTAGAATTCTGTTTGGTTTCTACAGGCTTCTCTTCTCTGAATGAGCCTATCTCATGTTTGGCATGTTCTCTGCTAGAATTCTGCAATATGCTTCCCATCCATTTAGTTTCTTGCTCTTCTCCTTCTTGATACATATCTCCCCGAAATATGATCTTCTAACTGAGTCTTGAAGTTCTGGCAAGATCATTTCTTATTTCTTGGATTTGTTCTAAATGATTATTTCCTCTTTCCTATTATATCTATTCTGTCTTTGACCCTGAGATTATCTTCTATGTCATCAATTTGCTGTGGAGACTTTCTACTTTGTTTTTGATTTCCCTGTCTTCTAATTGGTTATTTTTAGGGGTTATTAATTTTCAGAAGTGGCAGTTTGGTTATTCTCTTTCACTAATATATTCCCTCTATTTCCTTTTTGTTACTCCTTCCTCCTAAAATCTTGTTTTTTACATAAAATTATATCTTTATATATGCACATATAAACTCATTTGGAGGATTTAAGGTAAACTGCAACTTAATTAAAGATATACAGAGGATTATCAGGATGAACAAAAACGAGTATTTTTTGTTAACTTCTGAATTGAACTATCATTATTATTATGGTTAGGGTTAGGATACCAGACAGAATTAGAATTAGGGTTAGAGAAATAGCAAATTTAGGTTCAACACAGGATGACCTATTGCAACAATAATACTCACAGCACATTGTACTGAAAATGAACTTTACAGCTTGGGGAGAGAAGAGTGATGGAGATGGGAGAGGGAAGGGATAGTTGGACAACAACAAAGAAGGGAGTAACAATGGTCAACAAGAAATGTACTCATTACCTTACACATTTAACTGTAATCCCTCTGTCAGCCTCATTAACTACTCAGGAAGCTGATTTCTGAGGACCGCAGTTCAAAGCCAGCCCCAGTAGGAAAGTCTGAGAATTTTATCTCCAATTAACTACCAGGAAACCAGAAAGTGGTGCTGTGGTCAAGTGGTACAAGCGCACACCTTGAGCTAACGAACTCAGGGATTGTGCCCAGGCCCAGAGTTCAAGCCCCACGACCGACAAAAAAAAAAAAAAAAGAAGTGTGTTAAATATTAAGTAAAGCTGAACTTTTTTAGGTTCTAGGAATTCAGGAAAATCTGGGATATTGGAAGTACAGTGTATTTCGTAATATCAGGATTTGAGATCAATGGGTATAATGATTCCTCTTATGGAACAAGATAGGTTCAGAGTGAGAAAATCTGTAGGGTTTAGGAAAACCTGCAATTTATTTCGAGGATTACAGTGAAATTTCAATTAGGATTGCACAAAACGAGCATTTTTCATAAATTTTAGAATTGGGATACGATTAGTAGCAAGGATATGGTTAGGATTCCAGCCATAGTTAGGGTTAGAGTGAAGGAGAAAAAAAAATGAGGGTCAAATTGAAGGTAAATTTTAATATAAGCCTGGTAAGAATTAGAATGAATGTGAACTAGAGTATTGCTATTAATATTAGAATCTACTTGCAATGTTCAATATACAAGTTAAGATTAAGTTTAGAGTTAGAAAATGACTAAGATATTGGAAAAAAATTGAAACCTATGTTTGGAAGGCTTATTTGAATCAAGTTAGGATGAATGAAAACTAGTGTAACACTAACTAGTTAGTGTTAGTATTAACATATAATTTGGATTAAAATCAGGGTCAGTATTTTGTTCTGATTATGATCAGTGTTATGAATAGGAAAGTTTTACTATAAAATTGAGTTTTCACTAACAAGTAGAAGCAAAAATGTGAGCGTGAATAATAACTAGAGCATTAACATTATATTTATTTCTCAGTGACCATTCTTGTAATGATTAATGAGGGTTTTCCAGCCAGGTATAGGTTGAGAGTTAGCATTAAGTAAAGGACTAGATGATATGTAAATCTGAAATTGTTTTAGGATACAGTGGTTCAGGAAAAGGTAGGACTAATGGAAGCTACAATATTTTTCCTGGTAAGAGAATGTGAGGACAAGTAATATAATGGCTCATGTTAGGGAACAAGATCACTTCAGAAGTAGAGTCAGGATATTTGTTGGAATTAGGGAAAATTGAAACTCATTTCCAGAGTGCAAACTGGAATATTCATTACAATTAATAAAAAACTAGAGTATTTTTAATGTTAATTTTAGACTAGCAGTAGGTTGAAAATTAGGTTTCAGTTCCAGCTGGGCTTACTGTTAGCATTAGGGAAATGGAAAATTTAGGGTCAAACTGAAAGTAAATCTGTGACTAACAAGTCAAGATCGAATTAGGATGAATATGAAATAGGAAACTGCTAATAATATTAGAATTAGGGTATGATTAGTGTGAGGGTTATCATGAATGTTGTGTTAGAAAAATGGCACGATGTTGAGTAAAACTAGAAACTATTTTAAGAAAGATGAGTTGAATCAAGGACAGGATGTATAAATTTAATGTACTTTTGTGGCTTTTAGAATCCAAAGGCAATTGGTTCTAGGGTTAGGGTTACTTTTCTAATTAATGAACTAATGAATTAAAGGCACAATTCTTTTTTTTTCAATGCATATAAGGTTTATTATCCTTATTTATTTAGTATTATACATATAACACTTCATTTATTACATTATATCACCTAGATTATATTTGCATATGGATTATTTTTTTTTAATTTTATTTTATTTGTGAACATACTGTACAGAGGGGTTACAATTACATGGACAGGATAATGCATACATTTCTTACCAAGCATTGCAGCCTCCTCCTTTGTTTACCCTTCACCTCCCTTCCCAGCCTCCCCCCTCCCCCCCAACCCAATCCTTCCCCCCCTCCCCCCCACCGACATTGTAAAGCTCGTTTTTGACATGACAATTTGTACTTCTCATTGTTGCAACAGGTCCACCTGAATCCTTAAACGACTTGTTTTTCCCCATCTCCTCCACAAGTTATACTGACATCAAATATATTGAAAGTGGGGGTTATACTGTGGGGGAGGGACATACAAAGCAACAAAGAAATAATCTTATAAATGCGTTAGAAACACATGCATAAAGAAAACATTAAAATACCTATCTAAGGGTTCATTTTCCTAACATCACATTATCTGTCTTTTTCCGCTTGACTCATACATATACTGGATATTCTTACAAACCAAGACAGTCACAATTTGCGGAAAAAAACAATTTTCTACATGAAAATGTGTCTTAAAATATTTTCCAACCAGGATTAAATAATAGTGAACACGGTGTCATTCATTAAAATTAGGTAAGTTGATGATAAAACTTTCAAAAATATCCAAACACATAAATTGGAACTCAGATATGTTATTGGGAAAACAAATACTTGCTCTTGCTGGGAAATTTTGTGTCTGTGTGTGTGTGTGTGTGTGTGTGTGTGTGTGTGTGTGTGTGTGTGTGTGTGTGTGTGTGCACCCACCACAGGTCTTCAAATGAGGCCTGGGACCTGTCATTAGCTTATTCTGTGGAAGTATGGCACTAAACCACATAGCAACAGGCTTTCTTCTGGCTTTTTAGTAGTTATTTTGAGATACATATCTCATGGATTCTCCTGTCTGGACTTAATCTTCTGATCTCCAGAAATCCTTGGGTTAGTGTTACTGTGGGTGCTACCACAAAGTGACAGTTCATTAAACTGGGAGCAATATGGAAGTACTCATGCAATATATGTAGTAACCAGTTCATTAATGTGGGAGTAACAGGATCACATTAGATTGCCTTCAAACACATTATTTCTGATGAGTTTAACTGAAGGCCAAAGCATAATCCAAACCTATTAGCCACACTGTATGAAGTAGCACATATTCATGGTGCAGAATATGTACAATGAATTAAATCCTGAATCAAAAGACTTTGATGGGTTTGCACCAAAGAAATAGAGTGTCATTGAAATGAAGTCAAGACTGGAGGCCTGTAGTGAGCAGGAGAGCATCTGCTTAGTGTGTGTCCAACCCCCAGGACCATAAAAACGTAGAAGAGAAAGTGCAAGAGAAAGAGGAAAGGAAAGGAGGAGGAAGTGGTAAGAGAGAAGGAAGGGCATAACAGGAGGGAGAAGAGGATCAGACAGGGAGAAAGTAGAGGTAGGAGAGAAGGAAGAGGGAAACAGGACCCTGGAGAAGAGGAGCAGGAAAGGAGGCAGGAAGAGGAAAATAAATGCAATATAACACCAAGAGTTGTTGGAAAACATTTTGCATAAGCGATCTGCATATGCATGGCAGGATTATTTTCTAATCAGAGAGACAGCTAGCACAGTGACTATATGGGTGAAACCTGTTGCTCAGTCATTTTATTCTCTTTCTTCAGTGAGGAGTTCAGAAGAAATGCTGAGTTCGGTGTTTTACAGATATACTTCAGGAATTCTTTTTCATGATTCAAACAAGGGAAAGAACTAAATGCAACTTGCCTTAATTAAAAAAGAATAGAAGCTATATTTATTTGTATTACTATGCATGAAGAAATCCTGAAGATTTCTGATTAATTCAGAGGGCCCCATGAAAAATATAGGACAAGAGGAAACAAAACTGTTTTTAAAGTATAATAGGTTATCATTGATGAAAAGTTTTACTGGACATTTTTCGTTTTTCTTTTTGTTTTGTTTTTGTTTCTGTTTTTACCAGTTGTTCATTGCTCCAAGGCTGTGCCCTGGAGCCCTTTCCAAATCACCACGTGAAACTCCATTTCTGTAGTCCCTGTGGGTGTGGGTGCCTCCTCAGGTCACCCGTTGAGATGTGTGGCCAACTCCTTTACGATGGATGTGCAGTGAGTGGATGTGTGTGCATGCTCCCCAATATTGCCAGATGAGCCCCGCCCACCCTTCCCACCTAACTTCCCAGTCTCAGTTGCTCCATTTCACCCAGGAGCTGGCAGCCATGGGTCTGTAGTTGAGGCCACTGCTGCCCTCTCCTCCTCCAGCTGTGCTGGTACTGGTCTTCTGTGCTCCTGAGTGCGTGGCCCATCATACGGAGACACTGCCTGCCCCCATGAGTGCGGGGTGGGGGATACCATGTTTGTACAATGCACAGTCCATGGGTAAAGGAAGGCTGGGCATGAAGTCTGCCCCCATGGAGACAGGCAGCCCAACCTTGGTTCACCTCATCAGTTTTTAAGGGGGTCTGGGTACTGGAGCCATGTGTTGGCCCCTCTGCCAGCTGGCTTGTGACAGCTGCAGCAGCTCAACAACCTGGAGCCCCTTCAGCATCTCTGTGGACCTCCATTTTCTGGTCCTTGTGGAATCGGTACAGGGCCAACCCTACATATGCCAATCAGTGCCAGAGAAACCTGGACTTGCAGCACACCAGCTGCAGCACCGGGGGAATGAATCCCCTCTTGCTTTGCTGTGTAGCCTCCTGTGTCACCCTTCTGGCCCACATGGGCCCAGCTCTGGGTGCCATTCTAGGGATACTCCATTTGGAGGCAATGGGCTCACACCCTACCCTTGTTGTTCTCCAAAGCAGGAGAAAGGACTTGGCCTTGGAAATGTAGGCTGCACTGATGGTAGCCAGGATGGTAGCCAGGATTTGGCATCTGCCCTGCCTTCCCTCCTGGCTTTGGCACTTGAGTCTGGGTTGCTTGGTTTGGTCACTAATGGAACCTTGTTGGCTACAGCCCACCGCAAAGGTCCTGCACCTGCTGCAGCAGCAATGAGGTGTCCTGGACCCCCTTAGGGTCACCACATGGACCTCTGATGTGTCTACTTGGGCGGGGTGTGCGTTTCATCTCAGGACTCCCATTAGGAAGTGCCACTCCCCTTCGTGGTACTGCAAGCAAGAGGTGCCACATATAATTTCTACTTTCTAACATTTTCCTTCACTGAGATAAACAGAACTTAGAGATTTAAATAAGTTTTATAAAAACAAAATATATAACCTATATCACTTCAACGTTTTAAACCATTGTAATATTTTTTATCCAGTAGGAATTCTGTCTGTAATTACTTATTTTACATTTGAACGTAACTAATGTAATGTATTTTGTGTGTATTTTACTATTGTAGTTTAATTTCATTTGCACTACTTACAAACAATTTTTTTTCAAATTCTGAGTTTTAATCAAGTGTTTATGGATAAGAGTTTTGTTGTACTTTTATTTCAGTTTTCCATTATGGCCTTATGAATACAAACAATAAAATCTATTCTTGCTATTATAAAGTTCAATGATTATGGACTATAGACTCAAGGATATAGCATTACATATCATACAGTAATGTGTATCACTTTGTTTAATACTGATCCATAAAATAATTAATAATTCAGGTGGCAGCCACTTCATCTGGCATGCTGGTCTGTCTGGTGAAGTAGGATCCTAGTGGCAGCCTGCCCATATCGGGCCATTGCAGGCACCTCCCCTGGGACTGTGGGAGAAGATCAGGGTACAACTGCTGTTCAGCTAGGGCAGCAACACGGCAGCTGCTGTGTGAATGACAGTGTTACTGACTCACATCTAACACATGCCTGCCCCGTGGACTTGGGCCCTGAGGATCAGCCCCTGGGAGCCACACACACCGCGGGGCAGGGGGCACCTACCTAGGAAGGTGTGCAGACCAAACAGAAGCCACTCTGCAGATTGGCTGGTACAATATTTATTCTTCTTAGAGCAGGGGACAATTCTGCTCTGCTGTGGGGAGAAAACAAGGAAGACAGTCACAGATGGGTGAAGCCATCTTTTTGTACTCAAGCTGGCAAGGAAACTTTCCTCCATACCCTCTCCAGCAGGCTCAGGAAGCCCTTTCATGCTCCTTGTTCATGAAGTAGCAGCCAGGGACACTCATGTCTGGTACTCCTGGCTGCCCTTCTGGGTTTGTTTGTTAATTTATAGAGACAGTCCCTCCCTCAGACAGCAGAGTTATTCTGGGTTGGTAAAACATTCTGCATCTGATCATTCCCAATGTTTGGTTTTCATTGTTTCTTGTAAATGCTTTGTGAAATTTGCGTTTTAGGTGTTGAGGTGCGAGAGAAGGAGCCAGATTATGAACATAGTTTCCTACCAGTCTTTCATTTAAAAAAGAAAACAGATTCTCTATAAAAATGTCTATCAGGAACTAAATTTGAGAGGGGGGAAAAAGGCTGCTTTCTCATAAGATCAAAATATGCTAGTTTTATAAGCATATTTTATGTACACAAAATACAATTAAGTAACACATTATTTAGAAACAATTGTCCAGAGCTAAGAGTTAAGTGTCTGGGAGCTAGAGGCAGCGTGTTTGTGAGCTTTATCCAAAGGGAGGGAAGAAAGTTAAAATTCATAAATGACTTTGTAGAATCAAGGTGGCAATACAAAATGAGGGTCACAATAAACTTCTTTGCTATTCGGGGTCTTTTATTGTTCCATATGAATTTTTGGATTGCTTCTTCTATATCATTGAAGAGTGAAATTGGGATATTGGTAGGTATCACATTGAATTTGGATATAGCCTTTGGCAGTATTGCCATTATCATGATGTTAATCCTCCCAATCCAGGAGAATGGGAAGTTTTTCACTTCCATAGCTCTGCTTTAATTTTCTTTTTCAGGTTTTTAAACTTCCCATCATAGAGGTCCTTCACCTCTTAAATTAACTCCTAGGTATTTTATTTTTTGTGTGGCTAGTAAAAATGGGTTGCTTTCTTAATTTCAGCTGCACTCTTATCGTTATTAAATTAAAAGCCTTTATTTTCTGAGGGTTAATTTTATACTCTGCTAGTTTGCCAAAGTTTCTGATCAGCTCGAGTAACTTGGGAATGGAGTCCATGGGTTTCATTATATACAAGACCATGTCATCTACAAAGAGGGAGAGTTTGATTTCATCTTTTGCTATTTGGATCCCTTTAAGATTGCATCTTATATTATTGCCCCAGCTAGCATTCTAATACTAAGTTGAAAAGGAGTGGAGAAAGCAGACATCCTTATCTCATTCCTGAATTTATAAGAAATGGGTTTAACTTCTCACAATTAAGTATAATGCTGTTTGTAGGTTTGTCAATTCTTAGCAGAAAGAACAGCACTAGAGCAATATCAGTTCCAAATTTCAAATGCTACTAAAAAGAGATAGTAATAAGAACAGCTTGGTTCTGGCACAAGAACAGACCTGAGGACCAATGGAGTAGGACTGAAGACTCAGAAATGAACCCCCTGACCGATAGCCACCTAATCTTTGTCAAGGGATCTAAAAAAAGAGAATGGAAGAAAGACAGCCTTTTGAGTAAATGGTGTGGGCAAAATTGGTTAAACACCTGTTAAACTAAAGCTGGATCCATATATAACATCCTACACAAGAATCAACTCCAAATGGATGAAAGACCTTAAAATAAAAGAGGACAACATGAAAACATTACATGAAGGAATAGGATAAACTAGGGCTTTTTAGCACATACTGAAATTTTCTTAGTAGAGAGCCAGAAACATAGAGTAAAGAAAAATCAGTGAAGAAATTCATTCCTTAATTCATCTCTTTATGAAACAAGTAATTTACTATTACAAGATGCGATGGAATTATAAATTCCAAGTGCTAATGCAGTCTGTATTTAATAAACATATTACAATAGTTAATAAAAAGAAATCAAAGAAAGGTTGGACAAATGGGATTACATGAAACATGAGAGCTTCTGCAAGGCAAAGGTCATAGATAGCAATATCAATAGAAAGCACACATTCTGGGAGAAGATCTTCACGAGGTATAAAACGGACAAGGTCTTATATCTAAAATATACTTAGGACTCAAAAAACTAAATCCCCAAACAGCAAATCTTCAATGAAACAACTGCTCGATGATTAAGTGGGCTAAAAACATAGAGAGAGACTTCTCTGAAGAGGAAATAAAAATGACCATTAGACACATGAAGAAATGCTCAACTATTCTAGCCACAAAAGAAATGCAGATCAAGACAACATTGTGAATGCACCTTACTCTAGTTAGAATGGCTATAATCAAGAAATTTAATAACATTTTGGAGGGGATGTGGCTAAAACGGAACCCTATTACCTGGGAGTGTAATCTTGTTTAACCACTTTGGAAAGCAGTGTGGAAGTTCGTCAAAAGACTCCATGTAAAGTTCCCCTATGTCCCAGCAATCCCATTTTCGGGCGTTTAGGCATTTACCCAAATGATCACAAACAAGGTCATACCAAAGTTGCCTGTGCAACCATGTTTATTGCAGGATTATTCACCATAGCTAAGAGCTAAGATATGGAACCAACCTCGATGCTCCTCAGTTCATGAATGGATCAAGAAAATGTGATACACACACACACACACACACACACACACACACACACACACACACACACACACACAGAGGAATGCTATTCCTCCATTAGAAAGAATGAAATTGTTACATTTGTTAGGAAATGGAAAGACTTGGTAAACATTACATTAAGTGAAGTAAGCCAGACCCAAAGAAACATACGTCCCATGGTTTCCCTCGTTTGCAAGGACTAGGACATGTCTAGGACAAGCAGAGAAGGTCAAATGCTATGAACGTATAACCATATAAGATGACATTAAGTGAAAGGTACCCCAAGTCAGACACACAAGTGATTTTTTCTTTCTTGTTTTTGTTTTTAGTATACTTATAATGCACTATATGATTCTTTTGTAGGTTCATCCCCCCATGGTATAATCCCTGTTTTCAGTTTATTTGATTCCAGTGTTCTGCATTTTTATATACATTTTTGTAATTTGGGGAGTGGAAAGGTTACAGCAGAATGCTGAAATAGGGATGCAGGTTGACCCATTGGGATGATGAGATGTACAGGACAGTGTGTCGAAAATCAATTTACAATGTCGGGTAGGGGTAAAGGAGGGAGGAGTTGGAGAGTTGGAGAGGTAAAGGATAGTAGGGGAAAAACAAAGGAGGAGGTAACAACGCTCAATAGGAAATGTACTTATTACCCTACTCATGAAACTGTAAACCCTCTGTATAGTATTTTTACAATAAACAATATAAAACTCTCTTTCTGGTATAGATTTCCAGTGTTGTCTTCGGCATTGCATTTTTTGCCTTTTCTGGTTGTGGTTAGGTCCATCTGCCTAGTGGATCAGTAGTCTTCAAGGCTTCTTGGTCCTGAAGTGGGACATGGATTATCCAGTGATGGATGGAGCTAGGCCAAGGACAGGACAAAACCAATTCCAGGGCATGGCTTCTTCATTGCCCTCCCACCCCATGGAACTAGGATTTCAAGCAGAATTTCTCTGAATTTGACTCCAGAAAACAATCACTGAACCAAAAGGCAAGGTCACCAAACACCTCCCCTCTTCCCCCCATTTCCTCCTTTCTTCCTCCTTGGGAAAGTACATAATAATTTTGCAGGTTTTGGCAAACACACAAATTGCCCACCACCTCCCCTTTTAAACTAGGTTTAAAGTCACTAAGTCATGTAAATGGATAATGTTGCACTCATTATTCTGGACAACAACTTCAGGTTTTTGATGCTTTAATTTGTTGTTGGTGGTGGTGGTGGTAGGAGGGCCTAAACTCTGGGTCTGGTTGCTGTACCTGATGAGCTTTTCAGCTCAAGGCTAGTGTTCTACCACTTGAGCCACAGAGCCATTTCCACATTTTTCTGCTTATGTGGTAATGAGGAATTAAACCCAGGACCTCATGCATTCAGTAAAAGCACTCTATTGCTGAGTCTCCTTCCCAGCCTTAATGCTTCAATTCTTTAAATTTTATTTTTGTCAGTCCTGGGGTTTAATTTCAGAGTGTTAACATATCCTTCAGTTCTTCAGCTCAAGTGGAACCCTTTACCAACTGAGCTACAGTGCCAATTCCTGTTTTCAGATAAGCATCTTTCAGACATTCCTGCCAGGGTTTGCTTTAATCAGTGAATTTTTAAATTATATTTCTTCTATGTATTTATTGGAATATTCTAGTTTATCTGAAATTAAAGGTTTCTGTAAAACTTTGTCTTCAAGTATACAATAGTATTAAATATTACATTTACAATCTATTCTGTAGCAATGCATTGTGAAATTATTGGGTTAAGATGAAAATCTTGTTTGTAGAAAAATCCCATTAAAGTCCAAATGGGAAATATGCTCATTTCAGCAGCTTTGAGTCTCCTTCGAATTTATTTATTTATTTATGAAAATACCATACAGAGGGGTAACAATTATAAGGACAAGATAATGAGTACATTATTCATCAAGCATTGTTGCCTCCTCCTTTGTTTCCCCTTCCCATCTGTTCTCATCTCCCCCCCCCCCCCCCCCGCCCCCGTGCTCTTCAGTCACCCCTTTGCCCATCCCCCTTCCTCGCCTGCCAAGTTGTAAAGTTCATTTTTCTTTTATTTTTTATTTGTTTATTTTTTTATAGTGAGACTACCAAACAGACGAGTTACAATTACATGGGCAAGAAAATGAGTACATTTCTTATCAAGCATTGTTGCCGTCTCTTTGTTTCCCCTTCCTATACCTTTCCATACTACCCCCCTCTCCCCACCCGATTCTCCCCCTACCCCCCATCAAAGTTGTAAATTCGTTTTTCGACCTAACAACTTGTATATCTCATTGTTGCAATAGGTCCACCTGTATCCCTAGATAAAAGATTAGTTTTTTTCCCTTCCCCTCCACAAATTATACCAACATCAAATACCGTGAAAGCAGGGGCTATACTGTGGGGGAGGGACATACAAAGCAATATAGAAATCATCTTATAAATATGTTAGAAACAATAGCAAGAAAAAAAAAAACAACATTGAATCCTTATCTTGTGGTTCATTTCACCTAACACCAACTTGTGTGACCTTTTCTGCTTGTCTCAGACATATACTAGATATTGCAAATAAGGGAAACCATGGGACCTATGTTTCTTTGGGACTTGTTTACTTCACTTAATATAAATTTTTCCAAGTCTTTCCATTTCCTAATAAGTGGGACAATGTTACTTTTTTCTGATGGAGGCATAGAATTCTCTTGTGTGTGTGTGTGTGTGTGTGTGTGTGTGTGTGTATATATATATATATATATATATATATATATACATATATATATATATATATATACATATATATACCAAATTTTATTGATCCATGCAACTACTGAGGGGCATCTGGGTTGGTTCCATATCTTAGCTATGGTAAATAATGGTTAATAAACATAATTGTGCTGGTAGCTTTAATATGGTCTTGTTTGTGACCATTTGGGTAAAGGCCCAAAAGCCGGATTGCTGGGTCATAGGGGAGCTCTATGTGGAATCTTTTGAGGAAGCTCCATACTACTTTCCAAAATGGTTGAACAAGTTCACATGCCCACCAACAATGCTATAAATTTCCCTTATGCCCACATCCTCTCTAGCATCTGTTGTTATTAGAGTTCTTGATTTTAGCCATTCTAACTGGGATGAGGTGGTATCTCAGTGTTGTTTTGATTTGCATTTGTGTTATGGCAAAAGAGGTTGAGCATTTCTTCATGTGTTTATTGACCATGCTTCTTTCATTTTCAGAGAAGTTTCTCTTTAAGTCTTTAGCCCACTTATTTACTGGGCAGTTGTTTTATTGAGGATTTGTTGTTGGGGGATTTAATTTTTTTTGAGTTCAAGGTATATTTTAGATATGAGACCCTTGTCTGTTGTATGGTAGTGAAGAGCTTCTCCAATCAATGGGCTTTCAATTGCTCTTGCTAGCTATGTCATTTGCCATGCAGAAGCTCTGCAATCCAATTTGTCCAACTTTTCTTTGATTTGTTGTAATTCTGGGTCTCTATTAAGAAAATTTCAGCCTGTGCAAAAGAGACCTACTGTTTCTCCTATTCCATTCTTTAATGTTTTCAGAGTGTCTGTTTGACTCCAAGGTCTTTGATCCATTTGTAGTTCATTCTGGTGCAAGATGATATATAAAGATCTAGCTTTAGTTTCCTACAAGTTGTTAACCAATTTTGCCAGCACCATTTACTGAAGAGATTGTGTTTCTTCCATTCTAATTTTTTAGCTCCCTTATCGAACATTAGATGTCTATAGGTATATAGGTTCATTTCTGGGTTTTCATTTCTATTCCATTGGTCCTATGGTCTGTTCTTGTGATAGTACCAAGCTGTTTTAATTACTATGGCTTTGTAGAAGAGTTTGAAATTTGGTATTGATATTCCTCCAGCTCTGTTGTTTCCGTTAAATATCGTTTTTGCTATTCGGGGTCTTTTATTGTTCCATATGAATTTTTGGATTGCCTCTTCTTTTTACTGAAAGAATGAGGCTGGAATATTGATAGGTATCATATTGAATTTGTAGAAAGCCTTGGGAAGTATTGCCATTTTCATGATGTTGATCTTTCCAATCCAGGAGCATGGGAGTTTTTGCCACTTTCTAAGTTCTATTTTGATTTCCTTTTTCAGGTTTTTAAAGTTTTCATCATAGAGGTCCTTCTTTTCTTTGTTAAGTCCAAGGTATTTTATTTTTTGTGTGGCTATTACGAATGGAGTTGCTTTCCTGATTTCAGCCATACTTTTCTCATTTTTGGCATACAGAAAAGCCATTGTTTTTTGAGGGTTAATTTTATAGCCTGCTACTTTATCAAAGTTTTGAATCAGCTTGAATAATTTGGGAGTGGAGTCCATGGGATTCTTTAAATCCAAGTTCATGTCATCTGCCAAGAGGGAGAGCTTCTTCTTTCCCTATTTGGATTCCCTCTTATATTTGAATCTTATCTTATTGCTGTACCTAGCCATTCTAATACTAGTTTGAAGAGAAGTGGAGTGAGTAGACATCCTTATCTCATTCCTTAGTTAAAAGGAAATACCTTTATTTTTTTACCATTAAGTAAAATGGATGTAGATTTGTCATATACATCCTTTATTGTATTGAGGAATGTTCCCTGAATTCTTAATTTTTCCAGAACCTTCATAATAAAGGGGTGTTGGATCTTGTCAAATCCTTTTTCTGCATCTATTGAGGTAACTATGTGGTTCTTATCCTTGCTCTTGCTGATGTGAGTTGTTGTTTTAATTGATTTGCATATATTTAAGCAGCTTTATATCCCTGAAATGAATCCTGTTTGATCATGAAGTATGATTTTTTGGATGAATTGTGAAAGTCGATTGACCAATATTTTGTTGAGAAGTTTTGCATCAATGTTCATCAAAGAAATGGATCTATAGTTCTCTTTCTTTGATGAGTCTCTGCTTTGTTTGGGGATGAGGTTTATGATGGCTTCATAGAATGAGTTCGGTAGTGAACTTTCTCTTTCAATTTCATTGAAGATTTGGAGAAGTATTGACGTAAGCCCTGCTTTGCAGGCCTTGTAGATTTCTGCTGTAAAACTATCCAGTCCAGGGCTTTTCTTAGATCGGAGTTCTCTTATTGCTATTTCTATTTCGTTGCTTAATATGGGCCAGTTAAGATGGTTTAACTCATCTTGTTTTAGTTTCGGCATGTCTATATTTACTAGGAAACAGTACATTTCTGACACGTTCTCAAACTTATTAGCATAAAGGCTTGAGAAGTATTCCTTATAATGTACTGAATCTTGGTTGAGTCTGTGGTGATGTTTCCATTCTCATCTCTGAGTTTATTTATTTGAGTGTGTTCTCTTGTTCTTCTAATAAGATTTGTTAAGGGTCAGTCAATTTGTTAATTTTTCAAAGAACCAACCCTGTTTTGTTGATTCTTTCTATGATTTTTTGGATTCTAATCCATTTAGTTTTGAATTATTTTTAATTATTTCTTTCCATCTACTGGATTGTGGTTTTTCCTGCTGCTCTTTTTCAAGGAGGCTCAGATGTCTCATTAAATTGTTGGTTTCAGGTCACTCCAATTTGTTGATGTAGGAACTCAGAGCTATGAACTTGCCTCTGAGTACTGCATTTGCTCTGTCCCAGAGGAGTTGGCAATTTGAGTGTTCATTATTATTGAATATTATAAACATTTGAATTTCGTTTCTGATCTCTTCCATGACCCATTGGTGTTTCAACAGTGTGTTGCTCAGCCTCCATGTATTACAGGACTTTCATTAGTGGCTTTTGGTGTTTAGTCCTAATTTTATTCCCTTGTAGTCTGAGAGAATGCAAGGTATAACTGCAATGTTTTTGGATTTTATAAGTTTAATTTGTGACCTAAATGTGGTCTCTCTTGGCAAAAGTTCCCTGTGTGCTGAGTGAAATATTCGGTAGATTTCTGTTAAATCTATGTGATCTATGCAGTTTTTTATATCCATGGTTTTTCGGTTGATTTTTTTTGCCGAGTTCATATATCTAGTGGGGAGAGTGTATTAAAGTCCCCAACAATTAATATCTTTGCATCTATGGGAGATGTGAGAAAAAATATAATTTCTTGGATAAATTTGGGTGCTCTTATGGGGAATAGATATTTAGAATTGTAATATCCTCCTGAAGGAGAGATCCCTTAAGTAGTATATAGCGACCTTCTTTATCTCTTCTCACTAATTTTAATTTGAAATCTCTTTTATCTGATATTAGGATTGCAACTCCTTCCTGTTTATGAGGCCGTTTGCTTGTTAGATTTTGTTCCAGCCTTTCACTTTCAACGTGAAACGTGTTTGTTTTTATGAGCAAGTTATGGCTTCTGAATGCAGCAGACAGAAGGATCTTTTTTTCACCGAACTAGACAATCTATGTTGCTTAATTGTATTGTTAAGTTTGTTAATGTTGGGAGACAGTACTGAGAGATATTTGGGAGTTGCTGCCATTTTATGCACCTTCTTGAGGGCTGCGCCAACTGGTTTCTTACTATGGTTCTTGGATTCTCAATTTGGGTGCAGTTTCTTACCCTTTATTGTGGTCCTGTTGGTTTTCTCTGTGTATGACATCTTTAAGTAACTTTTGTAAAGCTGGTTTGGTAAAGATATTTTGTTTCACTTTTTCTTTGGTATGGAAAGTTTTTATTTGTCCTTCAGTCATGAAGGAGATTAAAACAGGGTACTATTTTCTTGGTTGATAGTTGTTTGTCTTTAGGGCATGGCCTACATCATTCCAGGTTCTTCTTGCTTTAATTGTCTCTGCTGAGAAATCTGAGGTGATTCTAATTGGTTTCCCTTATAGGTGATTGATCTATTCTTCTTGACAACTTTGAGGCTGTTTTCCTTGGTCTGAATTGATCCTGTGGGGATTAGAAGGTGTTCATATGATGTCCTGTTCTGGTCTGGTCGATTTGGGGTTCTAAAAGCTTCTTTTATTTGAATAGGCCTATCTTTTTGCATGTTTGGGAAGTTTTCTGCTAGAATCCTGTGAAACAAAGTTCCTAGACCTTCTGTTTCTAGGTGCTCCTCTACACCTATTATCTTCAGATTAGGCTTTCTGATGGTGTCTTCCAAATGTTGAATAGATCTATCATATTTCTTGGATTTGTCTTAGATAGTTGCATGTTCTCCCTCTATAATATATAGAGTGTCTTCAATCCCCGAGTTTCAGTCTTCTGCATGGTCTAACCTATTCTCAAGAATTTCTACTTTGAGAGCTGGGAAGGTGGCTCAGTGGTAGAGCACTTGCCTTGCATGCATGAGGCTCTGTGTTCAATTCCTCAGCACCACACAAGCAAAATAAAAAGCCGGAAGTGGCGCTGTGGCTCAAGTGGTAGTGTGCTAGCCTTGAGCTGAAGAGCTGAGGGACAGAGCCCAGACCCAGAGTTCAGGCCCCACGACCACACCCCAAAAATAAATAAATAAATAAATAAAAGAATTTCTACTTTTTAAACATTTTTCTTCCTTCTAATTGGTTGGCATTGATGGCTTCAAATTCTTCGATGGAGCTTTGTTTTAGATCTTGTATGAATTTGTTTACTTCCTTAATTTCGTCTTCAGTGTTTATTCTCAAATCACTTAGTTGATTGGTTATGGTTTCCTTGGACTCTCATTCTTTCTGTTGGGCTCCATTCAACATTCCCTTTCGGGTCTCCCTGACTTCATTCAGCTGTCTTTTAATGGATTCCATGAATGCCTCTATTTGGTATGAAAGTAACACCAGATTTGTGCTAGAACACTATTTTTAGGCAAGCATCAACCAAAGTCCTGTAGTTGCACAATCAAAAGTTGACAGATACAATCTATTTCACAGGTACTATCTATTCAATGTAAAACAACAATGTATTAATGGGCTAAGAACAGCAAAGTAGAATTTGGCAAACCAGAAATTATTAGTTTTAGGGAGAAAAGTGGGAAAATAGGATTAGAGAGATGTAGAAAGGTAAAAGGAGAGTGAAATTAACCAAGTCCTAATCTCAAAGAGGAAAATAGATTGGACAAAATGATAGGAGAAAGAGAAGAGAAAATAAAAGAGGCAAGAAAAAATGGAAAAACAAAAATTTAAATTTAAAAAGTGAAACACAAAAATGATGCAAGTTTAAAGAGGAAATATTGAGAGAAGAACAGGAATAGGATGAGAGGAGCGGACAAGTAGAAAGGAGATATGAAGAACTAAAAATACTTAAAATAAAAATAAAAAATAATTATAATATTATATAGGTATTATGAGATAATACTGTTATTAAGGAATTTAAGCCTAAGAGTTTTTGAAATAATTAATAAATTTTTGGATTAAGTGTGTGAAAAATGTGGAATAAGGTCTAATAATCAATAAAGGGTATATCTGAGAATGAGGAGAACAGCAATTAAGTCACCTAAAAAAGAATGAAGAGAAGAAAAAGTGAAAAGAATGAGAAAGAAAGGAAAAAGATCAAAATTCAGTAGAGATAAAATAAAAATACAAAAGTGCACACACATATACACCTAAAATAAAAATTATAAGAGGAAAAAACAGATTAATAGAAAACAATTTTCTTAAAAAAATTACAAGTTAATGAAAAGGTAAAAAGAAAGGGTTCTTGGGGGGGGGGGTGAATGGGAAGATCCTATATCTCCCTTGTGTCCATAACTAGTCTCTTGGTGGAGTCTCTGGTCTGCTTGTGGTGTTTGATTTTCCTGTGGCTTGATTGGTTTCTTAAGTTAGTTTGTTTGGCAGGCAGAAAAATGGTTTGCTTTACCCAGAATTTTGTGATCCTCCTCCCAGGCTAGTTCAGTGGGAGAGAGATCTGCTTTGTTTCTCACAAAAGAGAGAGTTGGCAGTTTCCTCTTGTTTGGAGATGCTGTGATGAGGCTAGGTTCTGGGTAGAGTTGAGGCCTTTCAGCAAACACTAGTTTTTCCCTGAGGGGCTAGCTTCTGAGACACTCACAGAGCCCAGCATGGAGCCATTCTCAGGGTTTATGATTACTGAATTTCAATTGATTGTCTAGGCTGCTATAAGGAGGGGAAGCCTCTGGCTCTGTTTACACAGTGAAGAAAGACATTCCTCTGGGGGCTGAGTTTTCACTGCCTGGGCTGGGTGACTTTCTCTTGAATGGAGCTGAGCCTGGCAAGTCAGGATAGGTTCTTGTGACCTGCTAAATGACTTTTGTTTTCCTCCAAGTCCTGGATTGGAGCTATATTCTCAGCCATGCCTTTGCCATTATCAAAGATGGAGATCTCAGGTAGTGGAACAGAGGGGAGGGGAGGGGGAGGGGTGACCTTGCCTCCTCTGCTCCCTGAGAAGGAGTTATTATGTCTTGGTTCCTGGGTTGTTTCTGGTCTGTGATCTGGAGGATGAAGATACCTTACCTGCACCTTGTCAGTTCTTGCTGGTGTTGGGTAGAATCCGATCACTCGCTGTGTCTGGCACATTTGTCCAGGACTCTCTGTGTTGTAGGTATGGCCACTGCTACTGCAAGTGCTCAGATCTGTTTCCTTACCTGGATTTTCCCTTTCTGGCAAAAGTCTCTGTACTGGGATGGCACACTTGGTGTAATTCTCCCGCCTAGGACAGTTCACTATTACACTAAAACTGCTTTATGGTGGGAGCTTGTTTAGCCTCCAGGTTCTCCTCTGCCATCTTCCTGGAACTACTCCTCTTTTTTTTCTCTCCAGTATATTTTCTTGTTTTGGAACAAGTGTGATGGACTGTCCAACCATTCAAAATGAAGCTTATTCCATTAATTTAATAGAAAAGGAATGCAGCCTGCTTACATCTCAAACCAACTTTGAGTATAATGTTAATCTGATAATTCACATCATTGAATTTTCAAAGTTGTATTAATAATTTTTTGTTAAACTATTCATTAAAGAGGTTCTAAATAGCAAGAATAAAAAACAATGTTTTGCTTTCTAAGAATGTAAAAAGCTAGTAATTCAATAAAACATATTCTATTCTTCCAAGATTCCATGGTGAAGAATTTCTCTTTTATCATAACCCTTACCACTGACCCCCTCCCATCAAAATTGTAAGCTTTATTCAGTTTTCTTGTTCCCGCATTCATTTTGGTACTAGGACGAATAATCTCCTTGTTGTATTTGACAATGAAATTCCAATTGTTGTTAGAGAGGTCAATACATATTGCCAAAGGCAGATTCATGGGCACATCATAGAGCATGAACTATTGAATATCATTAACGTGATCCTATTCAACTATTCCATCAATTAATAAAAATACCACATATATGTGCATATTCATATAATTTTTAAAATGCAATGTAGTTACATATCATATGTCATAAAATAATTCAGACAACTGGTAGAAGAGACTAAGCTCAACCTTTTGCATCGTTCCTAATACTATTTGTAAAATTTTCTTTCTCAGTAACTTTTACTGTAGGGCCTTCTTTTCCTAGCAATAAGTTATAAGTCATGTCCTTGGATTTTAGTCAACTTTGAGTAAGCTGTTTCTTTCCACCACCAGTTAGTCCCTCGAGTTAAATACCTGAGGAATAACTTGTTCCATTATGCCTGCAAGAGGAGTATCCAAGTCAACTGTCTGTGCCCACTCTTCGCTTGCTTTTTTGGGGAGAATGGGGTAACAGAGACAGGGGAGACAGAGGTGTCAAGGTTCAGATGGCTGGAACCATGGTGTTATGAATTATGGGTAGCAGAAAAGAGTAGTAGAGAGTAGGATACCAGGTAACGGTTAACTGTGATTGTAATTGCTGAGTTCCAGTGTAAGGAAATTGGTTAGCAGCAACAGCTTTGCAGGGGTTGGGGTAGCTAACACAGGTATCCAGAACTGTTTTGCAGGGACAAGGAAGCATAGACAAAGTGAAAGAGTAAAATAGTTGTGAGGGATTGTGGGGCACAATCAGGGTAACAAGGTCATGGGTGTGCAAAGTGGGTAGCCAGTACTGTGGGAGAAGCAATTGACATGGTGGCCTGATGTGGTGCAGAGCTCTGGGTTTGCCTGTCCAGTTTTGGCTGTTAGATCTTTAGAGAAAGTACCTCTAGCAGCTCATTATCAGCTTGTTGTGTTCAGGCACGTGCCATCTATAAATGTCTACTCCAAGGAGATTGCATTCTTTGACACCAACTATAGGATCTTTGCTCTAAGCATCCTGAGAGACCACACTCCACAATGCTACAGAAATGGCTCCACATAGTAAGCTGCAACAACCTCATACAACTCTTGCTGCTCCTCCCCAGTGTCAATTATCATGGTAGCAAGGGATCTGAGATGTGCTCAGCAGCAGTGCTCTGAGAAGCTACCAATTCTTACCATCCCAATTGGGGAGCTCCCTAGAGATGGGCAAGAGCACTTGCTGATGTTCTTCCAACTTCTCTCTGTGGCTATGCACAACCAGATTGTTGTACCTCAGGTGGATTACTTTAATGTCCAGGTAGCATCAAACTTGCTCTGTCTTCTCTCTCTAGGTGCTCTTCTTCTGTTTCAGCTGCCTCTCCATTTCCCAGGTAGCTCGCTTCATCTCCACATCTTTTGAATTGTGCTTCATATCAACCCGTGGCTTTCACACCAAGCCCTTCTATTTTCTCATCTACCTCTCTAGCTGCGAATCTGGTACAACAAGCTAATTTCTGTATCTGTTTATCAAGATTTGAGCCGGAATGCAAGATGGTACTAGCTAACTGAGAACATGGGGAGCTTCTTAAATACTTCCCTGCCATTCACTGCTCATTGAGAAAGACGCAAATGTGTCAGTCTCTCCTTCTCCATATCTGGTTCAGCAGAAGAAAGTGAATTCACAATGGAGCTACCAGACAGCTGCTATGTCAGCAAATGATGAAACCAAAGATAATTTAGTGAGGGGATACTTACCAAGTGTACTAGGATAAATGCACATATTTGTGGGATATTACTAAGAACTTTCATCAAACTGGTTATTTTATGCCCAAAATGGTAGACCAGTGTTAATCTCTCCCTGAGATCTTCCTGTTCTGAAGACCCTGAGGACTCCTACATACAACTCAGACCTAATGACATGGGTAAATAAAACCATAGGTGAGTATGGATTAGTATTTTGAACGTGTGGTAAAGTGTTGTCTTGTCATGACCACCATGAAATCAATGTCCTTTCTCTGACCTACATCATATCTCTTTATTTGGCATAATTGGCAGATTTCTTAGTGTGTTATTTTCTTCTGTTAGTTCAGTGCACAAGTTAAAACATTAAGCATGCCAAACCATGGGTTTCCATTGTCCTAGTAGATGTTTTGCCTTCTAGGACCTTCCTTCCAGGTAACTCTTTGTTTAGTATATTGCACAATGCCCCAATCAATGAAATCATTTTGAGCCTAGGAGAAAATCTCCATTTGTAAAGCAGTACACATAAGAAGGAGATGATACCCCACACACAAATGCTCCAGGAGAACAGAGTGTAAGGGTGTCTACATATTTGGGAAATAGGATTCTGAGGGGTGGAAAGGGATGAGTTTAGATAGCAAACCTAGAAGTAATTATAAGTTTCTGAATTTCTAACCTTTTTTCCTTCTGCCCCTCAGATTCAATTCAAGAAGTGGTGGAATGTTTATGATCACAAAAAGGAGTTTTTAATCCCAGGCCCAAACTCTAGGTGTTCTTGTTACATCTTCCTACCTACCCCTGATGTAAATTGTCAGAAGGGCAAAGGCGAAGGGAGCCCCTTGCTCAGGAATATAAATGGAGCATTCAAGTAACTGCAGTCTCTGACTTTCTATTTTGAAGGTAAGATAAAAGGAAGTTTGAGATTTTAAGAAATCAGTTTCTAGGCTCTATGGTTCCTTCTGACTTCTTTCCCTCCTTCTATGTTTTGAGAGCCACAGTTAGTACAGTGCTTCTGTCTCTTAGAGGGCAATCCTTCTCTTCATACCATGCTTAAAGTAGACAATAGGTGGAAGCTGCCAATAAAAAAAAAAGCATGAAATAGCACACAATGAGTGCTTTTCCTGAATTCCTAGACCTAACAAGTTCCCAATTCTGAAGAGAATGTGATTATGGGTGAGTACTAACAACATCCACTGAATGGTGAGCTTGGAACTCTTTTCCCAAGGCAGGTTCTGTCCAGGTTATTAGGATGGCTGAGATCTACTGAATCAATGAACTTACAGACCATGCAAAACAGAAAATTCTAAGAGATTGAGATCCCAAAAAGAAACTGGACCAAGAAGAGAAAACTTATCATTGCTGAAAAAGGAGGAAGACTTAACTAGGAGAATGTTCTTCTGAATACAGATATGGGTATAATTATAAGGAAGTTTTAAGTAGTGGCTCATCAGTAGAAACTATCAAGTCAAACCTCACTAAACTAAAAATAAAACTTATAAAATAAAAAAAATCTATTTGGATTTCAGTACTAACATCTGTTTTAAGGAGTGTGATTGTGGTGTGTGTGGGTGTGGGTGTGTGTGTGTGTTTGTGTCTGTATGTGTGTGTGTGTGGTGTCTGAGATTATTTACAGGACAACATTAGTTCTTAAAAATCATCATATTGTCAATATTCTTTAGGTTTCCCACTCATATCTGGTGGCGTTCTAGCTCTACCACGTGAAACACACAATTCTCGCTTCCTTCTGGTTAAATGGAGATAAAGATATTATGGATATGTCAACCTGGGTTGGTTTCAAACTATGATCTTCAGATCTTATTCTCTGGAGTAGGTAAGGTATAAGAGTGAGCCAATATGCCCAACCCAGTATTTCCAGTGAGTTACATAATCTTTCTGAATCTCAGTTACTTCCTGGGTGCAAAGTGAAAAGAATTACTGTGTGAACCTTAGAATCAGGTGGGAGTTATGACTGGGTGTAGGAAGTATACGTGTTTGGGATGTGTGTACAGAGCCTGACACTCTCATAAAACTACTGATGTTTATATTGAAATGTATTCCAGGAATTGAAACAAGAGGAATTTTTTTTGTTCTAGTTTATCCATTTATGGCATTGAGGGAGCCAGAGATAGTCAAGTAGAACAGGGAAACAAATGCAGCACTTGTACACTGTAGCTATTGTGTTCACAACGAGCTATACGACTGTGGACAGGGACAGGAGAGATGGGATTGTCAAACAGGAAATGAACTCATTACCTGACTTACAAAATGGTTATCCATATAACAATTTTAAAAGTACAATAACAATTTTAAAAGTCCAGATTGATGATGATCTTCTCCAGTTTGTGTAGGTGTCCTTAAGACTCAGGCCCACCGATGGAGTTTTTGAACGTCAATTTATATGATAATTAATATAAAGCCATAATCTCTTAAGAAATGTTGTAACAAGTAGTTCATTCTTAGTAGTGGTTTCTCTTTGAGTAGCAATTCTATATGTTGTTGGCCGAGCTAATGTTTTACTTTCTGTTTTTCATATTTGTTAGGTGTTGAAATCCCTCTTAAAGTTTTGCAACAGAGTTCTGCTGTATCTTGGCACCCTGCCCCTAACTAAAATGGTAATCAACCTTTGAAATTCAGGTACTTGAGTATGAGTTTTATTTATTTAATTTGTTGATGATGGTGAACTGTCGCTGTCCTTCAGCTCTTCAGCTCAAGACTAGTGCTCTACCACTTGAGCCAAAGTACCTCTTCTAGCTGTTTCTGCTTAGGTGGTGCTGTGGAATCAAACCTAGGGTCTCATGCATTCAAGGTAAGCTGTCTACCACTGATCCAACTTCTCAGCCCCCACAAGTGGTATATTTGTGCAAGGGTCTATCAAACAAATCTATTGAGCAAATGTATTCATTAGCCACTAGACATAATCAAAATTATGAATTATCTGATATTTTAATGAATAAAACTGTTATCATTGTTACTAGGAATTATTTGTCTCCCCATGCTGTAAATATGGAGGAGGTATTTTAAACTAAAACTACCAAAGTAATTTTAATGTCTTGGTGCTAACAAATCTGTCCAGGTGTTATTACACTAAACAGAGAATTCAAAATGATTTTTCTTCATAAATACAGAGATTAAAGGACTTATAATACTTATTTCAAAATGCAAATTAAAGGGAAAATCAGCCAGGAGGTAAAATTTATATTGAATGTTAATTTTTGAAGATGAAAAGAAGATCTTAGATGGAAGACTAAAAGCAACACACTATCAGAGCTCTTTATGCTGAATTATAAAAAAAGAAGCTTTAATTGAAAAATTGACCTGGAATGTGCACATCAGGCAAAGGCAAGCAATCAGAGCATACCACCAAGAAAGAAACGCCATAATGTATATCTTAGAAAAAAGAAACAAGTACAGACTCGGGCTCAACATCCTTATCCTTGATTTTAATGATACACATATACCCCCCTACACGCAGATGCACTCACACACACACACACACACACACGAACACATGAGAATGTATGCAACAGCTCAACCTACTCACTTCCATTCAACATGAATCAAAGATCTTCCTGTAATATTTGAAACTTTAAAAGTTTCAAGTCTTGTAAGTAATTGATAACAGATGCATAAGCAATTATTTTCTGAATAGACTCTGCTATAGAAATGAGAGTTCATGATGGTTATAACTACTTAAACATCTTTGAATCTCGAAAGAATTAAACAAGAGACAATCCGAATTTTGAAACTATATTTCTACCAGCTATTCTTCAAAGGCTTAATAAGAGGTTACAAAATCCAACATTAAATATTAAATTAATACAACTAATACTTGTGTAAGCGAAGTGAAAGACATTGATCAGTGACCTATGCTGCCTCCATTTCTAAACCGGTTGCACATTGTGGAGCCTATGATTCTGCTGGGCCAGGCCCACAGTTGTCTTCCCCAGAGCAGTGGCCCTGCAGGGGTTGCCACTGGGAGCTGTGTGGAGAAGAGGGGAGGCTTAGGGGGAGGCCAAGCTGGGGTTGGGGATGGGAGTAGTAGGGAGAGTACGGGAGGCCCTGACAGAGGCTGGTGAAGGGAGGAAGGAGGCAGTAGGCCAATGGCTCAGGAAGCAGCAGCCCCAAAGGCAGTTGGGTTCTGGGGAGTGTCTGTGAGGTGCGGAGTTAGGCCCCTGGGGCCTCGCGGCTGGGTGAGGAGAGGAAGGAGTCTCAAATCCCACCCTAACAGGCAGTGAGAAATGAGACAACCAGTGGCTGAAGAATTTCAAGTAAAAAGGCAGGGACTTGTAGGGAAACTCTGGGGGTGGGAAGGGCAGCAGTGCTGAACCAGTGGTTGTCATGCCTCTCTGGGGCCCTTGAAGTGAGTGAGGGCCACCTCTGCTGTGCACTAGGCCTCACTCTCGCCTTGAAGCAGGCACCAGGAATCTCAGGCACAGGCTCAGCCTGCCCCACAGAGCTGGCTTGCCATGAGTGTTGGGGACCGGGCAGCTGCTGGGAGTTTATGTGCAGCAGGGCAGAGGAAGAATGGCTGGTGGGCACTGCTCCACCCTAGCCAGGCACAGGGCCACTGGGGAAGTTCTGGCTCTGGATCAGGACCAGGGACTGCCCCCCAGACAAGTGGCCTCTGGGGACTTGGGTGGTGGTTGCTATGTGTGGGCTTGGAAATTCCTTAACATGGCCAAGGAGTCTCCACGGATAGGCATATTTGCTCCTGTGCCTCTCCTATCTTCTGGATTCCCACTGTCCTCCTGTTTCATGCCATGTCCAACTATAGGACTAAACTTCCCCAGCCTCTAAGAGGCCATCCCGGAGATGCTCACAGGGCTTCCCACCTCTGGTTCACCATGCATGCAGGGCTCACAGGGTGCCATCCTCCAGGCAAAATGTACCCCCATTTCAGCTTGGAAGAGGGGAAAGCTTCATTGTCCCAGATACAGCTGCCCTTGGAGTTCTCTGTGTACACTATTCTTGTGCTGAGAAAACTATCCCCAAAGACTACCAAGCCATTTCCGATGCGAGCACACGAGGGTCATTTATTGCAAGCTCGAGCCTGGACTCACAACTGTAGGCATCACAGTGGGCCAGAGTTGAGAGCTCTGAACCTTGAGTTAACAGGGTTTTTATAGGGCATAGGGCTGAAGTAAGTGGGTGCATAGCTTGTCAGTTACATGATTGGTTTACATTTAATGAGTTAATATTGTAACAATCTTATTGGCTAACATGTGCAGGCTTAGCAGTAAGAAGCAAATTATGGTAACTATGGAATCTTAAGAAACTTCTGTAGCTTTAGGTACCTTCCTGTCTTCCGCTTATGGCTATTGCTAGGAGAGTTACCGGAAGAATGTTACTGGGACATTTCATGGTTTTTCCAGGAACCTGAGTCCTAACTTTCAGTAAAAGTCTTTACAATGGATACTTTCAGTAAATGCCTTCACAATGGATACTTTCAGTATAGGCCTTCAAAATGGACTAAGTCCAGAATGGCTATACTTTGGCTAAGGTCTCTCACTAGGTGTGTGTGTGTGTGTGTGTGTGTGTGCGTGTGTGTGTGTGTGTGTGTGTGTGTGTGTGTGTGTGTTTGGTGTGAGAGAGTCAGACACAGCTGAGGTTTGGTGTAAAACCCTTCTTCCTTTCAGCATTGAGTTTTGGTATCTAGTGGTTGTTCCTTCTCCCGAATTCTGAACTCTAAATTTCTTCTTCTATATAGTTTTATCCTTAGATCTTCTTAGTATTCAGATTCCTAATATCTGCTTGTGAACTTCAGAATTTGCTTCATAAAGGGGGTGCCTTTCTTCTTACTTTTATGAAGCCCTTTGCTCTATTTAAATGGAGCATGTGCTGTGTTAGTGGTTTTACTTAGCCCAGACTGTTGTGGCCCAGGCTGTGACTGTTAGTTCTGAGATTAGTTTAGGCTAATATGACATACTATCATTTCAGTCTATCTAGTGAAAAAAGTTCAGCATCTTTATTGAAACAATTTCCTGGCTGAAAACAAACAAAAATTCCAGTGGTATAAATGTACAATCTGTTGATCTTAGTTAATTGTTCACCACAGCATTGAAAAAAAATCTTCTTACTAAAGTGAGTATTTTGAATATGAAAAAAATCAATTATTATAGAACTTAAAAACTGATCAAATACCAAAAGAAAAGCAAAGACATTGATCAGGAATGCAGTACAAATGTAAGTGTTTAATAAATAAATGAAATGTTTGAGATTCTTATCCACATAGGAAATACAAAGGAAAATATATAGGAAAGTCACTGAAATCCCATCCTACAAAGCAGAATAGCTATCACCACTCGAATAAATAAACATCTGGACAGGTTGAAATAAATCAGGAACTGTATTTGGTTTTGTGATATTGTAAACTAGTGCAACCCATAAGAAGATCATAATGGAAGTTTGGACAATACCAAAAAGACACATGTGTTGACGACCTTTACTGCAACCTTACTACATAAAGAAGGAATATAAATTAACATCAACATCCATGTGCATGGCAGCAAGAAAAAAAGCTGTGTAATCAACCTAGATGCACAAAAAAGAGGGAATAAAGGAAATATGCTATTCATAATTAAAAACATGTTCTGGTATATAAATGAAGTAAATTTCTCCAATATCACTGCTAAATATTTTTGGATGTATACCTAATCCTAATTTCACAGGTTTTATGGCTTCGTGTTTTTCTTTAAAAAGGACCTCCATATTCAATTTTAGAGGAGTTTCAATAGGTTGAAGATACCCTATAATATGTGGATATTAGAAAAAATTTAAATATCAATGAACACATAAAGGACCATCATATACAGTTTGTAACGATCCAATTTTAAGAAGGCAACAGTTGGGGGACAAGACAAAGTTAGAAGCCTAATAACAAAAACACAGACATGGAACATTTTTTAAAAATGTGCAACTGATTAGTGCTAATACTAACAAAATATTTTCCTCAAGTTTTAAAACTGAAACAATTAAAATAATACTTAATAACATCAAATAAGTATGCCATGGAAGAAAATGTACCTTAGATATATGTTTCCTCATAATTTGTTTTAATTTATAAATAATGGATTAATGGAAAATGCGATTACATGTCTGAAGATGATAACACATTCAAGTATCATTGATTGAATCCAGCAAAGGAAAGTAACAGAGAAGTAGAGAAAACGAACAACCTGGGGCATAGATGAAGACACTCAGTAGAACTTTGTGAGGAAAAAATGTGTTCCCTTTTTCTCATCAACATTGAGCTAAGACAGCTACCGTTTGACAGAACACTTGCAATGTAGTCAGAACAGTGGAGTTACTAATTTAGGCAGTAATTTATTACTTTTATTCGCTAATCTTATGAAGTGATTCCCAAATGATGTGAGTGATCCTAGATTTTCTGAGCCCTTTTTAACCCAAAATTTTTAATTCCTTCCCCTGCCAATAATTCTTCTGCTATTCTCATTTCTCCTTGTTTCTGAACACAACTCCTGTGACCTTTTGGCTTATGGGAAATATGAGGATGATCTGGAATCTGAGGAACCTCGACTCCAGCTTGGAAGATCTGGTAAAAGACCTCCACCTGGAACTCAGAATCAGACATTAATTGACCTCTTTTGAAATAGAGAAACTCAATCCCTCAGGCAAGATCTATCATTCCTTGACATTCTCTGAAGAGATTTGGTACTTGAGCACAATTCAGAGAATGAGCTTTCCCACCACTCACCACAGCTTTGTCAGGAGGAATAGGTTCAAAACTAAAAGTCACCTCAGTTCTCACAGGGCCAGTCAGAAACCAAGAGATCACATTTTCCTCCTCATCAGGCACCTTTCTGGGAGCAACAGAGTCTGGGCAAAGTCTATGATGGGGATAAAGTGAGACTGGGCCTAAGGAGTACCCAAAAGAATGACCCTCTCTTTGACTAAAAGTGAGTTGTGCAGTGAGACATGACAACTTCCTTTATATATGAATATTCACTAGATGTGTTATCTCACTGCCACTGTGCGAGAGGTCAGTTTCCTCAAATAACTTGTTAAGTGTTGTGTCTACCAGTTTGCTCTCTAAGCTGTTGTCTCTCCCACCTCTTCCCATGCCAAGAATGCATTGCTTCTTTCAGGCACTCAGCTACTTGTCCTGAATCCTAAGCAGGAATATTGTAGGCTATTCTTTGGCTAACTTCTTGCATTGAAGGTAGAAATGACCCAGGCTTTTCACACGCAAAGAGGTAGAGAAGGTGAGTATAAGCTCAGATTGTTACTGAAGAGCAATCATATTGAAAAAAAAATAAGTAAATGAAATTAATGGTTGGGTAATTTAGGGTGTATAGCCACTAAATTTAGGTAATTATTAGTAACACATATACAATCATGGATTAGGAAGCAAACAGTGAAGTAGCTTCAAGATAACATGGAAAAGACACATAATAACCATAACAGGGGATGAGAGTGTGATAGAATTGTTGGCATAGGCCCTTTTACTATCTGAGGATTGACCTTGGATAGGAGGCTTTTAGAATAATATCTAAAAGAGACGGACTTGTGGGCACTAGTGGCTTACACCTGTAATCCTAGCTACCCAGGAGGGTGAGATCTGAGTATTATGATTCAAAGCAAGCCCAGGCAGGAAAAGCCAGAAGTAGTGCTGTGGCTCAAGTGGTAGAGCACTAGCCTGGAGCTCAGAGACATTATCTATGCCCTGAGTTCAAGCTTCAGGATCATCAAAACAATAATGATAAAAAGATATAAAAGAAGGACTTAAAGATATACGATGGAATGATGATCCTGTGTAACTGTCTAGGGAACATAAAAGGAGACAAAATTTGGAGCAAAATGATACCTATTCATTACTAATCAAGGATGCAAAGCAAATGCCAAATTCCTCTTCCCAAAACCTTCCAAACTTGGGCTCAGAACATGGCTCATTGGTTGAGTGCTTGCCTTGCAGGCTTGACGCCCTGGGTTCAATTCCTCAGCCAGAAGTGTTGCTACGGCTCGAGTGATAGAGCACTAGCCTTGAGGTGAAGAGGTGAGGGACAGGACCCAGGCCCAGAGTTCAGGCCCCATGACCTGCCAAGAAAAAACCCAAAAAACAAAACAAAAAAATCTTCCAAACTTATTTTTTCTCATAATTGAGGAGAGGGTATTTTTTAAACAGGAATTCTTATCTAGTTCAAGGTCATCAGAACTTCAGTAGAGTTTTCCTGTTGAGATATAATGCACCTAACTCTGCTGAACTTAATCATGACTAGGAAAGTATGGATATTGATGTGTTTATTACATTTTTCCTTATAAATATATAATTCTAGCAGATATTATATGTAATATATATTGTACAATATATTATACATTATATAGTATAATAAATATATTATAATATAACATATAGTATATATTAACAGACTATCGAATTTTAGAGTTAGGAACAAGCAACATATTGAAAGACAAATGCTTGAATCTCTGAGTAATTTCTCTATCACTGGACAATTCCAGGTTTCATTCTTATTCCCAAAGAGCAACATAGGCAAGTGGTGCCCATGGAGGTGGTTCTCTGGATTCTGGAAACTGTGTTCTGCATATATATATATATATATATATATATATATATATATATATATATATATATATGAAATATTGTTTTATACTAGTGAATGTGTAAAACTATAGCAATAGATAATTAAGTCAAAGTCTATGTGAACACACACTCAATCACTTTCAAGTATAATAATTTATTTTCGGGCTGGGAAGATGGCTCAGTGGTAGATAGCATGCCTTGCATGCATGAAGCCCTGGGTTTAATTCCTCAGCACCACATAAGGAAAAAGAAAAAAGCCGGAAGTGGCGCAGTGGCTCAAGTGGTAGAGCACTAGCCTTGAGTTGAAGAGCTGAGGGACAGCACCCAGGCGCAGGGTTCAGGCCCCATGACCAGACCTCCCCCCAAAAAAAGGAATGTCTTTTCTATGTTCCCTATGCACCCACAGAGAGAGTACATGAGTTGCACTTGAATTGTCCTGGGAGTTCTTTATCTGGCTACTGTAGCTTCACATCCTTTATCCTCTTAGTAGCCATATGTCATGTGTTCAACAACAATACTTGTTACAAGCACAAGTATCTACCCTGTCATACAGAGGAACTTGGATTTCAGAAATGCCACAAATAAGTAGGAGGTACAGCAGTACTTTTCAAAATTAAATAGATTGCATATTTATTAGAAAGTTTGTAAGAAAAATAAACTTCAGTGCAGGATGAAATACTTGAAGAAAACTACAATTGAAATTACATATAGCTAGGTGCTGGTAGCTCATGCCTGTAATCTTGGCTAATCTGGAGACTGTTTTCTGAGAATCACAGTTCAAAGCCATCTTGAGCAGAAAAGTTGCCATGAGACACTTATCTCCAATTAATCAATCAAGACTAAAATTGATACTGTGGCTCAATGTTGTAGAGAGATAACCTTGAGCCAAAGACCTCAGGACAGTGCCCAGGACCCAAGTTCAAACTCTGCAATAGACAATATATAAAAATAAAAAATAAATTACATATAATTTATTACCAACTCTGTACAAGGAAAATAGGATATGACACATGGCAACATATGACTTCAAGTTAAAAAGTTCCAAAGCATTTCCCCACTCTTGAGAACTAGGAGTAATCCATATTGAAAAAATAAAAACATGAATGATTCATACCAAATTTCAAAATGTACTATATGTTATACAAAAGAAATGCAATAAACATGCATTTCACAATTTAGTAACATCATATCATATAAAGAATCTGGTTAACTGATTCATAAAAATCAATACAATGTCGATAAAACATCCAATATCTCAGGGGCCAAATTAGCAGAATACGTTCCATCTATGATGGCTCTTTTGTAAATTATCCAGCCCTCTCAATCCCACAATTGCAGAAGGATCTTCCTGAGAATGTCCAGAAACCTGTCTACTGTGAGTGCTCAATGTAGACCTGGTCCCATTCTCTATTATTTAGACATGTGATAGACTGAATATCTGATAACTTAATGACATTTTAGTTCTCAGAAAAAAGGGAAATTAAAGACAGTGGGAAAATCTACCAGATCCCGGAAAGATTTCTATCATTGTGCAAAAACTGTACCCTTTTACTGACACTTGAACAAACTGCAGCAATAGTCACTCCAACAACATGTCCAAAAAATAGCTTTCCAAATATTGAGCCACAGTGCCGCTTCCAGTTTTCTGGTCTTTAATTGGAGGAAAGAGTGTCACAGATTTCCTCCAAGGGCTAGCTTTGAACTAACATCTTCAGATCTCAGCTCTTGCACAGCCAGGATAACCGACATGAACCACTGGCTCCAAGGTAAGATGTTACTTATTTTAAGTTCTATGATTTAGTTGAGGGAGTAGCATGAGTGTATAGAAAGGAAACTTTCAAGTCATCTCTCTAAATAATTTCAAAGTTTCATTTTCATAATATTTAATGCAGTGATTAATAACAGAAGCTCCCAAAGTAACAGAATGATCCTTCATTATCTCCTTCCCATAGGTATTATTGGAAGATGAATGAAATCTAAGTATAAGGCAATATGTACTTGAAACAATAAAAAAATATGTTGATGACACATAAAGAGCCATATTACACAGCTTCTTTTCATTTCATAAAGAGAAGAATGTCATACAAGTATATTTATTGGCAGGCTTTTACATCTGAAAAAAATATCATAAAAAAGCTGAAGGTTATCAGCAAGCATTTAAATGTGATATAGCATTGGAGACTATAAGACATGAAATTATTCATTAAATAATTATCTAGGAAAGATATCAGTTCACTAAATTTATTCATTGTAAATTTTATTTTATTTACATGGCACTTAATATATAAATATATACAAGTGTGAAGATATACATATATACATATACATATGTATATATATATATATACATATATATGCATATATATATATCAGCAATATCTGTCCAGTGAACTGCATGGTTAGGTAATTTCATCATGTCAAGTTCATCAAAGTGATGGACTTCCATAAACCTTAAAAACCCTGCAACACCACTGCACATGCAAACTTAAGTGTTCACAATTGTAAGCCAGACCTGTGTTTTACCAAAGCTTTGTATATCGTGTGTAATTTTGTTCATTTAGGCTTGACACAATATGTGTTTGCCCTAGAAATAAATGATGGCATTATAACTACAATAAGTTAGTGTAAATCATTTCATTGAACACATGTTCAGTATGAGTTGTTCTTTCTTTCCTTTTCTTATTTTATCTTTAGGATATAGATTTCAGTTTTGATGTAGTGTTTGCCAGAGAGGTATTCCACCACGGGAGTCACTCCACCAATCCTTTTGGTTTAAGTAACTTTACTCATAGAGTAGCAATTTTTGCACCCAGCCCCAAAAGCAGGGACCACGATTACATTCCAATATACCTACCTAGTAGGTTGATATGGGTGATACTTTCCTTCCTAGGCTGATTCAGAACTGTGATCCTCTCAAATTTCTACCACTTTAGTTAATAGTGTGTGCTCCAGTTCTGCCTACCTCTAGAAGATAGGAGAGAAATAAATGATTATAGGTAATTTGAGTGAATCATTGGCTCAGAGGTGATTTGATATTAAAATGTAGGATAAGTTTGAAAGTACAATCACAGTAGTCAGATATTTTGCTAAGTAAAATTTGCTTCACATTAAAAAACACTTCGACCAGAATTCAGGACTTATATTGCTGTCTGTCAACTTGTATGTGATTTGGGAAAATAAACTTAATGTCTTCCATGCGTGGTAAAGATCTTTGAATGATCTGATGTTCTGGTTCACATCTATAATCATGGTTTGCAAGCAGAAATAAATAGATCACAATTTGAACATAGTCTAACCAAAAATTTAGGAAGTCTCAATCTCAACAATCTAGTGGATCATGTTGAATCATGCCATTAATCTCAACACCACAAGAGGCTAAGTGTCTGCCCAGTACCTGTGTCACTTAGGTAATTGGCTCACTTGGAGGCAGTCACCTCTCCTGATGCAGAAACTGGGCTGAGATTTAGCCAAGGGGAGGGAGGAGTCTCCCCCAACTTCCCAGGGTGGACCTCCAGAATGCAGTGAATGTGCCTGCTTTCCTCCTCCAAATGGTTTGAGATGCCATGCTGCTGAGTGCTCATTATTTGATTCCAGTGACCTGTGGTAGAGGTATAAGGTAACAGTAAATTAAATTTCACATTTGCCAATTGCGCTGCTCTTCACAGCCTGTGAGTTCAACTCACCAATTGCCCATTTTTTGAGAATTGAGAATACTGAGATAGGGGAGAGAGGGAGGGTGAGTGAAAGAGAGGAGAGATAGATAGAGGGAGAGAGAACAGAAAGAAAGGATGGAAGGAAGGTAGGAAAGAAGAAAGAAAGAAGGATGGAAGAAAAGAAAGAAAGAGAGAGAGAGAGAGAGAGAGAAAGAAAAAAGAAACGAAAAGAAAGATAATGATTGAGAATGAACGGTTTGGAGTCAGGAGTTACATGGCAGAGGTGTTACCTGCATTTGGTATTAGGTCTGCCCAAGCCATGCAGACCCAATGCAGACACTTCCTCTCTTCTTGGCTAAGTTTTCATCCTTTATGTGTTACTCAGGTATCTGGCATGCCTGGAGGCAGACACCTCCCCCTCCTGCTAAATCACAACTTGATCAGCCTCTGGTCACACTTTCCATTTGACCAGAGGAGATTCCCAGACACTGAGGTCACATCCAGTGTGGTCAGAATTTTCCCCCACCAGGCCATATGTCATCTGGTCCTTGGCCTAGATATGTCCTGGCCCGAGGTGGGTCAATCCCCTTTTTTTCACATGCCTCTACACAACATATGGCATGGGCAGCAGTTCAGTAAATAAACTACTTTACCTGACTGAATACCATGAGGTGTTCTCTTCATTGGTTACCTAATGAAACTTACCTAATTAATATACCTTACTCTGCATAGTTTCTAGTTATGAATTAATAGATATTTTTCTGACATATGTGAGATCAGTATCTTCAAAACATATGTACTAACTCATCATTTAACAGTAAAATTCTGAGTGGAGTCTTTTTTGAATTTTTTAATTTTGAAAATGATGTACAGAGAAGTTGCAATTACATTTGCAAGATAATGAGTACATCTCTTATTAAGCATTTGTGCCTCCTCCTTTGTTTCCCCTTTTCATCCCTTCCCATCTCCCATTTCCTCCTCCAAAGGTGTAAAGTTTGTTTCTTGACTTAATGTGTTGTACATCTCATTGTTGCTATGGATCCACCTGTATCCCTATTTACATAATTGTTTTTTTCCCTTCCCCTCCACAAAGACTACCAACATCTGAATTTTTAATAGCAGTCTAATTAACCTTAAGGTCTATTTTGTTTGCTTTGCTTTGTTTTGTTTTTAGCTTAATTTAATCAAAGATTTGGTGGGATAATCTGAAAAGATCTCTGCCTTCATATTTTCTAATCACCCTGGGCTACAACATGTGTGCTACCAGGTCAGATGATGGGACTTTGTAATAGTAGAAAGCAGATGCACATCATAAGGTCATGGCTTCGGGATTTCTCAGATTCTTTTTTAAATGTAATTGTTACTAAGGTGTGTAGAGTGAGTTTACCATATCACAATTCATGTAATGTGTACATTTGCCTTGTAGACAATGCCATCCTTTCCTGAGCTTTCTCCCAGTTTTTGTTTGTTTTGTTGTAGTTTGTTTTTGTTTTTGTGCCTAACCATCAGCTTCAACTCAGGATTGGTTGCTTCACCTGAGTTTTTGTAATCAAGGCTACTCTACCTCTGGAGTCCCAGCTCCCTTTATGGCATTTTGGTTCTTAATTGGAGAGAAGAGTCACAGATTTTCTCACTCCTGCTGTCTTTGAACTGTGATCATCAGCCTCCTGAGTAGCTAGGATTATAGGCCTGAGTCCCAGTGTCCAGCTACTAATGTGTTGGTTTCATGTTTCCCTGGTTGTGTTACAATTTTCCTCGACACTTGGCACTAATACTACATATTGCCTGGCTCAAATCTGAATTGGTGGAACATGCTTGTATTTTGAGGAAGGCAGGAACAGGAAACTATCAGCCATAGGGACATACAAGCTAAACAAATCATTTGGAACTTTGCATAAAGACAAGTAAATTTATTGCCAGTTGACTGTGTCTTGTCTTTACTGTTAATTTTGCATGGCCTGTGAATGATGTTAGACACACCCAAATGGCCATTGTCAGAAATAAGGTTTCTCATCTTATTCTAAAAAGAAAACAAAAAGCCACCAAAAAATATTACGTATGAGTCCAGCAATTTCGTCGAATTAGAGACCAATCTGCCCTAGTTTATGAAAAAATGTCCTTTATTCAAGTGCTGCTACTTTGTCTAACAACAAATACAATGAAATCTGTAGTAGTCTGTAGAATTGTATACCAGAGCTGACATTTTAATTTACAGGAAATTCAGACTTTAAAATGTTTATTTATTTTTTTGACAGTTGTGGGGCTTGGACTCAGGGCCTGGCACTGTCCATGAGACTCTGTGCTCAAGTTAGTTAGCATTCTACCAATTGAGCCACAGTGTCACTTCTGTTTTTTGAGTTGTTAATTGGAGATAAGAGTCTTATGGGGACTTTTCTTCCTGGGCTGGCTTTGAACTGCTATCCTCAGATCTCAGCTTCATGACTAGTTGGGATTACAGGGATGAGAGACTGGAACATGGCTTCAAATAGTCATTTTTAAAATGAACTGCTTGGTGCCTCTGGTTTATATATATAATCCTAGCTATAGTTAGGATTACAGTTATGAGAAACAAACACTAGTTAAGTGTTGTTCATGATGGTTTGTATTGCCATGCTTTAATATTGTTTGTTTCTTATACTACAATGCTCTTATTTTTATTTTCACCTAAGTGGGGGTGATAAGTGCTAGCCAGTGTTGGACTTTCTTTGGTTGAGATAGAGACCTATGGACAATCTTTCCTAGAATTGCATGGAATTGAAAACCTCCTGTTCTGAGCTCCTCATGGGCCTGGGATGATACAAGTATTCCATCATGCAGAGCCAGGGGTTGGGGAGCATTGCAGGTAATTCTACACTGGTCTGGAACTGATGTCCCAAATACTTACCTTTACAAGCAAAACAATGTTATATTCCATTTCACTTTGGATTGCTTATGTATATACTTAGAGAGTACAATGATAACACACTACATGTTAAATATATAAAATAGTCAATATAATTAGCAGGTTTATCTCATAAAACATTCAAGCTAATATAGTTTGGTAACCTCCTGACTCTGCTAGCTATTTGGGAATATACCATAAACACGAATACACTGACAGAAGTTGATAGAGATAGAGACAAGTTAGACTATGTGTAGTAAATATACATTTATCTATTGCTCCTCTGAAGAATATTATCATATATTCACCATGACAATAATTTTCCTGCCGTGTAGAATTTCCCATTTCATAATCTGCCATCTTCGTCTTTTTACATCTTTTTACATTACAAGTATGAATGTTTTCCTGTTTATTATTATGTTTTCAAATTATTATATGATGGAATTAAATTTGTAGCGTCTACTGAAATTATTTCATTTTGTTTGGATTTGTGATGCTAAATCATTAAGACCATGGTTTCCTGAAATTTATGCTAACAGACTATATCACTAAATTATATTCTAATTACATCTTATTATTGTATTTTTATATAGGGTTCTACTGTTGCTGTTTTATGATATAAACTGGTGTGAAGCTACACTGAAACTTGCAACCCCACTGCCACCAGTATCAGTTTTATCACCAGGTTATGGAGACTGATAAGTATAACTCTAACTAATCAGGAGTTTGAGACCTGAGATTTAGTTCAGACAGCCTGAACATGAAATTTTATGAGTCTCTCCTCTCCAGTTCACTACAGAAGGTTTGGAGTGGAACTGCGGCACAATTGGTAGATCACTACAGAAAGATACTCAGGCTTGTCATATACCCCCTGAATTCAAGACCTAAAACACAGATATGCACAACACACCCTCACACACATACACACACTCTCAACACACATGTACACACACAGATTCTCTGGCAATGTTGTATCTTAAACTATTATCCATAGATTGGGCAACAGCTCACTCATTTGTGAAGATTTTTTCCTGATTATTTTGAAGGAGGAGGATAGCTCATGGGACAAAGATGACAAGACTTTGGTGAGGAATTCTTTATAAATGACTAGCTTATAAAAAAAACAGGAGCACAGTTCTTATATTTAAAGCTTACATTCCTTCAACTATAGTATTTTTCTATAATAATCATTGAATTATGAGATGACAATGCAGCACCTCTTACCTCCTCCCCCTCCCCTCTGTCATAAAATATGACAAGAGTATCAAAAATACTCTTATCTTACAAGAATGTAAATCTATAAAAATGACAATATGTATAAGGTTTATTTTTCAATACTTGTATGATTTTCCCACCTCTAAGTACTTAACTTTTTCCCACATGACAGCACACTGGGGCTTCAAGGGCAAACAAAACTAGGAAACAAAAAACTAACAAAGTCCTAGGATGTAGATGTCAAAAATAGATTCAAGAAGCACATGGCAGGCTGAGAAGGGCCCTGAGAGGCAAAATGATTTCTGCAGGATGAGAGGAATAGTGACAAATAAAGCATGGATCTGACCTAGGAAGTGTTCCTTGAGGTTGAGAGCATGCAGATTCCCAGACCTAGCAGAGGATATTGGGATTTGACAATGTTCACATGTGTATAGAGTGATGAATGAGGGAAGATTTCAGTCTCCATTATGTCGTTGGGATGGTCTTATGTGAGCAAGCAGCTTAGATCATTGGGCTCTGAGAGATGACACTCTCTACCTCAAAATGGAATAGAATATGGAACTCTGAGAGCCAGGCAACTGTAACTGACAGTCAGCTCAAGCCAGCTCAAGTGGCCTGTAGCTCAGGAACAAGAAAGATATTCCTGTGTTGTTTTCAAAGTTCAAGAGACTCAGGTCTCAGGCATGAGAGGTGTGAGTTCCTCACTCAATGGTGCAGACATTGGATCAGTGCCAAAACATGAATCCATATTCTCAGGCCTTTTTATATGAAGAAACCAAGGAAATCACAAGGAAACTCAGGCCAGTTATAACTGACAGGAAACCTATTTAATCTCATCCTAGCCCACAGTACAAGCTTCTTCTTGTGTGCTTTAATATGTGTATACTGAGAAAATATTTACTGTGTACTTTTCAATCCACTCTATTACTCATTTTAAAGTGTACTCCCAATTCTATGTTCCAAAAATCCATTCTTTTCACCACCTCAGTGTGACAATGAGTCAGCCCAAATCCTGAATGTGACATATAATATAGGGAGCTTGGACTCAGGGTTGTTTGAAATGCTGGTAATGGACCTGGTCCCTGCCTACCAGAATGGTGATCTTTTCTATGTTGGAAACATCCTTCACCACTATAGAGTGGGAGACAATGGAGCAGTTGTTGGATATTGTTTAAAAAGTGAGTGTTCCTCTTTCAAACAGGGCTGATGAGACACCCTGGAAGATGATTGGAATACTTGGTACCTCTCTGAGACTCTTTCACTGGGGTCTGAACACAGGAGCTTGTCTTGAGATAAAGAAGTTCACTCCCTGGCTAACTCCTTACTACTGGGCTCCCAGAACATTTCATTTGCCACAGAAGTTAGTGGAGCCTTAGCAGTTTGCTTGCTGAGAGACTAGGATTAAAGGAATGAGCCAGTAGAACCCAACGTCCACCCTCACCTAGGAAACCACTATCTTGGAGGTCTTTGAAGGAATATAGACAGAAAAAAGAATGCAACTTGAGCTTGAATTGGGGCCTGAGTGCTGCCCTGTTTGTAGCACTCTATAATTTGATCCCCAGGTCCAGGTCTGGCCTTTGGCTGGTTAATTGAAGTATCTTTAGAATTTTACAAATTAGACTGTGTTCAAACTGTGATCCTCAGATCTCACCCTCCTGGCTAGTAAGATTAGAGGCATGAACCATTGTGCACTTATTTGGACGGATGCATATAAGCATCCTCACAGAATTTCCTTGAAATTGTGTAGACATATCTCACTTTTTGTCTGTCATGTTTACATTACTCTATGGGACTTAACCAGTCCCATGTGTGTCCTGTTAGTTCAGAACAAGGAGAAGCACAGAGTTATTCTCCTTCTCTCTTCCCATTGGTACAGATTCTTCTGCCGAAACTGGAAGGAAGATGAACAAGATGAAAAAGAAAGTGGATGGTGGGACAAAAAGAAGTTCTGTCCTTGAAAATGGTATCTGTGAGGTTCCTGATTCAAAGTCAACATTCTTCTTTGCACACCAGTTGTGATTTTCACCAGGGGATTGAGGCTTGGCACTTCAGTGGATAGCAGATTACACATTGTGGATGCGGTTGCTGTTTTGGACTCTCATGGATAACAAGGAGGTCTGTGTATAACAAGTCAGATTCAGTGGGGAAACAAATTTCTCCTCCTATCACGGGGAGAATTTTAGAGTATTGTATTTGAGAAATTGTGAGGATCATCCTGCTTGCAGGAGTCTCTTCCTACCTCCCAACATGCATGTCCTGCCAGAAAAACGCTATAGGCTCAGGATGTGGAGGGTGGGCTCTCATTTTCCTTATCTGCCCACAGCATGATTTGTTCTATTTTTCCTATGTGGATGGACTTCTACTATGATGATTTCTATGAGCACAAGTACCATGACACCATGAAAGAACTTACACAATATGTCAAGCTCAACATGCCCTCTTCAGACTTGCTTTTCTGCTCACATATTCTTCTGGAGCAGCTGGAGGAACGCATGATCCTTCAGACCAAGAAAAAGAGGAAGAAGTCCTTGTTTAGTTGCCTTAGAGCTGGTGAGTATGGATGGAACCTGGGTCTCTAGGTCTGTGCCTGATTGGCCAAGAGCCCTTAGTATGCCCCAGCTTGGCAAAATGTCCTTTTATTGATATTCTTTGCCAGGTAAGATCTGTTCTCCTTTTGATAGAACTTGGAAGTAATCACTAATTAGAAACACTCTCATCAGTGTTCAGTCAAAACTCAAGTTCTACAGCTTCCCCCATTAGATCCTCATGAAAGTTTAGTCACACCTTAACTTCTATAGTTCTAAGACTCCTGGACCTATTTCCATGCTCAGGTTTGCATCACATTAGAACAACTCCTGCAGAACTCCAGATAAAGAACCCATCAGTGTTGTCATCTATGGTGACTGATAGACATCGGAAGCCATCACTAATCTCCAGAAAGCATATGAACATAGAGGGCTTTTTATTAATTTGTGGAAAGGCTCAAGCAAGTTTTGAGTCTTGTGAACATCTCACTGGTTCTGAACACCACATGTGATGCAGGTGCACCTGCACATACAACCAAAGAAGAAGATGATCCAGAATGTCTCCCATTGATATTCACAATCCACCTAGATCAGCGCCAAACCAGTCAAAAAGACTCGTCTTGGTGTGCAGGGTAAATGTGTGCTAATGGAAAATGACCCCAGTCTATGTTCAGTAAAACCAATAAGAGAGATCCAAAATCTAGATTCAGTTGAAGAAAGACAATCTTTCCTCACAGAATACCCAGACCAATCTGTCTTCCTGCAGGGAATCCAATTTCCAATTAAGAAATTAGAATTTGTCCCTCCCTGGACTCAGGAAGAAAATCCTGTCTTTAATGAGGAAGTAAATCCCTTTGAGGACTCAGAGGCAGAATTTCTGCCGGAAGGCAACTTAGAGACCAATCTAGATTTAGAGATTCTATTCCCCCTTCCTGGAAAAAAATCTCTATTTTTGTTTTTGTTCTGATTGTTGTAAAGTGTTAATTCTATTTGGTTTTCTAACTTTATTAAAATGTCAATGTTTTTGATATATTGTAGATTCATGAATCCTAAAGATGTTTCTTTTTAAGCCTACAATCTGAAGCATCACACATACTTGTGTTGTTGGGGAGAAAACACAGAGTGACAGGGGCCTCTACCAGAGAGCCTACTGTGTATAAATGGAACTGTTAAATGCACAGGAAGCGGCAAAGAAGCCAGGCCATGCCTGGCTGGGGTAGTAAGGTGGCTAGAAAAGGTCTTGGACAGCAGAAATGATGTCCTAGAAAGCTATTCTGTCAATTGGGACAAATGACATAATGCTTATAGTGGTATGTGGAACACTCTTCCAAAAGTGAGTTCAAATCTGTAAACATTTTCTTTGTGCTTTGGGTAAATATGGAAGGAAAATTTGGCTCCAATAATATACAAATCTATTTATGGCTGATATTTCACAAAATATATAGGAAATATGTATACTGGAAAGTAAAAACCATCATCAATAGAAGAAAGAAAGTTTACATAGATGAACAAACACAAAATCATGAAGGAAAATAACATAATTAAATCAGGTGTATGTAAATACATGTTATATTCTTGATATTATATATAGTATATTATATAATATATGAAATTGAATATGAGTTTTCAAACTACAAAGGCATTTAAATTTTTAGTCTTAAGTAATTATTTCACAAAATATTAGTGTAAAATTTTTTGGGGAAATACAGCTATAATTTGATTCTAATTAAATGATTATATGAATATATATTTGTATGTTTCTAGATCTAACACTGATTATTAATAGATGAATAAACATATACATATATTTGTATATATCTGTCTATGAAGTGAATATAATGAAACTGACAACACTATGTATAAAAATGCTGCTATGAGTTGAGTCCAAGAGACTCAGGCCTGTAATCCTAGCGATGTGGGAAGCTGGGTTCTGAGGTTTAGTCTCTCTTACCCCCAAGGCCTTAGATTTTCAGAGGAGGTCTGGGCCCTTTAGTGTAGCAAAGAGACACATATGCAATGGGATCACACTCCCCAAACCCAGAGGAAAGTCAGTAGAAATCAAGACAAGCCTCTTATGACGATCTACTCAGTTTCTGTACCAAGATGGCCATCTGTAGAACATCAGAGAGAAAGCAGGCATTCCCTCCAAAAGGGTCTAAAAAGAATCTTCTGAACTATAATCTCTGGCTATATTGAATTAATCCTTATTTCCCTTCCCAAGCTGCAAACACATAGAAATATGGCAAGGGCTCAAGAGAGATGGACAAAGACTTACAAATACATAAAATTATATACTCTGTATTAGTAATTCAATGACAAATCACCAAAGCATGTCTTGAATTTTTCTTTTTTCTAAAGGAAATGGAAACATACTCTGAATGTATCAGGAACTGAGTGACAGTTTGGTTGCTGAATTTTTGAATGCACTTTTGGGCAAAGGAGACATATATAAGGAAGAAATTATGTGGGGGTGAATATCTTCACACAGATTCACAAAATAATGGCTATAACGTCTATGATGTCACAGCCACCTTTGCCATAGCAACAAATAGGTGTCAGGCACTGGTTTTGCCCTGAAGTGGACTCAACCACACCAACAGGCACTAAGAATGAGAGGGAATGACTACTAGCCACCAGACTTCAGCTTGAAGAGCTGTCCTGACCAGAAGCTAGGATAAATTGAGCAGGGGAAGGCTGATCTCCATGGAAGACTCCTGAACAATAAGGATTAGGCACTATTATAGATATTGGAGAAGCAAAAGTGAATGTGGATCTCTCCTCACCAATTTCATGCTGAAATGAAAACCAGAAATCATAATGATAATTCCTATAAATCAGAGACATGACATTGGTGATTTTGTAGTAACAACTTCACATTGAGGATGGGAGGAGACAACCCTGAACAAGAGATAGTTGATATGAGAGCCATCATCCAGGCAATTATCTAGGAGCAGGTACTCCAGGCAGTAAGAACAGCAAGTACATCCCCCATTGATGGGAATGGACCTGACTTACTTCAGAAAAGGAAAACAGCAATGACATGCTTGCTTCTGAAGTAAGAATGGAAATGTACAATGAAGAAAAATGAGTTCAGAAATGAAGATAGGAATAAAATAGATAGATATGGGATACTGTGGATTAGAAGAAGAAAAGTTCTGATTTTAGTATAAAACTGACATGACCCACTGGAAACAAAGTGCTAAATTAGCAGTCAGACACATCTGATTCACCGAAATAATATTTCTAAAATGTGATTCTTGCTGGGCTCTGGTGGCTTACAATTGAAATCCTATTTACTCAGGAGGCTGATATCTGAGTATGAGATTTAAGGAAGCCCAAAGAGGAAATTTGGTAAGACATGTCCAATTAAACACCAAAAATATGGATATGAAGCTATAGTTCAACTGGAGGATCCCTAGCCTTGAGGAAAAATGCTAAGAAACAGCACTGAAGCCTTAGGACCCAAACCCAGGACGTCAAAAACAACGAAGCCAACAAATAAAATTTGATGCTCAGTCATTCATCACTTAGCATTCTAGTTCAATGTATTTGGTATGAGTCTTGGAAATTATATCCTTAGCAAATGTTCTCCCCGGATATTTTGCTTCATTACCAACTTTCAAACCACTGGCAGCACCAATGTCTACTCCCAGTTAGCATAGCAGTCAACCACTGGAAATTTGAAGATATATTTTATTTACCAGAAGAATTAAGATCATCTTGCCACATACATCAAATGAGTAGTAGCCACATTCCCATATTCTGAATGTTTATAATCTTCCTTTCAGTTAATAAGCATTAAAGTTTAAAAATTCAAGAATGGTTATCAAATTAATTCAATAGTCATCATTTTTCCACCCACTCACTTAACATATATTTATAAAAGGAGAGACTATTTGAAAGTGTATACATGATATCTTCTATCTCTAATAATCTCAAGAAATAAGGTTTTACACAAACACCCTGATTGTTTTGCCAAAGGAAATGATAAGAGATTTAAATAAGCGACCTAACATCTCAGATGGAAAATGCTATTGGCTTTAGAACAATTTCTTTTGTCTAGAACTGTGGAAATCAGTTTCAGAAATGCCAGAGGCAAAGGGTATTATTCAAATCACATTATCATGAGGTACAAGCAGTCTGTCTAGATCAACCTTCCAGGAAAAAAAATCAATGAATGAAAAGCAATGCTTCTAAAACAAGCCAGTTGGTGGTGGTTCATGCTTATTATCCTAGCTACTTAGAAGTCTAACCCTGGCCAGGAAAATCCTTCCTGTCTGCAACCAGGAGACAGGAAACATTAGCTCTGTTCCTGAAGCCCAGATGGACGGCCTCTGACAACAGACATCCAGACATACAACACCCCTATTTGAAATATTATCAAATGCATTCACATAATATCTCCTTTTTGGGAGATAATGTTTAAAAGATGTATCAAAGACAGTACAAAAAGGCATTTAAAAAACGCAAAGTGAAATTGGAAATATGTACTCACTGACTGAAATGTAAGTTACTGCCAGAATGATATTAATGAGGCTAGAGGCCTAATTGGAAACTTATCCACTCAACCATCTTTCCTCACATCTTGTCAGCCTGAACAGTGAGACTTTTGAATGCAAGGAATGTGTGTGAGCATATAATTGTAAAAGTAATAATGAAAAGCTAGGCATTGGAAGCTCAGGCCTGTAAAACTAGCTACTCAGAACCCTGAGCTATGAGGAACTCAGTGAGCAAAGAAGGCTCTTACCTCCATTTAAACAGTAAATACAGGAAGCTGAGCTGTGCTTCAAATGGTAGAGTGTTAACATCGCATATAAGAGCTAAGCAACAGTACCTAGGTCCTGAATTAACCCCAGTACTGCCTCTCATACACATATAGCCCTTATATGTGTATACACATTTTCTAACTAATTTTCTTTTTATTGTGAAAATACTGTACAGAGAAATCCATAATCTTACACACATGCTTCAGAATTATATGCCCTTGTTTAGGTTTCATAGGGAGCACAATATATCCAGCCTCTGGATCATTCTTGTAATCTTAGCTGTTCACAAGGATGGTATCTGAGTTTGATGACAACCCAAGCTAATAAATCCTCAAATTCTTATCTTCAATTAAGTAGAAAAAGCCAGAAGTGGAGATGTGGTTCCAGTGGCACAGTGACAGCATTGAGTAAAGCAATTTAAGCAAGAGCTCCAGACCCTCAGTTCAAACCTGAGTACTGGCACACCAGTACTACAAAAGCCAACCTCCCCCCAAACACCAAACCAAAAATATGTCAAAATATTTTGTAACTTGTGAAGCAAAATCCAATGAGGCAACATAGTTTCTAGTTTGTTGAAGAGTTGGCCGGGAAACCCCAAATTCAACATGTGTTCACATGACATAACGAACAAGCAACCACGTAAAATTTCCCAGTAAAGAAACTTCCTTAGTGTTCACTGTGACCCCTGAAAAAGAGACCTTTTTCTATGCTTTTTGAAAATTGGTGTTTTTTTCAGTAAGGTAAATAGTATAAACCTTTACTGTAAGTTATAGGAGTCATTGGAAGCTCCAATTGAAGTGAATGTACAACAAAAAGCATACAATATTACAAGTTTCTATGCCTCTGTTGAGACACTAGAAACTTGTCATAGTGTGGCCTCTCTGAAAGAGAAGGGGGATGCTCAGCATCACTGGTCATAAAAGAAATGCAAATCAAAACCAAAATCACATTTAGATCCCACTCACCCCAGTTAGAATGGCCATTATCAAGAAAACAAATAATAAAAGATGCTGGGGTGGATATGCCTAAATAAGAAACCTACTACACTGATGGTAGGAATGTAAGCTGGATCAACCACTCTGGAAGGCAGTATGGAAATTCCTCAAAAGACTAAGCATAGAACTCCCTTAAAATCCAGCAATCCCACTCCTCACAGTTATCCAAATGATCTCAAACTTGGGCACGATAAGCTACCAGCACAACTATGTTCATTGCAGCATTGTTTAACATAGCTAAGATATGGAGCCAACCCAGTTGCCCCTCAATAGATGAATGGATCAAGAAAATATGGTATATTTACAGAATGGAATTTTATGCTTCTATCAGAAAGAATGGCATCGTCTCTTTTGTAAGAAAATGAAAAGACTAGGAAGAAATCATACTAAGTTAATCAAACCAGTCCCAAAGAAACATGAGCCCTATGATTTCCCTCACTTGCAATGATTAGCATTAGCCTATTACTCCTGAAAGTGTATCATAGTAGTGCAGGAGTTATGAATATATACATGACCATACAAAATGATGCTAACTGAAATGAATGCTAATACATAGAAACGGCAGGTCTTCTTTTGTTTAGTTGTTAAGCTTGATGTAACCAATTTACTGCAGATAGTTCATTTTTCTTACTTTATGTTATTTTTCTTCTCCTATTGGTTTTATCCACGGCAATTCCCATCTGTGATTCTAGTACCCTGAATTCTGTATATGCATTTATCTGATTGGGGGAAGGGAAGGGAAATAACAAAATGCTGAAAGAAGTTTAAATGGTGATGCATTGCAACAATGATAATCACAGGAAATTAACTTTACAACGGGGAGGGATTGGAGGGAAGGGACAGAGGGAGATAAACAAGGGAGTGGGTAAAAATGTTCTTTGAGAAATATAACTTACTCATATAACTGTAACCCTTCTATACAGCATCTTTATAATAAAATAGATTTTTAAAAATATAAAAATTAAATTTTTTTCATAAAATCTCAAGCTGATACCAATGGAACTTCTCAGTTCGTGTCAAAGAGATTTTCAAGACTTTCAAGAAGCTAGTACTAAGTACATATAAACACAATTAAGAGATAATGAGAAAAGTAGCGCTTTTTATTTTGTTAGATGAATAAAGGAAAATTTGTTTTTGTTTCTGTTAACATAGAATATGTGTTTGTTATCTAAGCTTTTCCCAAGTCAGACTAATCTCTTTTCCTTAACTTTCTTTGGTATGTATAACTTGGACATGTAATCTGAGATATAAGAAGTATTCTTTGTTCAATTTGGAGGCACTCCTCCCTGGTCAAGAAGTTAAACTGGAACACCCTTCACACTTGCTGTGGTTTCTCTTGCACAGCTTACTGAGGAACTTAGGAGTTTGAGAAAATGACTGCTAATTAAGTGCCTCTTACTAATAAGAATTATTAGTAGAATCTGAAAACATATTTGGGTAATAAATAGACTATAAAAAGGTTAGGTTTGCTATTTTATATCACTATATTTCTTTTCGCCTAAGTATATAAGCCAGACTTACCCTAAAGACCTAGAAGAAGCAAAATATCTTATAGAGTTCAGATCATTTCTTTCCGCAGAAGATGACAACAGCAGAAGATATACAGGTCCACAAGTGGCACAAGGAAGGGAGAGTTTGATTTCTCCTTAAATCTTAGGATCGAATGCTCAATGAGGAACCCTATGGACAGATAACAGCTTAAGGATGTAACAATTCCTGTGTCGCTCCATCTTAAGAAGCTGTCACCAGTCTCCCATCACACTGTAGGTGCCACGCCTGACTGGTGACCTTGACTGTGTCCTGAGAATGTCCAGCAAGGCTCGGTAATGTTCACTGGAGAGTCAGGATTACACTCTAACAGGACATACAGGAACGTGGTAATAAGGTCTGAGTCAGGGTTTTGTCAGATCTAGATGATTTGTAACAGTCACTACTGTCTTCTGGCTAAGAATGTGGATATATTATCAGGGTCCTGCACACAAATTTATCACAAGTGTTAGTTTGCACCATTTCCTTATGAAAGACAACAAAAGGTCATTAATGCCATCTGACATATTCTCATCAGTATTTACTAGGTTAAAAGCTATATAAAATGAAGTTCATCATAAGGAAAAAACCCAGACAAAAACCAAAAATGTTTTACTGTACATATCATATGTGACAAAGTATTAAAAGTTAATGAAGCTGGGAAATTTAAATGGATTTCTTTTTTACTATGGTTACAACTGTCTTTTACATTTCAACTACTTAACGAAGACAATGTAGGCCAATCACAGCCGGTGGCTCACACTTGTAACTCTAACTGAGATCTGAGGAAAGTGGATTATAGCTAGACCAGGTTAGAAAAATCTGTGAAATTTTGATCTCCAATTAACCATTCAAAATCAAGAAGTGAAGGTTGGTTCAAGTCGTATACAGCTACTCTTGATTTAAAAAACTAAAGGTCAGCTCCCTGAGTTGAAGCTCCATTATACACACACACGGAAACACACACACACACACACACACACACACACACACACACACACACAAACACATTTTATCTCAAAAATAGCCAGTGACCAGGAAACAGAAACAAGATGATATTTTTCTTTGTTTTCTTTCATTTTTGTCATTTTTCTTCATTTATCTCTCTTGGAGAAGTTAAAGGCGTCATATTAAAAGAGAGACAAATGATGAACATGTGCAACAGTGGTATTCAATTGGTACTATATTGAAAATGACCTATGCAACTTGTTTGTGGGGAAAGACTGGAAAACTAAGAGATGAAGGGAAAGGGTAACATTGTTCAAAAAGAAATGCACTCAGGGAAGTAGAGTTGTGGCTCAATACGAGTGCCATTCTTCAGCAAAAGAGCTCAAATCAGTGCTCAGGGCCTTGGTTCAAGCCTGATTACTGACTGAAACAAAAACAAATAAAAAAGAAATATAGTCATTACCACACGTATGTAATTATCCCCTCTAAAGCAAAATAATGAATAAGAATAAGAACAAGAAGGAGGAGGAGGAGGAGGAGGAGGAGCAGGAGGAGGAGGAGCAGCAGGAGCAGCAGGAGCAGGAGCAGGAGGACAGGAGGAGGAGGAAGTTAATAAAAATAAACCAGTGAGAGAGAAAAATTGAGAGAGCAAGGGAGGGGGTGACATTTCAAAAAAGAAATATATCCATACCTCACTTATATGACTAAAAACTCTGTGTAACTCATCTTTGTAATAGTAATACAAAAGAAAAAAAAACAGAAATATAGTGTTGGAGGTATAACTCAAATACAAGATCTGACTAATATGTATGTGATACCAAGTTCAAAACCCATTATCAATTTCCTCTTCAAAAATGGCTCTTCTCATCAGGTGTGCTTTCCCTAGGTTATGAAAAGGGGTGCAACCAGTTAAAGAGAGAGAAAAATAAGCTGTCAGGCACAGAACTGTGCTTTTAAAGAGCAGTACTTGCTAGAACACGTGTTGACTAGAACAGACGATGACTCCATGATTTCTGAAATAAACAGACCTAGTTGAACTTGAATACAGGCTCCACTGTATATGAGATAAGGTCTCAAAATTAACTAAAGTCTCTGGAGATCAAAGTCTTCATAGTTAAAGTGAGCATAACAATACATATCTCACATTATGAGATCTGGATGTCATCAAACCTGGAGTGGGTTTTATCTTAAGTGTGTGTGAAACACTCAAACACTGCTGGCAAGAGTATAAACTGGTATGATGTTTACTATTTTACTTAACAATAATACAGCAAGGATACAGCTCATGCCTGTTATCTTACAAAAGAGGCAGAGAAAAGAGGATCAAGGTTCTAAGCAGGAACAGGAAAATGGATCAGACTCATCTTCATTGACCTCTAAAGAAGCTTGAGGTGGAGTTTGGTTCAAGTTGTAGAGTGCTAGACTTGAGCAAAAATCTCAGGAACAGTGTCCAGGCCCTGAGTTCATGCCCTAGGACCAGCACAAGCACAAACACACACACACACACACACACACACACACACACACACACACACACACACGCTCACACACACCACACAAACACACACACAATTTTGTATATTCCTATCACCCCACACCCCACTTAACAATACTTTCCCACTTCCAAGCTCACCAGTTGTTCTTGTTTTGTTTTTTTAAAAGGGACTTGCTGTGTAGCTCAGGCTGCTCTTAAGCTTACAATCCTCCTGGATGCTGTGATTACAGGCATGTCTACCATAATTGGCTTCACTCAGTAACTCTATCTATAACATTTTTTTGCAAGAAATTCATTCATACTCATGCAGATATGTGACTTAAAGCTGTTCATATTAATATTCTACTGTACAAAATATAAATAATATAGCTGGACATGGTACTATGCTACCACATGGTAATGCCAGACAGTATTAGGAGTTGAGGAAAGCCAGATTTACACTGCAGAACCTTGTCTCCAAGGAAAGAAAATCTATAAATATAAATCTACTATGAGACGTACAATATATTAAATTTATGTAATGGAAAAAATTGGTTATTGTTAATGGAAATAAAATCTTGGCAGAAATTTTAAATACATACATATGTATATATATATATTTAAATTTTGAGAAAGAAAATTTAAAGTGGTATTATCTGCATTTTTCAGTTTGTCACCTACCTATTTACTGACACAATAATTTCTGTTTAGTCTTCACAAAACACTGTTCTCTCACATAAGTACAAAAAACTGCAAAACAAAAAGTACAAAAAAGTGCATTAACATAAATGCAAATGTAGTTTATTCCCTACCATAATAATTTGGAGAAAACATGCATTAAGTTAATGGCACTGAATACTGCTCAAGAAGGAGAGGCAAAGAGAACGTAGATTATGTCTCTCTCTCTCTCTCTCTCTCTCTCTCTCTCTCTCTCTCTCTCTCTCTCTCTCTCTGTGTGTGTGTGTGTGTGTGTGTGTGTGTGAGTTCCATGAGTAAATAATGGAGTCAGAAGTTGCCCTAATATTCCTGTTTAGTCTTTTTGTGCAAAGCTGACACTCTACCATGAAAGGCACAACTCCACTTCTAGATTTTGGTTTCTCAATTGGAGAAATATCTCAGATTTTTCTGCATAGGCAGCTTTAAACCAGGATCCTCCGATTCTTCCTCTAAAGTAGCCAGGTTTTAAAATATGAGCCATAGGTGGACAGCAACTATATTAATATTTTTGCATGTTTAAATGAATTTTTAGAGTAAGACATAGATGTTACTTTTGAGAATGTAGGAAAATAGTAATTAATATTTAAGAGATTTTAAAGCATACAAAGCTGAGAATAGAATTTAGCTGATATTAGAATGGAATAAATCAAAATTACCTATGACAGTTTTCAGTCTGTGCACAGAAATTATTGCATTTTTGGAGCTCAAGGCCATCAAATAGCTGAGCTCCAGCTGGCTGCTATGCTCATGAGGCCAGCTAGTGCTATTCACAAGAATGTGATGCTGTTGGATGGCATGGATCAGCTTCAAGTTCAGAACCTGAAATATTTCTATTGATCTAGAAGTGGAAACACACCAGGACAAAATTTGATTAAAATGCTGAATGCAAAATCCATTGAGTCCAAGGAAGACAGAATAACTCTTTCTATATCTGAAAGAGTATTCTCTCACCAAGAATCCTGAGCCGAATATGGTGGTCAATGTTTGTAATCTCTGAACTTTAGAGGATGATTTAGAAGTTAGCTTGAGACCAGCCTATGTTTTAGGCCAATAGAAGGACACATAGTAAAATGCTATTTTAAAACAACAACAACAACAACAACAACAACAACAAAAGTCACAATAACTGGGAATGTGGTTAGTGGTAGAGTGCTGGCCTCGCATGCATGAAGCACTTGATTTGATTCCTCAGTATGACATAAGCAGAAAAATTGGAATTGGTACTGTGGCTCAATTGGTAGAGTGCTAGTCTGGATCAAAGAAGCTCAGGAAGAGGGCGCAGGCCCTAATTTCAAGCCCCACCGCTGGCAAAATTAAACAACAACAACAACCAAATGCAAAATGCTGTTTGTTGAAATAAATATGTTGAAGAAATGTTGATGCTCACTAGAAAATTTTGCTGTAGCCATTCATGATTAACTTTGTTAGGAAAAAGTAAAATAAATTAATGAAATATTATCTGGCATTAGACAGGACATAGTGCGATCTAAAAATGATTGCTGCCTTTGGTGACTTGACACAACTAACATTACAAATACATTTCTAGATTGCAATTTTTTAAGGATACAATCGTGGGTTTTTTTTTTCTTTTACAAAATAATTTTACTGCCGGGGGCCAGTGGCTCAGACCTATAATTCTAGCTACTAAAGAGTCTGAGAACTGAGAGTCTCTGCTCAAAGCCAGTCCAGGGAGGAAAGTCTGTGAGACCCTTATCTCCAATTAAAGGTTCAGAAAATGTGAAGTGGCACTGTTGCTCAAGTGGTAGAATGCTAGACTTGAGCTGAAGAGCTGAGGGACAATTCCCAGACCCAGAGCTCAAACCCCACAACTGACAAAAAATAATAATAGTAATAGCATTAATTTTAGAGTTACTATTAAGGTGTTATATATAAAGGCTACCATTTCATAAGTTTGTTTCTTTGCTCAAAGAACACATATGTATCTTCATTTCCAACCACCAGGATTTGGCCATCTTCTTTCCAGCTGATCTCTGGGTGTAGAGGGAAAGTGTAATGCAAAGCAATACAAACCAGTTCTGACTATAAATAATTTTTCTCTGCACATCCTAAAAATCAATGATGGTAACATGAAATAAAAAATCCCTAAGTTTACAACATTCTTCTAGACAAGTTAAAGAAATCCTGAGAACAAGTATTTTAAGAATAATTTCAGAGAGATAAATCTCTGGGCCTAGGTTCTGTCTCTGAAATTTATTACTCAAGGCTAGTGCTTGCACTTTGAGCCACAGTGAACCTTCCACTTATCTGGTGGTTAATTGAACAGAAAAGTCTCACCAACTTTCCTATTCAACTTGGCTTTGAACTAGGATCTAGAGATCTCAGCCCTCTGAGTAGCTAGGATTATAAGCATGAACCCCTGGCAACTGGCTAGAATAATTCCTTACCTGACACAGAGGCCAGTTAATATTAATTGTCAATCATGTTTAACTTTGTAAAATAAAATTTGCTGAAATGCCTTACAGTAGAAATAAGGAATAAAATGTGTGTGTGTTACAAAGTTCTTACTAAAAGCTTCATAATTTACTTGTTTTTTTTCTTTTAAAATTGTGTGTTTTCCAGAATCATACCTTATCTTCCCTTGCTGTTTCTTTAGTTTATTTCATACATGCCCAGAGCTTTTTCAATTATCATTTCTTTATGTAAAGAGCTTGCACATATATATTTTCAGTCCAAATTCCTTGTATGCATCTATCATCCACATATTCAACTGCCATAAAAACTTGTGAAACAATAGTCACCTCTTTCCATTACTGGATATTAAGGTGTAAATAAAATTTACAAAAACAGAGAATAACATCAATAAATGTAACTAGATTTTAATAGTAATGTTAAACATAAATTCAATGTTGATTATTTTCTGAGCAATTTAATAAAAACCCCAAGGAAAAGAAATCAACTATTTTAAGTGCTGATATTGTGGTTTAAACTCAGGATCTTACCTTCTCACTTAAGCTTTTTCCCTAATGTGTGGTGCTCCATACATGAACCGTAGGTCCCCTTCCAACATTATTTTGGGGATTATATAGACATAAGAATCTCATGGAATAAAAAATCAGTTGTGTTCCTATTTTTGGGGGTTCATTTCAATTAACATCATCTTATATGGTCATACGGTACCATGTACTAGTTACTACAAGTAAAGGAAACTAGGGGACCTATGTTTATTTGGGCCTGGCATATTTCACTTAATATAATTTTTTTCACATCTTTCCATTTCCTTACAAATGGACGATGTCATTTTTCTGACAGAGGCATAGAATTCCATTATATATATATACACACACACGCATATATATACACATATATATACATAAATATACATATATATCACATTTTCTCTTTTTTTTTATTGGGAAAATACCGTACAGAGGGTTTGCAATTACATGGGCAATGTAATGAGTACATTTCTTATCAAGAATTGCCTTCTCCTTTGTTTCCTCTTCCCATCCCTTTCCATCTCTGTGCGATTCTTGTCTCCAATTCACTGCCAAAGAAAGCTGGAAGTGGATTCGTGGCTTGTAGCCTACAGCATAAAGCTCAGGAACAGAACCCAAGCCTTGAGTTAAAGCCTTAGAATAGTGCGTATATATACACAAATAAAGTAAGTCACTCAAGTTCTCAACCTTCCATTTCCCTAATCTTAACTTTAATCCTGGTCAGAACCCTAAGAGTAACCTTGATGATAATAGTAACCCAATCCTAAAATTAATGGAAATTAATCGAGTTTAGATACATCCTTACAGATACCCATTGTCTTTGAAATGGTTTGAAATTTGCTCCAAATCCTACAGATTCCCTAACGTGGACTCTGAAATCTATCTTGTTCCCTATTAGGAATCATTAACCTCAAATCCTCATATCATGAAAGATACCATAGTTTGCATTGATCTTAACTTTTACTGAACTGTATATCCAAAAAGAAGCTGCGAGTTTATTTAAAATCTACTCTCCTTCCAAACCCTAACTATATATCTAAACCTTACTAGAAACCTAACTCTAAATTTAACCCTATTGAACCCTGAATAGGAAAATTAGAGAAAATATGTAATTTTGTTAAATTTCGCACTTAGTTTACTTGAAAGTGTTAGTAGAAACTTAGTTTTACCTTAAAGCTTTTCATTCCCTAACCCTAATCCTAAACTGAATCAGGAAAATAAACCTAAACCTAGAACTAATGGCCTTTGGAGTCTAAAAGCCACACAAATACATTAGTGTTTGTTCATACTAACTTCAACTCATCTATCTAAAAATAGTTTGTCGTTTCACTCATTGTCTTGTCTTTATTGTAACCCTAACCCTAATCCTCACCCTAATCATACTCTAATCTTAATATTATTACCAGTTTTCTATTTCACATTCAACCTAATTATAACTCTACATGTTATTCGAAGATTTACTTTGTTTGACCGTAAATTTTCCATTTCCCTAATGCTTACACTAAGCCTAGCTGGAACTAAAACCTAACTTTCACCCTAATGATAATCCAATTCTAATGTTTAAGAAAAATACTCTAGTTTTTAATCATTGTAATGAATACACCAGTTTTCACTCTGGAAATGAGTTTCAGTTTGCCCTAATGCCCACAAATTTTCTGTCTCTACATCGAAACTTATCTTGTTCCTTAACATGAGCATTATATTACTTGTCCTCAAATTCTCTTACCAGGAAAAATACTGTAGTTTCCATTGATTCTACCTTTTCCTGAACCACTGTATCTGAAAACAGTTTCAGATTTACTTACCATCTAGTCCATTACTTAACGCTAACTCTCAACCTAAACCTGGCTGGAAAACTCTTATTAACCACTACAAGAATGATCACTGAAAAATAAATATAATAATAATGTTATAGTTACTATTCCGCCTCATATGTTTGCTTCTACTTGTTAGTGAACACAATTTTATACTAAGAGCTTTCTTATTCGTAACAGTAAATATAATCAGAAGAAAACACTGACCCTAATCTTAATCCGAATTATATGACATTACTAACACTAACATAAGTACACTAGTTTTCACTCATCATTCCAAACATAGGTTTCAATTTTTCCAATATCTAAGTCATTTTCTAACCCAAAACTTAATCTTTCTTAACTGGAACATTGAGAATAACCATCAGCCTAATTGTAAGTAGATTCTAATATTAATAGCAATACTCTAGTTTACATTCATTCTAATTCTTACCTGGCTTCTATTAAAATTTACCTTCATTTTGACCCTCATTTTTTTTCTCCTTCACTCTAAGCCTAAACATGGCTGTAATCCTAACCATAACCCTGACACTAATCGTATCCCAATTCTAAAATGTATGAAAAATGCTCATTTTGTGCAATCCTAACTGAAATTCCACTGGTAATTCTTGAAATAAATTGCAGGTTTCCTGTAAACCCTACAGATTTTTCACTCTTAACTCTGAATGTATTTTGTTCCATAACAGGAATCATTATACCCATTGATCTCAAATCCTGATTTTATGAAATACATTGTACTTCCATTATCCCAGTTTTTCCTGAATTCCTAAAAAAAGTTTCAGCTTTACTTAATATTTAACATCTTTTTTTTTTTCTTTTTGTCGGTCGTGGGGCTTGCACTCTGGGCCAGGGCATGATTCCTGAGTTCTTTAGCTCAAGTTGTGCGTTTTACCAATTGAGCCACAGCACCGCTTTTGTGTTTTATGGTGGTTAATTTGAGATAAAAGTCTCATGGACTTTCCTGCCTGGGCTACCTTTGAACTGCGATCCTCAGAAAACAGCTTCCTGAGTAGCTAGTATAATAGGCGTGAGCCACTAGTTTAACCCATTTCTTTACTCTATCTATCCTCAACTCCGGTTAACCAGAAACCTAATCCAAATCACATTCTGATTTAACACCAAATGGTTAATGTAAGGAAAATTTTCTAGATTCTATGCAATCGCACATTTTTTTTGGCTTCTACTTCTTATTGGAAAACTAAAATTTACCTCAAAGCTTATCCTTCCCTAACCCTAACCGGAACAAAAATATCTCACACTTTAAACCAAATTATATCTGAATGTTTAAAGTAACACAGACTGGTTTTCATTCATTCTTACCATTCATTCTTCTTAAAATATGTGGCAGTTTTACACAATGTCTTACATGTTTTTCTCATCCTAACCCCGCTCTAACTGGCACACCTTGCCTAATCCTTTTACACAATGTCTTACATATTTTTCTCATCCTAACCCCGCTCTAACTGGCACACCTTGCCTAATCCTAAACCTATGTATAACCAAATCATCATGTTAATAGCAAGCCACTTTTTTCATATTTATCCTAACTCTTGCTCAGCGTGTAGGTCTAAATTTTACTTGCATTTTGAACATAAATTTTTAAGTGTTTTTCTATTTCCTGTCAGGTTTTATTTTTCATTATTTTTTAAAAATTTTATTTTGTTGAAAAGATGCTTTAAAGAGGGATTAGTTACATGTGTAAGGTAAGGAGTACGTTTCTTGTTGAGCATAGTGACCCACTTCTTTCTTGTTCTCCCACTATCCCATCCTTCCCCACTTCTCATACCCCTCCCTCCCCATGGTGTAAACTTCATTTTCAACATAGTGTCTTGTGCGTATCATTGTTGCAATGTGTCATCCTCCATTTTCAACATAGTGTCTTGTGTGTGTCATTTTTGCAATGGGTCATCCTGTGATGAACCTAAATTTTCTATTTCTCTAATCCATTTTCTAATTCTGTTTGGGATCTTAACCCTAACCGTAATAATAATGATAACTCAATTCAAAAGTTAACAAAAATATTCAGGTTTTTATTCATTCTATTAATTCACTGTACATCTTGAATTAACTTGTAGTTTAGCTTAAATGTTCCAAATCAGTTTATACGCGTATATATAAAGATGTAATTTTATGTGAAAAACAGATCTTTGGAGGAAAGAGCAATGAGAAGGAAATAGAGGGAGTATAATCAAATACATTAAATATATTGTGGAATTGTCATTTCTGACAATTAATATCTATTAACAAAATAACTAAAAATTAAAAAAGAACACACTGCCTTCTAGTGTTCATTAAGAGAGCCATGATCTGTCCTTTGGAAAAAAAAAAACTCATGTTAGATAAACTTTGTCCATGCATAATTTATATTGTTTGCCAATTATTTAACTTGATGAATAAAAATTTTTCGAATAAGATTCCATGACAAAAAATATAAAACAGTTACTTAGCAATTGTTTGAGAAAAAGTTATTGTCATGGGATTTAAGAAACGGAATTACTATTTCCCTACAAAGCAATGAATTAGGTTTTCTAATCTAGTATTTGTAGTAAGTTTAGAGAACATAACTGTCATGAAAAACAACTAATTGTGCGTCTTCTTTCTTGAATGAGTGATATTTTAATCATTGTCTTTTATTCAAATAAATACTTAGGTTTACATTTCAAATAAGTGCAATTTTATCTCCTTTCAGAACAAGTACTTACCCTGCAATTAAATGTACTACCATATTCAGGTATTAAGAAGCTAAATTTTCTATGTTTTATATGGAGCTCTACATATCCAGAATGACGATTTTTTATTCATAAATGTCTAATGTCATATTTTTGCTTCATCCATATAAATTGTCTCATGAGGTTGTAGTGAAGGCTCCAGTAACCAAAGTAGTCAAAACCATTTCCTGAATTCTAAACTTTAAATCAAATCATTTTTAAGCTTTGATAATATCATATATTTTCTCATCAGAGCAATTAAGCTAAAACAAATACTACTTTTTAAACATTTCACTCACATTGTAAAGAATATTAACATAGGTCAAAAAGAGAGTAATTATTTCAGACTCATCATATTTGGTGATCTTAGTGTGAAGAATGCAGAGAGTAGTATTCAATACATAGTATTGATTAAATTAAATTATATATCTGGATTTCTAATTTGGAGGTTAATCACATAGAAACAAGAAAACAATAAAAAATTACTTAGGGATCAACAGAAAAAGATATTTGTGCATGTACCACAGTTGCTTTATTAGTTTGTAGGTGAACACTGGACTTCAATTTATATCTTGGCTGTTGTTGTGAATATTGTGAATAACAATGAACTACAGATATGTTTATGTTACCCAGAGAGAAATAATCACACGATTGTGTGTGATTATTTCAACTTTGGATTTCTTTAGAAAACTGCATACTACTTTCTACAACGAGAACACTAACCTGTATTTTGACCAAGAGTGTAGAAAATTTCCTTTTCTCCACAGTGTAGCCAGCCAACATTATTACCTTTTGAGTTTGTTTAAAGGGCAGGTTTTTACTGTGTGCAGTAATCAAGACTGGCCTTAGACTCAAATACTTTTACTCCAACCTCCAATCACTTGGAATTACCAGTCTTTACCACCATACCTGGTTCCTTGGATATTTTTGATAAGAGTTATAACAGTTAAGAAGTAGTATCATAGTAATTTTGAATTACATTTCTCTAATGACCTCCTCACAAAGCATTAAGCCAGCATAGAAGTTGTATTAAATACAAATTTGTAAATCCGCAGGCGATTTTCACGGCTTTTTGGAAAACATGTTTATTCAGAAATTTTGCTCATTTTTAATCAAGTTTCTTGTTAATCTCATCTTTAATCTCTCTATAGAAAATCAATAATTAATTCAAGGTAGTAGAAAGGAAAAAAATTAAGCAGCTCCTAACATTTTTAATTTTTAATAACATGATATTTTTTAAATCATTTTCTGTTAACGCTTGAGACTATATAACTCAATTTAGTTAGACCTTTTACAAGGCTATATATATTTTATTTATTTTACTTTGTTCTTACCAAAGCCTGCATGACTCATTTCACTTGGTTTCTTTCAGTCTCATGTAGTTCAGATTTCAAATTGAAGAATAAATGGAAGGAAGCAAACAAAAAATATAGTTCCCCTCATCTGATGATGAGGAAAGTGTTCATCCTTCTAAGGACCTATGATAGAATATCAAAAAGACAATTTATTCTTCTAGGTCTTCCTTATCTTTGCGATGTAACGTAAATGATGTAAAACACAACATACTGCTTAGATACTTTGATGTTTTATCAGTTTTGCACATTTTCATATGGATTTCACCTCAGTCTACAACCTTCATTCATCGTTCTGTCTCTGATATTTTTGCACTATCACGACATAAGATAACTAGTTTGATTTACAGCATAAGAAGTTATCCACCTGGCTTCCTTGGAAGCAGAGCATGGTCAATAGATATTACTTCTGGTTGCTCACACTACATGTAATGGTTTCTGTACTACTTATCACATTCTATTTAGTATTTAAAAAAGAATGCTGGCTAAACTCAAAGCTCATTCATAGGTTTATGTTAAGTTTTTCACAAGTTTTATTCTCTTAATTCTTAAGATAACATTTGCTATAATGCTAATGTTATTACCATTGTAGCGTTGGGAAAAATTGTAGTTAAAGACAGTAAGTGCATGGCCCAAAGACACACACAGTGAGGAAGGAAATGAATCAGTTTCCAAAAGTCTTTCAGCAATACCAAGAAGGTGGGTAAAATCTCTCCATTCTCTTACACTCTCAATTCAATATTCATATTGTCCAGGAAATAACAGCCTAGCAAATATTGCCCATAGTGATCGTTTTTGTCACATTTTGTCTTCAATACAGACTGTGTTGGTGACATTGGGTTATCATGCACAGAGCTGAGCTTACAAATTGAGGTCTGAAGACAGCCAAATTTCTTCTGTCCCACAGTTCCAGTTTCTTTTTTAAAAAGTACTAAAACTTTTAAATATCATCAATTACTATCTTTTAATCTCCAAATGAATTAAATTGGCATATAATCACTCCAAAAGTCTTTCAAATTAGATGATAAAACAGGCCTCCATGAAATAAATTTTCTTTTACTTTTAAAATTATTCTAAAAGCCTTGTGCTGGCTGGTCACACCTATAATCCTATCTACTCTGAATATTTGCTCAGGAGACTGAGATATGTGGATAACATTTGGGAACCAATCAGCGCCAAAAAAACAAACAAACAAAAAAAAAAAACCTTCATGAAATTATTTTTCAAAATGTTTAATGAAGTAGCAAAGAGCCAGGAATTGAGGTGTAGCTTATATAGTAGCTCACCAATCTAGACAGGAAAGGCCTAACAAGACCTTGAAGCCCCGATTTTAAACTCTGAGCACACCAATATACATGCATGGCGTGTGTTCGCATGCACGTGTGTGTTCGCTTGCGTGCTGCCGCACACACACACACACACACACACACACACACACATTTATTCAAATTACCTTCATATCAGTGTTCTGCATTAATTTCTTTGTTAACGATATTATATGGGCAAAATAGAGGAAATAAACTCTTCCATCTCAGAACATTTTGTATGTTTTTTTTGTAATAATACTGTGCAGAGGGGTCACATTTACAAGTACAAGGAAACTCGAACGTTTCCTAACAAGCATTGTTACCTTCTCCTTTATATTTCCCCTATCATCCCTTCCCTCCCACCTCCACAAGTACACTCCCCTTACCCTTCCTTCCTCTGCCTAAATTGTAAAGTTCATTTTTCAACATAGTGTCTTGTGCATCTCATTGTTACAATAGGTCAACCTGTATCCCTATTTGAGCATTTTTTCCCTTCCCCTCCCCAAATTAGAGAAGCATACATACAAGATGTAAGTGCACCAACTTCAAATACAGAGAAAACAGGGGTTATAGCATTGGGAGAAACATACAGAGAAACCAAAAAAAAAAAAAAATGTCATCGCACATTATAAGTACATTAGAAACAATAGCAAGAAACAAAAAACCACTAGTGTCCCTATCTTGGGGTTCAATTTCTTTAACATCATCTGATCTGGTTATATTCACATATCTTTTGAAATTTTCTGCTTATCCCAGACATAAATTCGTTATTGAAAATAAGGGAAATCATGAGACCTATGTTTCTTTGGACTTGGCTTACTTCACTCAATATTTTTTTTTCCATTTCCTAACAAATTGGGAGATGTCATTCTTTCTGATGGAGGCATAGAATTCCAATGTGTATATATACCACATTTTCTTGATCCATTCATCTAATGGGTGCATCTGGTTTGGTTCCATATCTTAGCTATCGTAAATAATGTTTCAATAACTATCGTTGTGTTGGTAGTTTTAGTATGGTCTTGTTTATGATCATTTGAGTAAATCCCCAAAAGTGGGATTACTGTGTCATAGGGGAGGTTTATGTGGATTCTTCTGAGGAACCTCCATACTGCTTTCCAAAGTAGTTGAACAAGTTTACACTCCCACCAAGAAGGCAGTATGGTTCCTTTGTTGCCACATACCTTTCAGCAGCTGTTGTTGTAAAAATATGGAACACTCCAAGAATTTGCATGTCATCCTTGTGCAGGGTGCATGCTAATCTTCTCTGTATCATTCCAATGTTAGTGTATGTTATGCTAAATTGAGCACAGTACATTTATTATATAGAAAGTATAATTTTTATTGATTTTATTAAACTAGACAATTCAACAAAAAGTAAGTTCAAAAGAATAGTTGTGAAATTTTAGAATCATGTATTTCTTACATAAGCACACATTTAAGAATAAAATCAATATAGACATGCCAAAAACAAAATAATTCCTGATATTTGTAGTTTAAGAGATGTGTAGGAGGAAGAATTCAATTATTCTATACAAGGCACCTGTCAAAATGAACATTGCAGCAACTCTTAAGTTTTAATGTTTTAAGTATGCTTAATTTTGGGATTTTGCTTATATATGCCAAAAATAGGACTGTTTGGCAGGTCTAAAACTTTTCTGTAAAGTATTTAAGATTTTTGGTAGCAGACATTAAGTACTAAGTATGTACATTTCAGAGTTTATGAAAACTTTATTAATGAGAATTTGCAAAGTCTTTGTGTAAAGAAGCAGAGTGAAGAGTTAAGATTTTAACTACACAGTTTCTGTTAAAACTTTAGGAATTCCTTACTTTATTTATTAGCAAGGAATAAATGATGATATAAGCTATGATGTACACATGTATGTTTCTATTCACACACATACATATACACATGTATACATGCAGACATGGAGAAAGACACATAATTTCAGCCAACACAATTTTCACCAGTTATTGAATATGACTTAAACGGAATACTTGGAACAATATATATTGAAGATGTATTTGTCCCTAAGAGTTCATTTACCATTCCTCTTATCTCTTAAAACAGGTAGTTTTAGAGAGATTTGACTTACAAAATGCAGTACAAGTGATAGCAAGTCACTTGGAAACCTCAGTAAGTATAATTCATATGGTGTCTCCCTGCTCCTCAGGTAATGCTTACTCTTGTAGACACTCTCAACAACCAAAGTAGCAGGAGAATACCCTGGTAAAGAGTAAAGTAATAAGGGTTTAAATGGCATCCTTACTTGAGCTCTTTTTCCAAAAACCAGCATGAATTCCTAGGCAGATGAGTGAGTCCTCAGAAAACTGGACTCTACATATACATTTAACTAACCCATATGAAAATTCCTATGTGAGAAATACTGACTGAGGTCTTGCTGATTTCCTGGCCAAGAAAACAAGAAAAAAAAAGAAAGTATTTTTAATGTTTTAAAGTTTGAGAATAATATGTAACCTCTCAATAAATGTGTAGAACACAATTATACCAACTGACAAAAAAATGATGGCATTTATGTGCTCTTGGACTTGCCCAGTGATTTTAGATGTGTCTACACAGGTAGAATCAGCATAAATCAAGCCGGCATTTCTTCATTTAAGATATAAGGATACTGGTTGACCTATGTAACAATGAAATATACAAGACACTCTACCAGAGGATGGGTGAAGGGGGGAGGTGGAGAGGTTTGAAGGGAAGGGATGGTAAGGGAAAAACAAAGGAGGGGGTTGCAATGCTCAATAAGAAATGTACTCATTACCTTACTTACGTAACTGTAACCCGTCTGTACAGTATTTATAATAAAAATATATTTTAAAAAGATACAAGGAAAACTTCTCTGCTTATATGAAGATGTATTTGTCACTCAATATAAGTAAGGTATTGGTTTTAGAACCACAGGCTTATTACTTTGGATACTCAAAAACTCTACATGAACACAGTATATTATTTACATTAGAATCTGCCCACAAGCTAGTGCAGTATAATTGCTATGAGAATTTTTACTACATTCTATATGTGTAATGAAAACTAAAAGTATACGCACTATAAACAGATACAAATTATTTCAGATAAATTTTGTATGCAGTTTGTGGATGGAATTTGGAGAGCAATTTTGAAAAGCACAAATTTCATCAAAAAGACCAGTCTGCAAATTGTAATGAGGAGCTAATACAGCATCATTGAAATAGTACGGAACTCCAAGGAGAAGTATTTGAATTGAGACAATATCAGAAAATGTAACAACCCAAGGACTTTTTAGAAATGCAGCTGCTAGATTTCTCATGTAGAGCTTTCATAACATTTTGTGAAGCACATATCAGAACCTCACTGAAGTGTAGATGGTTTTCCCTCAACTTTCTCTCATGATCAGTCACTATCAATCAACATATAGCTAATCTTGAATAATTCTCTAATAAAATGTTGATGGAGGGGCTGGAAGGTTGGCTCAGTGGTAGAGTGCTTGCCTTGCATGCATCAGGCCCTGGGCTCGATTCCTCGGGACCACATAAGCAGAAAAGAGCCAGAAGCTGCACGGTGGCTCAAGTGGCAGAGCACTAACCTTGAGCTAAAAAGGTGAGGGACAGTGCCAGGGCCCAGAATTCAGCCTGCATGACCGACAAAAAAAAAAAATAAAACAAGTGACCAGGTACTAATACCTTGGTAGTCAAAATGTTGATGGAGTGTTTATATGCAGAAAACCTCGGAAGGCTAACTTTTCCAATTAGGACTGTCTGTATTCTATGATCCAGCTGAGAGAAAACTAGGTAAACATCCATTTAGAACCTTATGAATAATTCTTATTCTGCCCATATCACTTATCTATCCATACCTCTTCCCGAGTGAAAGGATTTGAAAAGAATTTGTCATTTAAAATTTAAATTTAGGGTTCCGGGAAGATAGCTGAGGAGAAGCTGGAAGCTAAACAAGCTATCACATAGAAAGCAGTTTCAGTGCTCCAGTGAAGAGTCCTAAGCCAGAGAATCACACCAAGTGTGCAACCACAGTACAGAGTGTTAGGCCAGAGAGGAAAAATCCAGGCAAGGAGACAAATCTGAGCACTTGCCAACAGCCATGTTTGCGAATGTGGCAGGGGCAGTCGTGGCCGGAGCCACCATACCTGCAACACAGAGAGTCTAGGACAAAGGCACCAGACACAGTAAGCAAGAGGATTCTACTCAACACCAGCAAGAACTGACAAGGAGCAGACATCTTCATCTTTCAGACCACAGGCCCAGAGATGAACCAGGAACCAGACTCCTGTGTGAGTAGGAGCCTGACTTCCTCACTCGTTCTCAGGGAACAGAGATGGGAAGGCTACCCCTCCCTGCCCACTACCGGAGATCTCCCTCTGTGATACTGGCAAAGGCCTGGCTGTGCAGCTAGCTCCAACTCAGTCCTTGGATGAAAACAAAAAGTCATTTAGCAGTTCACAGGAATCTAACCTGAACTTCCAGGCTCAGCTCCACCCAGGGAAAATTCACCCAGCCCAGGCCTGCAACAGCCCCAGGAGCGGCTTTCTTCACTGGATAAACAGAGCCACAGACTGCCCCTCCCTACAACAGTCTAGACAATCAATTGAAATTCAGTAACAGTAAACCCTGAGAATGGCTCCTGGCTGGGCTCTGTGACTACCTCAGAAGCTAGCCCCTCAGAGCAAAGCTACTGTTTGATGAAAGACCTCAACACTACCCAGAACCTAGCCCCATCACAGCATCTCCAAAGTAGAAGAAACAGCCATCACCCTCTTTTGGGATACTCAAAGCAGATATCCCTCCCATTGAACTAGCCTGGAAGGAGGATGACAATATCCTGGGTAAAGCAAAGCATTTTTCTGCCTACTCAAACAACCTGACTTAAGAAAACAATAAAGTTACAGGAAAATAAAACACCACAAGCAGACCAGAGACTCCAAAAAGAGACTGGATATGGACACAAGGGAAATACAGGATCTTCCCATCTCACCCAAAAAAAGCAAAGAACTCTTTTGGTACCTTTAATTAATTTTTTTTAATTGTGAAAAAACTTTACAAAGGGGTTACAATTACATGGGCAAGATAATGAGTACATTTCTTATCAAGCATTGTAGCCACCTCCTTTGTTTCCCCTTCCGATCCCTTCCAAGCCTCCCCCTGCCCCGTCACCAAATCCTGCCCCGACCCCCCCACCAAAGTTGTAAAGTTCGTTTTCGACATGACAACTTGTACTTCTCATTGTTGCAACAGGTCCACCTGTATCCTTATATAAATGACTTGTTTTCCCCTTCCCCTTCACAAATTATACCGACATCAAATACATTGAAAGCAGGGGTTATAATGTGGGGGAGGGACATACAAAGCAACAAAGAAATAATCTTATAAATGCAATAGACACAAATGCATGAAAGAAAAAAAAACATTTAAATACATATCTTAGGGTTCATTTTCCTAACATCACTTATCTGACCTTTTCTGCTTGACTGATACATATACTAACTATTGCAAATAAGGGAAACCATGGGATCTATGTTTCTTTGGGCTAGGCTTACTTCACTTAATATAATTTTTTCCAAGTCTTTCCATTTCCTAAAAAATGGGGCCAATGTCATTCTTTCAAATGGAGGCATAGAATTCCAGTGTGTATATATACCACATTTTCTTGATCCATTCATCTACTGAGGGGCATCTGGGTTGGTTCCATATCTTAGCTATAGTAAATAATGCTGCAATAAACAAAGTTGTGCTGGTAGGTTTAGTGTGGTCTTGTTTGTAAACATTTGAGTAAATGCCCAAAAGTGGGATTGCTGGATCATAGGGGAGCTCTATGTGAAGTCTTTTTTGAAACCTCCATACTACTTTCCAAAGTGGTTGAACAAGTTTACAGTCCCACCAACAATGAATTAAGGTTCCCTTCTGTCTACATCCCCTCCAGCATCTGTTGTTTTTAGAGTTCTTGATTATAGCCATTCTAACTGGTGTGAGGTGGTATCTTAGTGTTGTTTTGATTTGCATTTCTTTTATGGCTAGGGAGGTTGAGCGTTTCTTCATGTGTCTATTGGCCATCCTTCTTTCTTCTTCAGAGAAGTTTCTCTTTAAGCCTTTCGCCCACTTATTTATTGGGCAGTTGTTTCTTTGAGGATTTGCTGTTGGGGGGGATTTAATTTTTTGAGTTCCAAGTATATTTTAGATATGAGTCCCTTATCTGTTGTATGGCTAGGGAAGATCTTCTCCCAATCCGTGGGATTTCTATTGATCTTGCTAGCTATGTCCTTTGCCAGGCAGAAGCTCTGCAATTGCATGCAATCCAGTTTGTCCAACCTTTTTTTTATTTTTTTGTTTTTCTGGGTCTCTAGTAAGAAAAATTTTAATATTTAACTTTAAAAATTGTTTTCTATTAACTTTTTCTCTTCCTCTTCTAATTTTTATTTTAGGGGTATATGTATGTGTGTACTTTTTTTCATTTTTGTTTAACTCTACTGACCTTTTGACCCTTTTCTCCTTTCTTTCTCATTCTTTTCACTTTTTCTTCTCATTCATTCTTCTTTGCGTGATTTAATTGCTGTTCTCCTCATTCTCAGATATACCTGTAGTCGATTATTAGACGTTATCCCCCCTTGTACAACTTAATCCAGAAGTTTATTACTGAATTCAAAACCTCTTAGAATTAAATTCCTTAATAGCCATACTACCTCTATATACCTATATAAAATTTTACGCATTCTTATTTTTTAACTTTTCACGTCTCCTTTCTATCCCTCCCCTTCTCTTATCCTATTCCCGTCCTTCTCTGAATATTGCGTTTTTAATTTGCATCATTCTTCAGTGTTTCACTTTTTAATTTATAATTTTTGTTTCACTATTTTTGCTTGTCTCTTTTTCTCTTTCTTTTTTTCCCAGTCTCTACTATCATTCTATTGAACCTATTTCCCTCTACCTTTCCACATCCCTCTATTCTTATTTATATCCACACCTCTCACTAAACTTAATAATTTCTGGTTTGTCAAATTCTTCTTTGTGGTTCATAGCCTATTAATACATACTTGTTTGATGTTGAAATATATATCTGTTGAACTAGATTACATCTGCAGACTTTTGACTGTGCAACTACAGACTTTGTTGATGCTTGCCTTATGATAGTTTTCTAGCACAAACTGGTGTTACTCTCATCCCAAAGGGCAGAATAAACCAGAAAAATACAAGAAAAATGGCAAGTCCGGGTATCTCAACTCCCACTCATGATAATCATGGACAGAACAGATAATGAATAATCCAGAGGAGAGCTCCCAAAAAGCTCTACAAACACTAATGGTGAACATGGTAAATAAAAAATTGAAAATCTGCAAAGGACTCTGTGTGAGCATGATAGAGAGAGAGGAGGCAAGCCAAAGGTCAAAACAGGAAGCTCATAGGTGTGAGGAAGCTACTCAAAGATAGATAAAAGAATTGCATGAGCAGCTTGTGAACACTCAAAGAGAAATAAAGGAATTTTGTGAGTAGGCTGAGATCAGTCAAAGAGAACTACAGGAATTGCATGAACGTGAGGAAACTAATCAAAGAGTAATAAAGGAATTGCAAGAATGGGATGAGCATAGACAAAGATCACAAGAGGCATTCATGGAATCCATAAACAGAGAGCTGATAGAAGTCAGGGAGTACACAAAGGGAATGCTGAATGGATCCCAACAGAAGGAATGGGAGTCCAAGGAAACCATAACCAATCCACCAAGTGATTTGAGAATAAACCCTGAACACCAAATTAAGGAAGGAAAGAATTTCATACAAGATCTAAAACAAAGATCCATCAAAGAATTAGAAGCCATAAAAACTGACCAACTCGAAGGAAAAGAAAAAAAAGTAGAAAGTCTGGATAGTAGGATAGGCCATGCAGAAGATTGAATTCTGAGGATAGAAGACAGCCTAGATATTATAGAGAAAGAACATACAACCATCCAAGACAAATCCAAGAAATATCATAGATCTATTCAACATTCAACCCTTGGAAGACACCATTAGAAGGCCTAATCTGAGGATAATGGGTGTAGAGGAACACCTAGAGCCAGAAGTCAATGGTCTAGGAAATTTGTTTAACAGGATCCTAGCAGACAACTTCCCAAACATGCAAAAAGATAGGTCTATTCAGATACAAGAAGCTTTTAGAACTCCCAATAGACTAGACCAGAACAAGATATCCCATTGTCACATTATAATGCACAAAAGATTAATTCAGAACAAGGAAAAGATCCTTAAAGTTGTCATGGAGAAAATATCAATCACCTATAAAGGGAAATCAATTAGAATCACCTCAGATTTCTCAGCAGAGACAATCAAAGCAAGAAGAGCCTAGAATGGTGTAAGCCATGCCCTAAAGACAAACAACTATCAACCAAGAATATTTTATCCAGCTATACTCTCCTTAGTAATCGGAGGTCAAATAAAACCCTTCCATAGCAAACAAAAATTGAAACAATATATCCCCACCAAACCAGCCTTATAAAAGAATTTTAAAGATGTCCTACACAGAGTAAACCAACAAGACCACAATAAAGGCCAAGAAACAGCACCCAAACTGAGAACCCAAGAACCATAGGAAGAACACAGTTACAGCAGCCCCGAAGTAGTTAGATAAAATGGCAGGAACTCCCAAATACCTCTCAGTTCTATCTCTCAACATTAACGGGCTTAACTCTCCAATTAAGCGACAAAGTCTGTCTACTTGAATTAAAAAGCAAGATCCTTCTATCTGCTGCCTTCAAGAGTCACATCTTGCCCACAAAAACAAACACATTTTCAATTTTAAAGGCTGGAACAAAATCTACCAAGCAAACGGCCCCCATAAACAGGAAGGAGTTGCAATCCTAATATCAGATAAAATAGGCTTTTAATTAAAATTAGTGAAAAGGTCGGTACATACTAATTAAGGGATCACTCCTTCAGGAGGATATTACAATTCTAAATATCTATTTGCCAAACAATGGAGCACCCTAATTCATCCAAGAAACACTCCTTTCCCTCAACTCCCACAAAGATCCATAGACATTAATTGTTGGGGACTTTAGCACACAATTTTCCCCACAATTTTCTCTCAACAGAGAAACCGCAGATATAAACAACTGCATAGACCAACTAGATTTAACCGACTTCTGCTGAATATTTCACCCAGCAGCATTAGACAATACGTTTTTCTCAGCAGCACATGGAACATTTTCCAAAATAGACCACATTTTAGGCCACAAAGCAAACTTGTCCAAATTCAGAAACAGTGAAGTTACACCTTGCATTCTCTGAGACCACAAGGGAATATAATTAGAACTTAACACCAAAAGCCACCAAAGAAAGTCATGTAACACATGGATCCAGAACAACACACTGCTGAATCACGAGTGGGTCATGGAAGAGATCAGAAAGGAAATTCAAATGTTCATGATATTCTATAAAAATGAACACACCAATTACTAGCTCCTCTGGGACACAGCAAACACAGTATTCAGAGGCAAGTTTATACCTCTGAATTCCTACATCAACAAATTAGAGAGACCTGAAACCACTTTAATGAGACATCTGAGCCTCCTTGAAAAAGAGCAGCAAGTTAAACACAATCCAGTAGATGGAAATGAATAATTAAAATTAAATCATAATTAAATGAATTGCAATGTAAAAAAAAGAAAGTTTCAAGAAACCAAAGAGTTGATTCTTAGAAAAAAGTAACAAAAATGATACACCCTTAGCAGAAAAAAAAGAGAACACACCCAAATAAACTCAGAGATAAGAATGGAAACATCATCACAGAAACAACTAAGATTCAGAACATTATAAGGGAATGCTTCTAAAACCTTTCTACTAATGAGTTTGAGAACTTGGCAGAAATGGACCTTATCCAAGCAAATACTGACATGCCAAAACTAAGCCAAGATGAATCAAAGTATTTTAAAAGGTCTATATCAAGCATTGAAATAGAAACAGCAATAAGAGACCTCCCATCTAAGAAAACCCCAGGACCAAATGGTTTTACAGCGGAATTCTATAAGGCCTTCAAAGCAGAGCTCACACCAATACTCTTCCAACTCTTCAATGAAACTGAAAGAGAAAGTTCACTACTAAACTCATTCTATGAGGCCATCATAACACACATCCCAAAACCAGGAAGGAACTCATCAAGGAAAGAGAACTATAGATCCATTTCTTCGATAAACATTGATGCAAACTTCTCAACCAAATTTTGGCCAATCTACTTCAAAAATTCCTCCAAAAAAATCATACACCACGATCAAACAGGTTTCATTTCAGGGATGCAAAGTTGGTTTAATATATGCAAATCAAATAATATAATTCATCACATCAACAGAAGCAAGGATAAGAACAACATGGTTATCTCAATAAATGCAGAAAAAGCAATTGACAAGGTCCAACACCCTTTTTTATGGAGGTTCTGGAAAAATGAGGAATCCATGGAACCTTCCTCAATACAATAAAGGCTGTATATGACAAACCTGTAGCCAGCCTTATACTTAATGGTAAAAAACTATTTCCTCTTAACTCAGGAATGAGACAAGGATGCCCACTCTCTCCACTTCTCTTCAGTCTAATATTGGAATGCCTAACTACAGCAATAAGACAAGATGCAAATATAAGAGAGATCCAAATAGGGAAAGAAGAAGTAAAACTCTCCCTCTTTGCAGATGACATGATCTTGTATTTAAAGAATCGCACAGAGTCCACTCCAAAATTACTCACGCTGATTCAAAACTTCGGCAAAGTAGCAGGGTATAAAATTAATCCTCAAAAATCAATGGATTTTCTGTATGCCAACAATAAGAAAAGAGTGGCTGAAATTAGGATAGCAACTACATTCATAATAGCCCCATAAAAAATAAAATACCTAGGAATTAAATTAACCAAAGAAGCGAAAGACCTCTATGATGAAAACTTTAAAAAACTGAAAAAGGTAATCAAAACTGAACTTAGAAAGTGGCAAAAACTCTCTTACTCCTGGATTGGGAAAGATCAACATCATGAAAATGGCAATACTTCCAATGGCTATCTACAAATTCAATGCGATATATCTATCAATATTCCAACCTCATTCTTCAAGGAAATGGAAGAGGGAATCAAAAAATTCATATGGAACAATAAAAGACTCTGAATAGCAAAAATGATCCTTAACAGAACAGTGCTGGAAGAATATCAATACCACATTCAAATTCAACTACAAAGCCATAGTAATCAAAACAGCTTGGTACTGGCACAAGAACAGACCTCAGGACCAATGGAATAGAATTATAAACCCAGAAATGAACTTACAGACCTATAGCCATTTAATCTTTTGGTAAGGGAGCTAAAAAATAGAATCAAAGAAAGACAGACTCTTCAGTAAATGGTTCTGGTAAAATTGGTTAACAATTTGTAGAACACTAAAGCTAGATCCTTATATATCACCCTTCACCAGAAACAACTCCAAATGGATAAAAGACCTCATACTCAAAGCAGACACTCTGAAAACTTTGCAGGATGGAATAGGAGAAACCCTAGGTCTTGTTGGCACAGTCCGAAATTTTCTTAATAGAGACCCAGAAACACAACAAATCAAAGAAAGGTTGGACAAATGGGATTGCATAAAATTGCAGAGCTTCTGCCTGGCAAAGGACATAGCTAGCAAGATTAACAGAAAGCCCACGGATTGGGCTTTCTGTTGGCCATAAAATGGACAAGGGTCTCATATTTAAAATATACCTGTAACTCAAAAATTTAAATACCCCAACAAATCTTCAAAGAAACAACTGCCCAATAAATAAGTGGGCTAAAGACTTAAAGAGAACCTTCTCTGAAGAGGAAAGAAGGATGGCCAATAGACATATGAAGAAATGCTGAACCTCCCTAGTCATAAAAGAAAACAACATTGAGATACCACCTCACACCAGTTAGAATGACTATAATCAAGAACTCTAATAACAACAGATGCTGGAGGGGATATGGACAGAAGGGAACACTACTGTATTGTTGATGGGAGTGTAAACTTGTTCAACCAGTTTGGAATCAGTATTGAGGTTCCTCAAAAGTCTACAAATAGAGTTCCCCTATGACCCAGCAATCCCACTTTGGGTATTTACCCAAATGTTCACATATAAGACCACAGTAGAGCTTCCACCACAACTATGTTTATTGCATCATTATTTACCATAGCTAATATATGGAACCAACCCAGATGCCCCTTTAGTAGATGAGTAGATGAAGAAAATGTGGTATATATATACACACTGGAATTCTATGCCTCCATCAGAAAGAATGACATTTGCCCCATTTGTTAGAAAATGGAAAGACTTGGAAAAAATATATTAAGTGACGTAAGCAAGGCCCAAAGAATCATAAGTGCCATGGTTTCCCTTATTTGCAATAACTAGTGTATGTCTGAGACACAGAAACTGTCAGACAAGTTTATGTTAGGGAAATGAACCCTAAGCTATATATTCAAATGTTTTTTCCTTTCATGTGATTGTTTCTAACACATTTATAAGATTATTTCTTTTTTGCTTTGTATGTCCCTTCCCCACTGTACAAACCCTGCTTTCACTGTACTTGATGTTGGTATAATTTGTGGAGGGGAAAGGAAAAAACAAATCGTTTAAATAATAGGGATACAGTTGGACTAATTACAACAATGAGATGTACAAGTCATTATGTCGAAAACAAACTTTAAAATTTTGGTGGGGGGGAGGATTGGGTGGGAACGGGGAGAGGACGGGAAGTTATGGGAAGGGGAAACAAAGGAGGAGGCTACAATGCTTGATAAGAAATGTACTCATTATCTTGCCCATTTAATTGAAACCCCTTTGTACAGTATTTTCACAACAACAACAAAAAAATAAATTTAACTATGGAATGAAAATAGTTCCAATAATGCATTGCATTAAGGAATTTAGAAATAACTGAGAAATTTAAAGGTGCATAAGATTTTTTTTATTGGAAATGAAGGGATATTGGAATTTGGTTCTCTACATTTTAAGCAATTTGCTTAAAAGAATAGGCAAAATAAAATTTATATTTGCAGCAGAATTGACACATTAAATTTAGTATATTGAAAGGGAAACAAGCCTCAACAATATGCCAATTCTCTCTTCTTATTTATCTCTAAAGGTTTATGCTTCAGGACTCTGAATAATAAAATTTCAAAAATATTTGTGTTTAGCTAGTTGTGCAAAGGGGTTTTGCTTCATCATGTCAGTGTTGAATAGAGTGTGTGTGCATTTCAATATACAGTGCATCTGGATCATTGTTAAACTTCACATTTTTCTTCCTTCCCTTACTCCAACCCCACCTATCCATTCATGTTTCCTACTTATATTCTGACATGTGTACATTGAATGTTATGAATGTATTAGTCCACCATTTCCCTCTACATTCTTCTACCCTACTCCCTTTTAGCCCAGATCCCCTTTTAAGACTTGTTTCAACTTCATGGTATTTTGTTAAATATCTCTAATTTGGCATTTGGCTATGGGCTTGCCACATCCTCTCTTCCATATTTGACCTACATAAATGAGCATATTTCTCCACATTTCTAATCTCAGAATGGCTAAGATAGATCTTTACTATTCACCTTCTGTCCTAACTTTAGAATTGGACTTTCAGGGCCATCCAATAGAGCATTTTTATTCTCTACACAATGAAGATGGAAGGGAAATAATTTCCATTCTGTCAGCATTATGTTATCCATCATGAATTCCCATCGCTTATCACTTCAGCAGTCTAAATTTAAAGTCATATTTTCGGCATTATATTCACAAAGTATAAGTGAATATCAAGGGTAATTTACCTAGGATTGGACGTTTAGGGACGATCTTCAATTTCTGATGATAGAAGCAGGAATCAGTTTCAATTTTCAGATTCCACTATGTAGTGAGCTCTGTAGTCTTCTAAGTTTTCGATAAATTTCTAGTTATTTTTTGTTAATAATTTAAGAAGTTTTATTTCAGTATTTGAAATGCTGCTCCAATTATTTTTAAAGTTTCACAATAAGTTAGACTGAACTTCTTCCTCTCATGTTCCCCACTAGCTCAGGTTTAGTCTCCTTTCGTTTCATTTTTTGAGAGACCAAGGGATGAGAGTAAACAGAGAGATGATCATTACTCAGATATCTCCTTCCTCTTCTGTTTCTGCTGTTCTTGTTGAGAGGAAGACTGGAACAGGGAACATGAGTGATGCTTGACTTCACCATACAAGGGAGCATTCCTGGCATATCAATTATTGTTTCTCAGAATCACTTCAATTGCTTACTCTTGCCTTCTCTCTGACAGTAACCTAAATGTGGCTTCCTTGGTGCAGAAGGAAGCAAACTAACATGTTATTACCCGTAAATTGTTATTTTATATCTCAGCTTACTACTACCAAAAATAAAAAGCTTTGGCTACATAAATGCAAAGGTACTGATTGTCCAAAAAAACCTTAGTGAGGAGTAGACTATTGTACTCAGCTACCCCCTCCTCTCGTATCCTCCCTTCCACTCCCCTCCCCTCTTTTAACCTCCCTTCCTTTCTTCTTTCTTTGTGTCTCTCTCCTACATATTCATCTCCATCTTCTCTCTTTTTCTCTTCCAGTAGCAAGTGCTTTGGTTTATCAGACAACACATAAATAATTGAACAAATATTTTTTCTCCTCTTTTTGTGATTTTTTATTCTTATGAAGTGAGTTTTAGCACAGCACCAGTGGCTTACACCTAGATAGTCGGTAGGTTCAAATTTGACAATTGCAATTCGAAGCAATTCCAAGAAGATAAACCTAAGATATTCTTTTCTCCACTTGTGGTAAATGGAAGAAGTGAAGGTGTGGCTTGGGAGGTATAGAGCAAACATTGAGATTTAAAGCCCAGAAAGAGCTCAAGGCCAGGAGTGCAAACCCCAGTACCAGCATAATTTTTAAAAAATTAGTCCTTTGTCTTTGAAAAGGGATATTTCTCCAAAAATTCATACCCAGGACAATTTTCAAGGTCTGAGACTCTTTTTAAAAGTCACTTTCACATCTTAAACTGATTCCTCTGCTTGATTCATATTATGGAAAATAGGAGTCACACTTCATATTAAAATGATTGCACATTACCGAACAGTTCTTATTTTTAATGTAAAGAAAGCATGAGAGAAGAATTCACCTCACTTGCATGAGTTAGGTTTGACTCACTGACAGACTTTTGCAAGTAAATGAGGATCTGTTTACATGTAAAGAAGTCTATATAGATGGTTTTCTAGGAGAGAGAACAAGCTACCTGTTTCCAAGTTTGAATCAGATTAAGTTTATTCCTATGATATGCTAAGGAGAAGCTCATCTCATACAACATTATGCATGCAGTAATTTCAAAAATATTAAAAATCCCATGTTTATGTTTTGAACAGCTAAGTTGTCACAAACAAAAAACAGTTTACTGAGCCAAGAAAATATGTTAGAGCAATAGAAACTATGCTAAATATGGTTAATGGTTGAGTGATATGTGTAAAAGAGTTCTGTAATCACAACTAAACTATAAATTTTTTCATCATGTCCTTAACAAGAATCTCTAAGATAGGCCTTGCTAAATCTGTCATAGAGGGCGGTGTTTATGCAATTGTCAGGTTTTTAGGGTCCAATATCTTCCACTGTCGCTTGGGTTGCAAACTGCTCACACCACATGCAGTGTCTGGAAACACATGCTGTCTTGCTAGGCACCTAAGGGATTTTTTTGCCACTGTGAATAGTTATTGTTTTCCTTCTTGTAATTATACCTGTCAGTGTGAAGTCCTTTCATGATAAGAATAATAGTTTTTGTACCATTTGTTCCAGTAACAAATCTGAGATATAAGTATAGTCGGGTGTCATTGCCTCATGCCTATAATCCTAGCTACTCAGGAGGCTGAGATCTGAGGATCACAGTTCAATGCCAGCTCAGGCAGGAAATTCCATGAGATTCTTATCTCCAATAAACTACCAGAAAACTGGAAGTGGCGCTATGTCTCAAGCGGTAGAACTCTTGCCTTGGGCTGAAGAGCATTTGGACAGCACCTAAGCCCAGAGTTCAAGCCCCACAACTGACCAAAAAAAATTTATCTATCTATCTATCTATCTATCTATCTATCTATCTATCTATCTATCTATCTATCTATCTATCTATCTATCTATCTATCTATCTGTCTGTGTATGTATGCATGATGAGATGAATTACATTTAAATATAAATAAATATTTGTGATACACATTTAAAATATAAGTTAATATATGATCTATTTATAATATAAACATATATTTACATATATAAGACCATATTACATCTGTATGTTTATCAATATACTTGTAATTTATATCCAAAGAGTACATCTGAAGATTTTGGGGAAAAAGTAGAGTGTCCAAAGGCTTACTACTGACCCACCATACTTTCAATCATTTTTTCCACTTATTGCAATGTCTGGAGTACTAAGACTGAATGATTATGAAACAGTGTTGTTGTTTTATTCCTTATGATTTTGGATTAGAAACATCTATTTACTTGGTATAAAACATACCAAAATGTGATCTTGAAATCACACTCCACAAACTGGACATATACCTCAATTTAGCAACTTACATTTCTCAAACTTTTATTTGAATCTTGTATCTCACATACATTGTTTCCTTCAAGTCAGCTACATGTACAAACAGGCCTAGATTTTCATGCTCACATACATCCCCATACTCACATGAAATACTAAATGTAACATTGTAATAAAAAATAATATATATACTGAAAAAGAACACCTTTGCAATTGTAATTAAATTTTATTTTTAAATACAATTCATCATTGAAATATTGATGAAAGAGCAACTGAGAGATGTTTCAAATAGTAGAGTGCCTGCCTAAAGAGCATGTTTCTTATTCCAAACATCATTATTTCTATCCTTCCTTCTCCCACATAAAAAAGCATAAATAACTACAGAATTAACATGTTCCTTAATCACTCATTGAAGAGAGAAACTGTTATATATATATATATATATACACACACACACACACACACACACACATATATATATATATACACACAATGATATACTATTTAGCCACACATAATTATGAAATCATATCATCTTCAAGAAAATAGAAATGGAAACTTTCATACTAAAGCAATTAGCGATACTGTGAAAATCAAATATTAGATTTCTCATATGCAGACTCTAGACCCAGAAATTAAAATGAATGACACAGCTGTAAAAGATGGAACTGATTAAGTTTGGAAAAAAGTAAGAGAGAACATGAGGAGAAATATTGTGGAGTAACTATGTTCAAATATTTCATAAGTTAGTATGATGACATAATAAAATATACGTATAAAAATAGGATAATGAAATTAATAAAAGGAATAAAATTTAACAAGTTACATTATATGGATATATGTTTATAACACAATAAAATACTTTTTTGAAATTAATATTTGCTAAAAAATAGTAAAATTCATTCCTGTTGTTATAGATTCATATGTTAATTTCCATTTTTAGCTCAGATATTTCCCTGATAAAGTAAAAGGAGAAATTGGTTTTGCTCATTTAGAAGGACAATCTTGTCCAAATAGCATTAAAGTATTCTAGATAATTACTGTCAATGTGAAATTGTTCAAGTTATTATATTAGAATATTTCCAATTGACTCTTCAAAATATTACCCTATAGGTATATACTTTTTGCTATTTATTGAATTTTTTCTACTCAATTATTATATACCATTTTCTGAATGCGGTTTGATATATGTAACTAGTATATATTATACCTGACCAGGAAATCAATTATTCAGAAAGTTTTTATCAAAAATGCCTATAACGAAATAAAGAGTTAAATCCAAATTATGTATATTTGAAGGCAATACTTTGCTTAGTCGTCTTCTCACATTCTTCATTCCCTTCTTGAGAATAATACACATTGTAAGGGAATGCTTAACATGTTTTAGAGAAATAGGTTGACTTTAGTCAAATGAGTTACTCTATGCTGCGTTGTGGTTTACTTTATATCCAGAAGAGCTAAATTCTTACCTTATTATTTTCCTTAGATTTTATACTCAGGTTTAACCTCTGATGGGTGACTGATAAAGGTATAAACATTTTTTAACAGTGGCTAAATTTAGGCTGAGGAATCTAGGTACAACTTTACTCATGCAGATAGGCCTGATCAGTCATGAGACCATGATATCAAAATGTTAACCTATGCTTCCTGAAATCATGCTTATGAGATTTTGTGTATTATAAATGGTGGTTATTAGCATTTGTTTTGTAAACAACATTTCTTGGGTTAGGAACTGAAGTGAGATATTATACCCAGAACAAAATTTAAGGAAGCATCCAAAATTAGTTACCAAGATATAAATCATTTAACACAATGTTTTAAAAATGCAAGACAAAGGAAATAATTTATGAAAAAAGCCAACATTTAAAATAAATACAGAATCAGTATGACTGATTTTTCTTTTTATCCCAGTTGCAATACGGATTGCATGATGACTTTTCTAGCTATGTTTAGTTGGGTCTTGATATTTAGTTGGAGAAGTTATGTTCTTTCATATATTCATTTGTCAGATCAAAGAGGAAATGAATTCCATGCCAGAGTCATCATCCATAATAATGTTACAGTTGTATTCTACTACTTGGCCAAATTTCAAATCAGCTCGAGTAACTTGGGTCTTCTTTGGATCTAACTAATTAGGTATACAATTTAGTCAGTACTAGATTTTGACCACCATTAATTAAATTATTACTTTGCACAAACTACTATTATTCTCTCTTACCATGAGATTTTTAATTTCATTTATATAATGTGCTGATATTTTCCTTTAGATAATCCACATTCAGTCTTCTAAAAACAGTATAATATTGAGTATTTTTAAATTATGTACACTCATGTACACTGCTCAGATTCTATAATTTGCACATTTTGTTCTTGTTAAGTCAGTAGTGTTTAGTTCTCATTATGGATATTTTGGAATTACTAATTACATTTCAGAATTTTTAAGAATGTTATGATTTTTGTGATTTAATACTGTAGCATTTTTCCTTTTAAATATGTGCAGATCTTACTTTACATACAGTTGCATTCGTTTTAAACAATTTGATCCATTCAAGGGATTTTCTATATTACTTTTTTTTTGGGGGGGGGTCCGGATATGGGGCCTCAACTCTGGACCTGGTCGTTGTCACTCTGCTATTCAGCTCAAGATTAGTGCTCTACTACTTGAGCCACAGCGACACTTCTGGCTTTTTTCTTTTGTTTATGTGGTGCTGAGGAATCTAACCAAGGGCCTCATGCATGCAAGGCAAGGGCTCCACAACTAAGCCACTTTCCCAGCCCCACTAATACTTTTCTATGCTACATTGTTATATTAATTTATTCAAACACACACATACACACATACAAACACACAGATACCCACATTTTTATTATAAGACCCACTCCGTCTGCAAGAAAATATTTCAATATGAATTCCATAAAATATTTAGTCTGCTGAGTTCTGATTAGAATTTGCAGAAATATCTACTTGCTTCTTCCCCTGGACAAGTCATTATCATTTGTGAAGGTGTTGCCAATTGAATTTAGAATGCCCCAGAAAGATGTGTTAAAGAAAAATGACTTTCTATTTCCTCCCAGACTGTGGAGAATATCTGAATAGTTCTGGAGATTAAGTTCTTCAGCGTGAAAGATATGAGAACATAGACTCTCAACTACTTTCTTATTTTATCTTTTAATCGATCTAGGTAAAAAAACTTTTCTATTTGACAAAATCCCCATCTTGCCATTGTCTTGTCACAGGCTCCCAAAGCAGTAAAACCAACTGAACATATACTGAAACATTCAAACTTGTAAATCTGAATAAGCATTTCTGTTCAATAAGTCCATAACATCCCTTATTATGGTAAGTTATAAAGCTAACCCAGAAGTCTAGTCTTTCTAACAATGTAGAGTATGTTAAATTATGTTTCATTACAGAATATCTAACTCCATGTTTTATTTTATATCTTTGTTTCTGTTGATCCCAGGGCTTAAATTCAAGGCCTGGATGGTGTTTTTGTGTTCTAAGCCAGTGCTCGACATACAATCTGAACTGGAACTCCATTTGCCCTGGTGGTTAAATGGAGAAAAGAATCTAATGAACTTTACTATGCAGGCTGGATTTGAACTGTGATCGTCAGATCTTAGCCTCTTAACTAGCTGAGATTACATCCTTGAGCCACCAGTGCCTACCCATATTGCATATTTTCTGTAATTCAAATATTCAGCATTGTGTAGATGCTCCTACTACAATATATAAAAAAAAACTTAACCTAGTTTTCACTGTATTTGATGTTGGTATAATTTGTGGAGGGGAAGGGAAAAACCAAATTGTTTAAATATGGATACAAGTGGACCCAGTGCAACAATGAGATGTATATTATGTAGAAAAATTAAATTTACAACTTTGGCTCAAAGTGGGAGAGATGGTCGGGGAGATAGAAAGGGATGATAAAGGGATAGAAAGGAGGAGGTAAGAATGCTTGATAAGAAATTACTCATCTGGGCTGCGAAGGTGGATCAGTGGTAGAGCGCATACCTTGCATGCCTGAGGCCCTGGGTTCGATTCCTCAGCACCACATAAGCAAAAAGAAAAAATCCGGAAGTGGCGCTTTGGCTCAATTGGTAGAGCGCTAGCCTTGAGCTGAAGAGCTGAGGGACAGCGCCCAGGCCCAGAGTTCAGGCCCTACGACCAGGATCCCCCCCCCCCAAAAATAAAAGAAATGTACTCATTGCATTGTCCCTGTAATTGTAACCCCTCTGTATGGTATTTTCACAAAAAAACTTAAAACTTAAAACGGATATTTGTAAAGTATATAATGAAGGAAGAATTTTCATCCTTTACAAAATCTATGCTAAACTATCTATATTTTATTGTACCTTTCCTGCAACCAGTTTGATATAGTTTAATACCTGTCATGCCAAGTTTCTCTATATTCTACTGGAGATTTAATTTTTCATGTATGTATGTACATGTAAATGTGTATCTATATGTATATATGTATCTATCTGTATATGTTCCAATGTGGATCATCAAACTTGAAACTTTGCTTTTTTTTTTTTTTTTTGCTGTTCAGCAGTTTACCTGTTCTGCTCAATCTGTGACATTATCTGTGCTCATTCTGATTATTCCTTTATTTACCACACCATCAGCCTTTTAAAATCAGCTTTATTTCCAGAGATGATTACCAATCAGTCCAACCAATATACACCCAGAGGGTTTTAATAAAACATGCTTTAAGGAAGGAAGATAACATGAAGTGACAACTACAAAATTTCTACAGACACCTGACATCTTTCACATTTCTGCCTTCCTCCTGATACTTATGCAATCATTGACTAACACTATTAATAATACTGCAATTATAACTTAAAGATCAGTGTTTTTCCCAACCTGAAGCCTTCTTTTCCATGATTTTTGACATAAACTTTTGTGAGACATTTTTGATAGTGGTGGGATTCCATCCAAAACAAAGCCATGTATATCAAGAAAGCCAATGGTTTCAACTCAGAGTACTAAACAAAAGAGGGAGAAAATTAAGGTTAGCTATATATGTTAAGCACAAATATAGGCAATATCAAGATAGTTTGAAATTGTATACTTTTACTGGATAAAGTGGCTCAAATCTATAATATTATCTACTTGGAAAACAGAGCTTAGGGAATTCTAGTTCCAGGCAAAATGTTTTATGGTTGTGTTAGGAGGACCTCAGTCCAAGCAGGCCCAGGCATAGTGATACTACCTCAAAATAAGCAATCAAATTATAATCTGCAGGTATGGCAGTAGTAGAGATACTGTTTCACAACTATAGGTTTTGAGTTCAATCCTCCAGTAGCGCTGGGAATTTAAATGTGTCATGTCTTACAAAGTGACTTCATATGGAAACAGAATCTCAAAGGTAGCATTTAAGTTGAAGTGTACTCCAAGAGAAGCAGAATGCTTTGAATATGCCAAGGAAAGAGGAATCAGAAGCCAACTCTAATCTTGGAGTTCTAATTCCACCAACTCAGAGACAATGTATTTGCAATGTTAATGCTACCCAATCTGTGGTAGTTTATTATTGCAATTACTAGCAAACATGTGGAAGCTATAAGACACGAAAAGTCATTGACTCTTCGGATCCAAGACTCATCTCTATAATCCTAGTGATTAAGAAGTACGAGACTTGGCGGATAATGGTTTTCAGGCTGGTAGGAAAGTTCATGAGGTTCTATCTCTAGTTAACTACAAAATTTTCTGGGCTAGAGCATGGTTCAAATAGTAGACTGACTACTGTTAGCAAAAAAAAAAAAAAAAAAAAACTGAAAGCATGATGTATGCTCAAGTCCCAATCTGGCAGAACGAAAAAGTCCTTAGAAGAATGCTATGAGAAGCAGAATTATGAACAGGACAGCAGAAACAAAAGAAATAAACTTATTGATATAAACAAAGCTTCTCAATGTGAAATATGGCACAAACTGTAATATTTAGTGTTTTCCTTCCTATACAGTAGAAATAAATGGCATTTTTACTTGATGAAACTAAAATATAAAACTGTATGCAATAAATAATAACATTATTTTATCTTTCCATAATTTAACTTGTTTTCCTAAATATTCCTCTAATAGTGTAGCTTTTGAAAATCAATAAATGTTGCATTTTCATATGTTATTACATATCCTTCCAAGTGTTGTCTAAAATTGATTTACACTGAAATGATTGCCATTGACATCTTTCTCAAGATATTTATACTTTCAGCTGACCTTCCACAAAACTCATACCCAAAATATAAATTTTTAGTTTGTTCATGCAAACATAGGAACATAAACATATGTCTCAAAATTTTAATTACTTTTATCTGCTGTCAGTAATGAAGTATAACTAATAGAATTAAGTATATATCCTGAGGAAAATAAGATACTTCCTTCTAAATACAGACTTGTTGGCACTCACACAATCACACACGCACACATATATATTTACCACTCTGACTCAGGTTAGATTCCTGACATTGGGTGTCATCAGTGATCTAATAATCAAATTTTCCGCCCAGATATAAAATACATTCATAATTCCACACAGACAAAAACACCAGATCATTCAAAATAATGAGAATATTTTACAGAACCAACCAGCACTGAGCCATCTACTCCCTGATTTCATTCATTCATGATGATGCATTTTCCATATCATAATTAAAAATATTTTTGTCTCTGATTAGTGGAAAAAATATGCTATCATATAATAGAAATTGTAGGCAAAATTACTTGTAATCTTTAATATATCTTATCAAAGACTTCTGTTTCCTTCGTGCAGAGTGTTTCTGGAATTTTACCCTAATGTCTATAATTAAATTAAAAGAACATGCCATATACCTTAATTCACTTTTCCTAAAGGTTATGCTATGGAGTTGAATCTGATTTGTTTGCTTATTCTAAATTAAATATTCTCAACAACTTGAATTATTGTTTATGTTTCTCCTAATCCATTTTAAATATCAAATAGAACTGGAAATTCCTCTCAGCAATGATTTGTGAATACCATTAATGGTTGTGGAGGGATGAAGGATTTGAATTATCTAGAATGCATTAAAAATGGTACTGTTATTCAAAGGGCTGATCATTTATTCAGCTTTTAAAGTGTGGTCTTATTTCATCTAAGAAGATAACACTATGTTTTCCATCACATTCTTGCCTACAAAGCAGTAGAATTATTTGCTTTGTACAGTTGATATCCAGCTGCGACTTTAGTGAAACCTACAAACAACTGAACAGCTATATTAGCTGCTCTAGATTTTGAAATTTTCTTCCTGTAGCCCTTGTGATTTGAGCCCAGATTCATGGGATAATAACATAATCCACAATAACAAAGCACCACAATATACAAAGACCACATCAAAATGAGGTTCAATTTTTTCTTTGTTGTTTCCTTTTTTATTGATTGTCTTTTAAGGAGCTAAGGGTGTTTATTTCTCATTATTTTTGATGTGACTTAAATAAATTTTCCAGACTTTTCAAATAAAATAAAGAGATATAAAACAGACCTATTTAGTCACAAAATACAGCTAACCATTTGAGTGATTTTTTTTATTCTAATCCTGTTTTCAGTTATCTTCAAATAACGTTGAGATGAGCCTAGCATATGTGTAAATTGACATGTATAAAGCACACAGAATTCTGGAATCTTTGGACTGTCATTTCTATATAACTTCACTTAGAAAAGAAAGTTATCACTTGCTTCATGTCTTAATTAATCTACTTAAAACAAGTTTTATTAATTTTATTAATAGATGTCATAATCTATGGTACTGATGCATTGCATAAGTATTTGATTCCTTATCTCCACTGAATTAACATTACATTTATTTAACCTTTTTACACATGAAATAATGACATTCGTGAGGACAAAATATGCCTGTTTTTAATTTTGGTTACCAAAACGGAATTATTAGACATTTGGAACATTTATATCTGAACTTTCAAATTTCTAGGACTTGAATTGTGTTAATTACAACTTTAATAATAAAATAAAAAACATTATTGAATAGAAAGCAAAATTGTGTTATCACACCTTAATCTTGAATTGACGATGATAAAAAAACAATTAGATTTATATAACAAGATATACATACTCAAACGAACTATGAGAAATGGAAACAGAAAACTTCTTTTTTGTTTTGTGTTTGTTGTTGTTTATAGTTTGTGATAATTCTGTCTTTTTTACCTTATGCCTGGTATATCCATTGTATGTCTTCAGGAAGTTGAAGGGTGGGCACAGAGCTTTAGGGAAAAGAGTGAAAAATTGCAGCATTGGAGTTCATTGATCATTGATGAAAGTGAACTATTTAACACATGGGTGGGGACAGGAGGGTGGGACTGGCAACAAGTGAGGGAACTGAAGACATTTCACAAAAGGAAATGTACTCATTACCTGACCCTTGTAATTTTAATTCATCTATAAATCACCTTAATAAGAACAACAGAGTAAATTTCTGTTAAAAAGCAAACCAAATGTTGGTTCTTTGAATCCCAGAAATTTGTTTTGTTCACTGGTTTGAGATGGTTGAGTCTATCTCTGAAAATAACTACATTGACTTTCATTGGGAAAAGTTTTGAGCTACTAGTAGATAAAAATCAATTATGATTGTATTTTTTTTGAGACTGATTCATTTATTTTTTAATCTAATTTGTATTATTTCTGTCTACTGGTTTTTGGTTTTGCTTTTCCTGTTTTGTCAAAAGACTTAGTGGTGCATTATTAGTGATGATTTAAGATTGTTTTAGTTTGTTGATGTACATACTCAAAGCTACAAATATTCCTCTGAGTATTGTCTGTGCTGCTGCTCTGTCCCAGAGGAGGTATTATTTTGTGTGTTCACTTCCACTGAATTCCATAAACGTTGGAACTTCCCTGTATATCTCTTCAGTGACTCACTGATGATTTAGCAATATGTTATTCAGTCTCTGTGAGTTTCAGAATGTTATGAGATGCCTTTTGATGTCGAGATCTAATTGGGCCCCATCATGGTCTGACAGGATACAAAGAGTAATTTCATTTTTATTTTTGAATTTTGAAAGATTTTCCTTGTGATCTAAAATATGATCTACTTTGGAGAACATTCCATGGGCTGATGAGTGGAATATATATTGTGACACTGGTAGGTGAAATACTCTGTAGATATCTGTTAGGTATAGCTCGTCAGTACAGTTATTTAGCTCTAAAAATTTTTGCTAAGTTTTCACCTGGATAGCCTGTCCAGAGGTAAGAATGATTTGTTCAAGCAACCAACAATTTATTTGGATATATGCATGTTTTTAGGGTAAGTAGTATTTCTCTGATGAATTTGTGAGCTCTAGGATTCAGGACATTGATATTTAGAATTGTTATATCTCTCAGATGGAGAGTTTCCTTTGTCAATATTTAATGTCCTTCTTTGTCTCTTTTTACTTTCATACCACTTTTATTTTAAAGCCAATCTTATATCATATTAGTATAGCTACTCTAGCCAGTTTATGAGGTGCATTTTTAATTTGTAAAGATGATGTACAGAAGGGTTACAATTACATAAGTCAGATGATGAGCACATTTCTTTTTGAACAGTGTCACCTCTTCACAAATGTTCTCCCAGTTTTTCCATTTCAACCTCCTTCTCCCATAAGTTGTACATTTCATTTACAATGTAGTGTCTATTGAGTAGCACTGCTGCATTTAAGCCTTTGTCCCACCATTTCTGTATTCCCGTTGCCCTACCCAAACGTACATATAAGACCAACCATGTAGAAATTTAAAAATAAACGGCATCAGAACATTGAAGGAAAAAGCAAAATAATAAAGAAATTCTCATAATCATTTCTTGGAGATCATTTTAATGAACATTATTTTATATGATAATATTCGTACAGCTATTGATCCTTTGTGATCCTCTCCAAAGGGTATCCTCCTTTGATCTCATTGTATAAATGTTTAGAATCCCATAAAATTTATCATGTCCAAGTGTAATGTTTTCTCTTTTACCTTCCAATTGTGTTTACTTGTAGAATTAGAGGCACATTCTTCTACAACAAATGAGGGAAATTAGGCAACCTATGTTTCTTTGAGTCTGTCTTTCTTCCCTTAATATAAGTTTGTTCGAAGTCTTCACATTTCCTTATGAATGGTGTAATATCATTCTTTCTGGATCAACAGAATCGCAACATAGTGAAGAGTTTCTACATGGCAATGGAAAAAGTTAGCAGGATATATAGAAAGAGAACAGAATGGAAGATTTTTACTAGCTAAGTATTAGACAAGTGTTTTCATAACTAACCCATATTTAGAGATCAAAAGTTAAACACAACAAAAATAAACCCTCAAATAAACAAGAACCCAATTAATATATGGGATAAAGACTTAAAGATAACTTCTTAGAAGAAGTAGTAAGAATGACAAATAGATGCATCTCTCTCCATAAAAAATGCAAATCCAAACAACACTGAGATTCATCTCACCCCTCTTACAGTGTCATTATGAAAATACGAACTATCATAGATACTGATAGGGATGTGGCCCAAAGGAAACTCTATTACACTGTTGGTGGGAATGTAATCTTGTTCAATCACTTTGGAAAACACGATGGAAATTGCTCACAGAACTGAATAGAGAGCTACCTAGCTATGATCCAGCAATTCCACTTATGGTCATTTATCCAATAGAGCAGAAACAAGGCCACACGGAAGCTACCAGCATAATCATGCTCCTAATTGCATTATTTTCTGTTGCCAACATGGAATCAGCCCAGATGCCTCTCACTGTAAAAAGAGATCAAGAATTATATATGTATATATAGATTATATATATACATATATATAATTTTATTGGTCCCAATTTACAAGTATATATGTACGTATATAAATGTATGTATACAAACATATATACATATATATATACAAACATAAAAATACATACATAATAGAATTCTGTTCATTCATCAGAAAGAATAATATTGCACCATTCTAAAGAAAAAATGAAACATTTAGAAATAGTATTAAGTGAAATAAAGCAGACCCAGAGAAACTTAGTTGCATGACTTTCCTCACTTGTGATAGATAGGAATGTCTATAAATGTGAAAGTAAACACACTGGATGGTATGCAAGGAGGTACAAATGAATTATCTGAAGTATCATAGTCGATGGAGAAGGAAAATACTATAATTCTCTTAAAAGGCTAAGTCAATGCCCAACAAAATAAATACCATTAAATGTGTAATGCAAGAGAGGATAGTGAGGTGCAATGTGAGAGGGGTAGGAAATTGAAGGGGAAAAGGATAGTATACAGGCAAGAATCCATTGTATACTTCCCAGAATTGAAATATACAAAGCAAGGGGTAGTGTGAAATGGGGTTGAAGATGTTGAAGTGGTAACACAATTCCAGGTGCCTTGTACACAGAAACTGTTTTGTTAAATGGCAAGAAATTCCATAACATAATATTGAGATACGTAAGGATTGGGGTTGATTGGTAGGGGTGTATGAGAGTGTTAAATGGGGTGACATTGATCAAGATGCACTGTATCCATACACTGTTTCAGTGAATGACAACTCGTTTGTACAACTGAAGATAATAAAAATATTCAAAAAATTAATTATGATAGTTGAATAGAGAGTTGAACCTCAATTCAATTCCCATTAAAAACCCAGAGACTTGGAGAATAAAATTCAAATAATAAAACCTTATGAATCTTTTTTATTAGAATTTGTGAAATTTAAATCAAAACTTTGCTTTTTGTCAGCCATTGGGCTGTTAAAATATTTCAACTTAAGTGGCTTAAAAACATCAGGAGTGAAAGAGTCCGGGAAGATGGCGGAGGAGTAGCTGGAGTCTAAGTAAGCTCTCACATAGAAAGCAGTTCAAGAGTTCCAGTGAACAGTCTTAAGCCAGAGAATTACACCACGTGTGACATCACAGGACAGAGAGCTAGGCCAGAGAAGGAAACCCAGGCAAGAAGACACTCCTGAGCTCTTGCCATCAGCCGCTGCGGCGGCGGCAGCTGTGGCAATGGCTGGCGAGCACAGGAGCCATACCTAAGCAACAGAGAGTCCAGGACGAAGGAGCCAGACGCAGCAGGTGAGCAGATTCTACTCAACACCAGCAAGAACTGACAAGGAGCAGACATCTTCATCCTGCAGTTCGCAGACCAGAGACGACCCGGGCGGACGTCCTCACTCCTTCTCAGGGACAGAGGAGGGAAGGCCACCCCTCCCGCCCAGCACCAGTGATCTCCATCTTGGATACCGACAAAGCTCAGAGGAGCTTCTAGCTCCAACTCAGGCCTTGGAATAAACCGAGTCATTTAGCAGGTCACAAGAACTTAACGGCAGCGTGACCTGCCAGACTCAGCTCCACCCAGGGAAAAGTCACCCAGCTCGGGCGCCAGCCCTAGGAGTGGGTTTCTTCACTGGGTAATCAGAGCCAGAGGCTGCCCCTCCCTCTAGGAGCCTTGACAATCAATTGAAAATCAGTAAACAGAAATCCTGAGAATGGCCCCAGGCTGGACTATGTGAGATTTTCACAAACTAGCCCCGGAAAAGTTACTGTCTGTTGAAAGGCCTCAACTCTACCCAGAACCTAGCCTCATCACTGCATGCCCCTCTTTGTGATACTCAAAGCAGACCTGCCTACCAATGAACTAGCCTGGGAGGAGGATTGCCAAATCCTAGGTAAAGCAGAGCATTTTTCTGCCTGTTCGAACAAACTGTCTTAAGAAACCAACCAAGCCACAGGACCACAAGCAGAACAGAGACTCCAACAAGAGGGTGGTTATGGACACAAGGGTGATAAGGATTTTTCCCACTCCTCCCAAAAAAATCAAAGAAGTTTTTTTTTGTTGTTGTTTTGGTTTTTTTTTTTCTCTTCTTCTTCTTCGTATTCTTTTCTTTTCTTTTTTATTTTTGGTACCTTATATAAATTTTTTTTTCTTTTCTAAAACTTTTTTAAATCTTTAATCTTTGCCTTTTTTGAAAAAAAAATGTTGTCCAGAAACTTTTTTTTCCCTCTTATAATTTTTATTTTTGGGATACGTGAGTATGCATTTTTCTTTCTTTTTTGGTCTTCTTTCTCTTTTTTTTTTCTTTTTTTAATTATCTTTTTGTTTTTTGTTTAGCTCTACTGAACTTCTCATCTATTTCTTCTACTTTTCTTATGCTTTTCACCTTCTCCTCTCTTTTGTTCTTCTTTATGTGACTTAATTCTTGTCCTGCACATCCTCAGATAAACCCGTAATTGACTATTAGACCCTATTCCACATTGTGTACACACTTAATCCACAAATTTATTACTCAAGTCAAAACCTCTATGACTTAAATCCCTTAATAGCAGTACTACAACTTTATACCTATATAATATTTTAAACATTTTTATTTTTAATTTTTTCACATTTCTTTTATATCTCTCCCCTTCTCTCAATAAATTCACGTTCTTATCTAAATAGAATGTTATCGAATCTACATAATTTTATTAATTTTTATCTTTCTATTTTTTCTGGTCTCTTTTCTTTTCCCATTCCCTTTCTTCTTTTTTTCTCTCTCTCTACTTTCATCCTACCCAACCTATTTCCTGCTTTGAGATTAGGACTTAGTTAACTCTCCCTGAGCCTCCCCACATCAATCTATTCTTATTTTTTTACCCACATCCTCCCTAACCGTAATAATTTCTGGTCTTCCAAATTCTTCTTTGCGGTTCGTAGCCCATTAACGTATATTTGTTTGAGGTTGAATAGATGTATCTGTTGAACTAGATTGTATCTGTAGACTATTAACTGTGCAAATTCAGACTTGGTTTGATGCTTGCCTTAAGATAGTGTTCTAGCACAAAACTGGTGCTATTTTCATCTCAAATGGGCAGAGTAAGCCCGAAAAACATAAGAAAAATTGCAAATCCGGGTATCTCAATTCCCAATCTTGATAATCAGGGGACAGAACAGATAATGAATAATCCAGAGGAGAATTCCCAAAGAGCTCTACACACACTGCTGGCAAACATGATAAATCAAAAGATTGAAAGCATACAAAGGACTCTGTATGAGTGTGATAGGGAGAGAGAGGAGGCAATCCAAAAGTTTATACAGGAATATCATAAATGTGAGGAAGCTACTCGAAAACGGATACAGGATTTGCATGAGCAGCTTGAGAATACTCAAAGAGAAAGCAGGAATGGCGCGAACAGGCTGAGAACACTCAAAGAGAACTACAGGAATCCCACGACCGGGAGGAAGCTAATCAAAGAGTAATACAGGAATTGAGAGAGCAGGAAGAGAATACACAAAGATCACTAAAGGCATTCATGGAATACATTAACAAAGAGCTGAAGGAAGTAAGGGAGACCACAAAGGGAATGCTGAATGGAAACCTTAGATCAACTCGGCAAAAACTCAACAGAGAAACTGCAGACCTAAACAGCTACATAGATCAACTAGATTTAACAGATATCTACCGAACATTTCACCCAGCAGCATCAGAATACACATTTTTATCAACACCACATGGAACATTTTCTAAATTAGACCACATTTTAGGCCACAAAGCAAACTTGTCCAAATACAGAAATATTGAAATTATACCTTGCATTGTCTCTGACCAAAAGGGAATAAAATCAGAACTCAACACCAAAAGCCACCAAAGAAAGTCTGGTATCACATGGAGGCTGAACAACACACTGCTGAATCACAAGTGGGTCATGGAAGAGATTAGAAAGGAAATACAAATTTTCATGATATAACAAAAATGAACACACAAATTACCAGCTTCTCTGGGACACAGCAAAACCAGTACTCAGAAGCAAGTTTATAGTTCTGAGCTCCTACATCAACAAATTGGAGAGATCTGAAACCAACAATTTAATGACACATCTGAAACTCCTTGAAAAAGAGCAGCAAGATAAACCCCAATCCAGTAGATGGAAAGAAATAATTAAAATTAAATCAGAATTAAGTGAATTAGAATCCAAAAAAACTACAGAAAAAATCTACAAAACAAAGAGTTGGTTCTTCGACAAAATTAACAAAATTGACAGACCATTAGCAAATCTTATTAGAAAAAGAAGAGAACACACCCAAATAAATAAACTCAGAGATGAGAATGGAAACATCACCACGGAAACAACCAAGATTCAGAACATTATAAGGGAATACTTCTCAAAACTTTATGCTAATAAGTTTGAGAACTTGACAGAAATGGACCTTTTCCTAGCAAATATTGACATGCCAAAACTAAACCTAGATGAGTTAAACCAGCTTAACAGGCCCATATCAAGCATTAAAATAGAAAAAGCAATAAGAGACCTTCCAGCTAAGAAAAGTCCTGGACCAGATGGTTTTAGAGTCGAATTCTACAGGGCCTTCAAAGCAAAGCTCACACCAATACTCCTCCAACTCTTCAATGAAATTGAAAGAGAAAGTTCACTACCGAACACATTCTATGAAGCCATCATAACCCTCATGCCAAAACCAGACAAGGACTCATCAAAGGAAGAGAACTATAGACCCATTTCTTTGATGAACATTGATGTAAAACTTCTCAACAAAATTTTGGCCAATCGACTTCAACAATTCATCCAAAAAATCATACACCATGATCAAACAGGATTCATTTCAGGGATGCAAAGCTAGTTCAATATACACAAATCAATTAATATTATTCATCACATCAACAGGAGCAAGAATAAGAACCACATGGTTATCTCAATAAATGCAGAAAAAGCATTCAACAAATTCCAACACCCCTTTATGATGAAGGATTTGGAAAAATTAGGAATCCATGGAACATTCCTCAATACAATAAAGGCTGTATATGACAAACCTACAGCCAGCATTATACTTAATGGTGAAAAACTAAAGCCATTTCCTCTTAACTCAGGAACAAGACAAGGATGTCCACTCTCTCCAATTCTCTTCAATCTAGTTTTAGAATGCCTAGCTACAGCAATAAGACAAGATGCAGACATAAAGGGGATCCAAGTAGGGAAAGAAGAAATAAAACTCTCCCTCTTTGCACACTACATGATCTTGTATTTAAAGAATCCCATAGACTCCACTCCCAAATTACTCAAGCTGATTCAAAATTTTGGCAAAGTAGCAGGATATAAAATTAACCTCCCAAAATCAATGGCTTTTCTGTATGCCAACAATGAGAAAAGTGTGGCTGAAATTAGGAAAGCAACTCCATTTGGAATAGCCCCACAAAAAATAAAATACCTAGGAATTAACTTAACCAAAGAAGTGAAGGACGTCTATGATGAAAACTTTAAAATCTTGAAAAAGGAAATCAACACAGAACTTAAAAAATGGCAAAACCTCCCATGCTCCTGGATTGGAAAGATTAACATCGGGAAAATGGCAATACTTCCCAAGGCTATATACAAATTCAACGCGATACCTATCAAAATTCCAACCTCATTCTTCAAGGAAATAGAAGAGGCAATCCAAAAATTCATATGGAACAATAAAAGACCTCGAATAGCAAAAACGCTCCACAATGGAAAGAACACTACTGGAGGAATATCAATACCAAATTTCAAACTCTACTATAAAGCCATATTAATCAAAACAGCTTGGTATTGGCGTAAGAACAGACCTCAGGACCAATGGAATAGAATTGAATCCCTAGAAATTAACCTACAGACCTATAGCCATCTAATCTTCTATAAGGGAGCTAAAACAATAGAATGGAACAAAGACAGCCTCTTCAGTAAATGGTGCTGGCAAAATTGGTTAACTACTTGTAGAAAACTAAAGCTAGATCCTTATATATCACCCTGCACCAGAAACAAATCCAAATGGATCAAAGACCTTGAAGTCAAAGCAGATAGTCTGAAAACATTACAGGATGGAATAGGAGAAACCCTAGGTCTCCTTGGCTCAGGTCGAAATTTTCTGAATAGAGACCCGGAAACACAACAAATCAAAGAAAGGTTGGACAAATGGGATTGCATGAAGTTGCAGAGCTTCTGTTGCAAAGGACATAGCTAGCAAGATCAACAGAAAGCCCACAGATTGGGAGAAGATCTTTACTAGCCATAAAACAGACAAGGGTCTCATATCTAAAATATACTTGGAACTCAAAAAATTAAATCGCCCAACAACAAATCCTCAAAGAAACAACTGCCCCATAAATAAGTGGGCTAAAGACTTAAAGAGAAACTTATCTGAAGAAGAAAGAAGGATGGCCAATAGACACATGAAGAAATGCTTAACCTCCCTAGCCATAATAGAAATGCAAATCAAAACAACATTGAGATACCACCTCACTCCAGTTTGAATGGCAAAAAATAAGAACTCTAACAACAACAGATGCTGGAGGGGATGTGGACAGAAGGCAACCTTACTTCATTGTTGGTGGGAATGGGAACTTGTTCAACCACTTTTTTAAGCAGTATGGAGGTTCCTCAAAAGACTTCACATAGAGCTCCCCTATGACCCAACAATCCCACTTTTGGGCATTTACCCAAATGTTTACAAACAAGACCACACTAAAGCTACCAGCACAACTATGTTTATTGCAGCATTATTTACCATAGCTAAGACATGGAACCAACCCAGATGCCCCTCAGTAGATGAATGGATCAAGAAAATATGGTATATATACACAATGGAATTCTATGCCTCCATCAGGAAGAATGACATTGCCCCATTTGTTAGGTAATAGAAAAACTTGGAAAAAATTATATTAAGTGAAGTAAGCCAGGCCCAAAGAAACATAGGCCCCATGGTTTCCCTTATTTGCAATATCTAGTATATGTATGAGTCAAGCGGAAAAGGTCAGATAATGTGATGTTAGGAAAATGAACCCTTAGATATGTATTTTAATGTATTTTTCTTTCATGCATGTGATTCTACCTCATTTATAAGATTATTTATTTGTTGCTCTGTATGTCCCTCCTCCACAGTATAACCCCTGCTTTCACTATATTTGATATCATTATAACTTGTGGAGGAGATGGGGAAAAACAAGTCGTTTAAGGATACAGGTGGACCTGTTGCAACAATGAGAAGTACAAGCTATCATGTCCAAAACGAGCTTTACAACGTCGGTGTGTGAGGGGATGGGAGGAGAAGGATTGGGATGGGGGCGGAGGGGAGAGCCTGGGAAGGGATGAGAAGGGTAAACAAACGAGGAGGCTGCAATGCTTGGTAAGAAATGTACGCATTATCCTGCCCATGTAATTGTAACCACTCTTTACAGTATGTTCACAAATAAAATAAAATTAAAATAAAAAAATAACATCAGGAGTATATTATCCATACTCCAGAAGCTTAAGCATAGATTTTCAAAAATGGTTATTCAAAGCAAATCTTTGCCTTATGGGGGTCTACTTTCAGGTTAATTATAATCTGTTTGCTGGACATTCACATGGCAGACTAATTATATTGGGCTTCTTTTCCAGGATCATTATTGCAGGGTCTTCTCTGAAAGACTGCTTCTACTGTCATCATACAGGGGAATAGAATTTCAATACGTGTAATCAGAAGGAGTTACAATGTCCAATACATTTTGCAACATTTTCTTTAACTCAGTGTAGTGTATCATTTGGATATTATTTCATAGAACATAATAACTTAAGGACAAGATTATATCATGTAAATTATGTGAATGATTTTTCTTACAATGGGAATAATTTTAGTGTCGGCAAAATGAAGTATGATTGTTTAGTGGCTCTTGAATGACATCATAGGTAACCATGTTAACGTGGTACAGCCTTTCTAAGGCCCTTCTGATGTATTTGAACAAACTCCAATGAGTTAATTGCTTTCAGAAATATTCATTTGTGCCAACAAATACAGATCTCCTTTCATTTTAATTACTGTCCGCTATTAGGACTCCCACAAACACCAAAATCAGAGTATGCTAATTTCTCTGATAAAATACATAATAAAAATGTTACAATGAATATAACATGAAGACTAATATTAATAGCATTATAATTACTAGTATTCACATTATATAATATATTGACATCCCTTGGTTACCTCAATTTTTAGAATATTTTTAACTAAATGTAAATTGTTTGCAAATAATTATTTGATGATGTATGGAAAATGAGAAAAAAATTTGCATACATATTTACTACAGATGCAACAAATTCACCTGGTTATTTCTGAACCTTCATTTGTTGGTTTCATTCATGCATGGGAAACATGCAGAGAAATGAAAATTGCAAACTTGCATTTACTAAAGGGTTAATTAGAAGTTTATGGTGGGCTAAATAGCACATTTAATAAATTAAATTGTTTTGTCACTTCCTTCCTCCCTCCCTTCCTTCATTTCTTTGTTCCTTAATTCCTTAATTCCTTCCCTTTTTTCCTTCCTTCCTTCTTTTCTTCTTTCCTTTTTCCCTCATTCCCTCCATCCGTACCCCTATCTCTTTTTCTCTCTTCCTTCCATTTCTTTCCTTCTTTCTTTCAATCTTTTTCTTCCTTTCTTCTACCCAGACTATTTCTTATGGCTATAGAAAAAATACCAAAAGTTATACTCCAAGGTGTTATGAGTAATTATAAATATACTATATTAATATTAATTTTAATAACCTAAGTTATATCTTAAGAAAAATTGTAATAAAAACATCTTCACAAAATTTCAGGATATGTAACAAATATTACCTTACATGATACTGTCTATTTTTTCCAACTAAAATAAGAATTTATACATAATATTTTGTGTGTGTGTTCTTGTGATTTGAACTCCAGACCTATCCCTTGATTTTTTTTCCTAGCAAGGTTATTGCTCTAACATTTGAGCCACAACTCCACTTGTGGCTTTGTGTGTGTTTGCGTGTATTTTGATGTGTGTGTGTGTGATTAATTGAGATGCGACTCACAAACTCTTGCCAAGTCTGGCTTTTTAAATTTATTTTTATTTTTTTATTGTGAAAATACCGTACAGAGGGGTTATAATTACATGAGCAAGGTAATGAGTACATTTCTTATCAAGCATTGTTGCCTCCTCCTTTGTTTCCCCTTCCCAACCCTTCCCATCTACCCCCCCTCAGACCCTCACCCCACCAAAGTTGTAAAGTTCGTTTTTCAACATAACGACTTTTACACCTCATACTTGCAATGGGTCCACCTCTATCCTTATTTAAACCATTTGCTTTTTCCCTTCCCCTCCACAAATTATACCAACATCAAATACAATGAAAGCATTGAGGGAGGGACTTGTCTGAGACAAGCAGCAAAGGTCAGATAAGTTGATGCTAGTTGAAATGGACCCCAAAATAAGTATTCAAATGTTTGTTTCTTGTAATTGTTTCTAACATATTTATAAGATGATAACTTGGTTGTCAAGGCTGGCTTTGAACCCCACCTTCCTGAGTAGTGAGGATTACAAGCTTGAGGTACCCATATTAAGCACTGATATAATATATGTAAGAATAAAATAAATTTCTTATTATTTGAATTCTAGAGACTCAATCTAACAAATTAACATTTAGATATTTATTTAGTTAGTGAGTCTGAACCTGCAGTGAGAAAAAAAGTTTTCATTTTTATGAAAAAATATACACTCAAATGTTTAAATGACAGAATCTTTGCACAAATTGAAATTCTCTAATATTCAAAAGTGATGAAGGGATAATTAATCAAATTTCTCATCTAAGCTAAAAGCAATAGGCTCTGTCAGGGTTAATGAAGTAATGTTTCATTAAATTTAATATTATCTACTGTGGTCACATGATTTTCTCCTCTTTTAAACCTAAACTTTTTTGACATAAAATATAAATTCATACACTTTTGAGTATATAAAAATCTTAATTACTGGTTATTTATTTCTGAGGTTTGAGTACCGAGACATTTCAGAGAAACACGGAATTTCATGTATTTTATATCAACAGTGATTTTTAGAAATTGAATCAATCTCCATATGAGATAAAGCAAGATATTCCATGACTTATGCAATTATTCCTATAGACTTGAATATAACTTATTTTTGAATGGTAGGAAATTCATATTATTCCTACTCTATAGAACAATTAAGAAATAAATGATTGTGATAGTATTTATTTTTCCTTCAACTACAAAGAAAGAATCTAACTATAGATGACAAAAACTTGAATAGAAATGTCATAAAATTATGAAAAGTTAAAGTCACTATGAGTTAGATGAAATAGTCATTTTTGAAGGTCACAACGTGAAATCTCTGAAGCTTCCTTATCTGTTAAATAAAATGTATTTGCACTCAAAATATTTTTCCAGCAATGGTATAACCAAACCACCTCCATCCCAAATAGCTTCTTTGATTAATTCAATTAAATATTTAGGAACAGAAGTTATCAAAATGTATAGAAATATCTACCCACCACTCTAGAAATTAAATCTGAAATCATAAAAGAATGAGATTAATAATTAGCCATAAAGTTGCCATAAAGAGGTGAATCCTTTCATGTAGGCATAGTTGTAGAGATTTGGTCACTGAGAACTTGTGATCAAAGTTGTTAAAATCAAAATCCTTTCCTCCTCTTCCTTCTTTTTCTTCTCTGTCTCCTTCTCCTTCTTCTTTTCTTTCTCCCTCTCTCTCTTCCCTCCTCCTCCTTCTCCCTGTCCCACTCCTATTCCTCTTCTTCTTTACTTCCTGGCTTCCATGAATACACATATTCCAACACATATTCTTGACATGGGGTACTGTGCCAACACCAACCCAGTCAATGAGCATAAGAAACATAATCTGAAATGTATAAAATCAGAAGTCAAGTTTAATCTTTCCCACTTTTAAGTTGATTTTATAAAGTATATTTTCATATTAATAGGAGACTATCATAGCATGCTCTCATTTATTATAGGGGATAAGATTTACTGGAAAAAAATCTAACCAACATCACCCTAATGAAATGATTGATTAAATTAATATTATATTAGGACAAATCTACTTTAAAATATCAGATATAGTTCAATACATGGCAAAAAATCACTTCTATGATTTCGTATACAAGACAGCAGAATACAAACTGTTCCTCAAGGAAATTGACCTATAATTCGCAGTATTGTCAATTTCATAAGTGATTTAAGAAGACTATAGAACAAATTTCAACTCAAACTGCATGATATAACATTTACTTTGTCCCGTGTATATTATCTTTGTCTGGTTTCCAAAATGAGTTGTATTTTATCATTTTTTAAATTAACTTTAAGCAGTTGTGTGGGACTTGCTGTTTGACAAAGCAGTATATTAACAGTGTATTGTGAGGTTTTTTTTTCTTTTTCCTCTCCTGAGGTTTGAACTCTGGGTCTGGGGGCTGTCCCTGAGCTCCTTTGGATGAATGCTAGAACTCTATCACTTGAAGCACAGCAGCACTTTCTGATTTTTCTGAGATTTAATTGGAGATAAGAATAACACAGACTTTCTTGCCTGGGCTGCCTTCAAACCTCAATTTTCTGCCTCCTGATTACCTAGGATTACAGCCGTGAGCCGCTAGTGCCAGGCTTAATGAAATACACCTTATTTTGGTCTAGTCCTGGGGCTTGAATTCATGCCTTGGAAATGTTCTTGAGATTCTTTTCCTCATGCTAGTACTCTATCACTTGTGTCATAGTGCCAGTTCCTGCAGGGCTTCACACATGAAGGCAAGCATCTACCACTAAGCCACATTCCATGGCCAATACAATGCATCTTGATGATCATTATCCCTCATCCTTCTCAATCCTATCTCATAGCTCAATTTACATGAATTTGTAGAATATTCACTGGCTCTTAATGTCATGTATAGACACTCAGAGGTTATATCACAGATCATATTTTCTTGATAGTCTTATTCATCAACATACTAAAGTTGTGCATTATAGAATTCTGTGATTTTAAATTTTGAATTATCACTCAGATTAACCCACTACTATTCTAACAATTTTCCTAAGGTTAATGCAAATGCAATCTGTAATTATTCGATAAAGTACAATGATTCTTAGAATGTTAAAGAGTTGGAGTAAGAACATCACCTTCAGTTCAGGAACATTTTATCATTACTACCCTCTCAAAATACTCAAATATTTATTAATAATCATTTCCTGTCATCATTTCCAACTACTCTCCCCTTGAGCAGCTATTATTTCATATTCTGCCTCTACAGATGTGCCAATTTTAAAAACCTCATATAATTAGAAAATGTAGTCTATTTTATCCATTTCTCCCATGTAATATCACTATTTCCAAAGTAATTCCCTGTAAATTTTATTCATGGATAGAGCATATAGTTTTGTATTCATGTGTATATTGGAATAACATCCTCAATGGGCATTTCAATGTTTTATTATATGTTATTATGAAGGGTTTTGCTATGTATATTCTTGTACATGTGTCTCATTGGACATATGTTGAAATCTATTTTGTATATAAAATTATAATTCAAAATGCTGGATCATAGAGACAATTCTATGTGTAATGTTCTAAAGATTTCCAGTATGTTTAAGAAACTGACTATATCATTTTAAGTGCCAAGTACCAATGTATAAGAATTGCAATTTCTACATAATGGTTGTGCAGGGCTATCTTATTCTTTCTATTTCCACTAATCTCTATATGTATGCATTGTCTAGGTATGTTATGATCTTTCCATATATTCCTTGATTGTTGTTATATTACTATAGAGATATGTATTTGGATTTTTGAATAACTTTTTCAGGGTGGTTAAAGTATTTCATTAATAATAGGCTCTTAATATATTTCTGATTCAAGTCTATTTAAATAAATATATATGTGTATACATTACATGTACATATGCATATATTCAAACTTATATGTGTATATATTCAAATACCTATATATGTATACATATATAAGAATATACAGATGTGTACATACATGTATATATACATATACATATATTGTTATTTTCATTTGTCTGTAAGTTATCGTTTTACTTTATTTGCCAAACATGCCCTTTATTGATTTTACAGTATTTTATTTTATGTTTAAGATATTGTTAGGAGGAGCCAGGCGCTGGTGGCTCACACCTGTAATCCTAGGCACTTAGGAGGCTGAGATCTGAGGATTATGGTTCAAAGCCAGCCTGTGCAGGAAAAGTCCATGAGACTCTTATCTCCAATAAAGCGGCAGAAAGCTGGAGGTGGTACTATGGCTCAAGTGGTAGAGCTCTAGCCTTGAGTGGAAGAGCTGAGGGACAGGGCCCAGGCCCCGGGTTCAAGGCCCAGAACCACCACCACAACCAGCAACAAGAAAAAGAATACTGACTTAAAAAGCAATAGTATTAAGCAGTCTTAAAGATATGATCAAGTCTAACATTTTAAAATTATCTAAGATACCAGCAACCTTCGAGTCCAATGAGCTATGAGCCCTCAGAATGTTGACCGAATTTCTTAGTTTATTTACACAATCATTAAAAGTATGCATTTTCTCATCTATCTTTCATTTCACCACAGAATGTGTATTTATCCTTTATGTCATACTTGAATACCAAAGCCTTTGGAAGATAGTTATTAATTGGTGTATATTAATTATATGAAGATATCTTGTTGAAATATCTTACACTCTCACATATTGATGAAGGGCCTGATAAACCCATTTCTGGCATTCTCCATTCCCATTTCCCTTTATATTTCAACTGTTTTCTTTGAATTTCTTTGTGCTACCTTCACACATTGTCAAAATGTATTAAAGTGTTATTTACTCACCGTAATTGAAAATTATACAATGCTGAATATAAAAGCAAAAATCTAAATAAATGGAGATATATTTTTTTTCTATTGGAGGATACAATTGAGAAAAAATATAAATTGTCTCTTCCCCTTTTTTTTGATCATTCATGGGGCTTGAAATCTGATCCTGGTGCTGTCCTTCTGCTCTTCATTTCAAAGTGAATGCTCTACTCAATGAGCAACTGTGCCGCTTCTGGTTTTCTGGTGGTTAATTGGACATAAGAGTCTTACGGACATTCCCATTCCAGCTAGATTTCAACCACAATCCTCAGATCTCAGTCTATGCATCTATGATTACAAGCATGATCCAACAGCACTCAGCTTCACAGTTTTATTTATGTTTATGACAATTTCTAAAAACACCTGACTAGCACTCTTTGAGTCATTGACAAAGAAAAATAAACTGGAATATATTTCTCTGTCCAATATTAGTGTAAAATTGTTATATTTGTAGAGGAAAGATTATACAGCTCAATGCGTCTTTAGGGCACCAGATTATATCCACATAAATATTATATAGTTATATTTAATAAGGGTAAAACCAAACATTTGTGGAATGACGTTCTGTTTAATAAGAGGTGATAGGTTAGGCAGTATTAGGGAAAATTAAAAAGTGAACATTGACTTAAACATAACAATTTATTCCAATGTTAATTTCAAGCAGGATAAAAACATGGCATATCAAACAAAAAGAGAGATGTAAATGTAAAGCAAAGGAAGATGTTTTGCCAATTTTGAGATAAAGCAGTCTTAAATTTGGCATTAAAACTATAGGTAAATTGTTAAAAAATTGCAACAAATCTCAGGGAACCTGAGTTCAAGCCCCAGGACCAAAGAAGTTTGAATCAATTTGATATAATGTAACTGTTATAAATTTTAACAAGAAAATCAATGAATATTACACATTCCCACAGAAATATAATTGGAAACAAAAGGCATAATTCTTTTCTTAAATCAAGTAATGGAACCATGAAGTTCTTTCACTTAACAATTCATGTTTTATGTAACTTCAATGAGCAGACTTCCGGAACTAAAACTAAATATATTAATAGTATACCACAAGAAGCAAAGTGATTATAGTTAAGAATAGATATTTCATCCTAGCGAGAAGATAAGTTTTTGAGCATTCTCACTAAAAAGAAATGTTACATGCAGAAATTATTGGATATGATGTAGCTTTATCATTACACAACATATAAATGAATGGGATTATCAAGCAATATTTCATAGCTATGTAAAAAATAATTGTGTAGCTAGGAGCCAGTAGCTCATGCTTATAACCCTAGTTACTAAGAAGGCTGAGAGCTGAGACTCATGGTTCAAAGCCAGCCTAGGCAGGAAAGTCCATGAGACTCTTATTTCCAATGAGCAACCAGAAAACTGGCAGTGGCTCAAGTGGTAGAGCACTAGTCTTGAGCTGAAGAGCTGAGGGACAATGTCCAGGCCCAGATTTCAAGCCCCACGACCAACAAAAATTAAAAATAAACAGTTACAAATAAACAAATATTTTGACGTAAATGTTAAAATATATATTCTAACAATTTTTAAATCCTTACTAGCTATACTAGTTTATATAAATATAGAGAATTGTTTTCTGGATTAGTTGACTTTGAATCAATTTTGTAAATCACACATTTGTCACTGAACTCATATTTGTATATTTCTATACTTATATACTTTAAGTATAATTAAGTGATACGTAAAAGGCAATCCTGTTTTAGGAGTCTCCCTTGGCTTTCCATAATTAAGCCTCCTACCCTAAAATCAATATGCCCTCCAAAATAGTCAGACGTTTCAACTCATTGGAGCAGAAAAGTATAAGCCATAATCATTGTTGGAACAAGTAACATTTCACATGTATTTAACTTAGTTTAAGAACCAAAACATTCAAATCATCTTAACAATGCCAGTAATAGCAAAATGTCTTCTGAGCTTTTCAGTCTTTAAGGAGGTGAAAATATTTAACATCCACCTAACATCCTATATCTTAGGAAGATATTTTTGGGTAACCCTCTGTTCCTGATTAGAAGACCGGAACAAAGGCAATAATGAAAATAGTCAAGGAATATACTTGAAAACTATTAAAAAAGCAATCACAGACACTCTTATTTTCTTCAATATCAATGAGAATGTATGTTAAAGTATCACGTTTTCTTGCATTTAAAGAGCAATAATTAGACTTTAATTAGCAGTGAAGAAAGGAACAGAAAACTTTTTTTGAAGACAGCTTGACTTTGAACAATTCAACACAAGCATAATGGATTTATCTTGTTTTTCTATGCAGTTGCCAAAATAATAGAGAGCAACACCCAAAAGCAGGAAAACACCTAAGTCAAAGCAGTAAACTTTTGTCTATAAAATAATTTTGAGGGTCTGACTCTTTCAAAGTCAGGCTTGCAAAGAGGAAAGTGTATTTGCTTTGGTGTGAACAATAAAAAAATATAAAAATCCTCTATTATATTTATCATATTTTTATTAGGACTTCTCGTGTTGGAGAAGAGTAAAGTTATGAAAAATTTCAAGATTATTGGACTATTCCCCAATATCATTATTATTTATCAGCTATAGCTATAGAAGTAGCCTTGATTACTCTTAATATCATTCTTTTTTACTTTTAGAATCATTGTTTGTTTCTGGTTTATAAGCTGCAAACACTTGAGTATTAATAAAGGGTCATTTCTTAAGAGTGGAAAGATGCTTTGCAAACAAACCTAAAATATCAATGACTTAGAATAGTGGAAACTATTTTCTAGCTATATCACAATCTGTAGATGTAGATTTTGTTTCCCATTGTTCCAGGGGAACCATTTTTGTTATCTTCTTTTTGACCAGCTAGTGATCCTATACCATCTTATACCATCCTGGGATGGCTATACATTTACTGGATTCTCTAATTGCTGTTGGAAAGTTAGGAAGGAGAGAACAGTGAGTTTTTGTTTCTCTTTTACCTTATTTTTTATTACTTTAGAAACTGTAACTCAAAATGACAAAAATTATCTTTATAATATTAGGAGAAAGATTTCATTTCCATATTCTTACCCTAGCATTCTACATAATTTTGGTATTCAGTGATCCCCAAATGTGAAAATAAAGATAGGAAACCTCTTATTTAAATATTATTTAGAATTTCAAGTCTTCTTTAAGTAAAGCCCGTAAGTAGTATGCACATCCTACATGTGTACAAAGATAGTGGCAACATTTTCTTATTCTCAAAAACTAGGAAATGTGGTGTCCCTGTAGTTGAATTAGTTTACTAATCTAAATTTGCTGTAAATTATTTCTAATGTTAGTTGGCTTGAATAGTCCGTATTTATCATCTTGCAGTTCTAAAGGACAGAAATATAAAAGAAGTCTCACTAGATTAAAATCGAGCCACCTACAGAGCTAAAATATTTTTCAAATGATTCTAGTGGAAAAAGCATTTACTTGCTGTTCTTCTTTCCAGAAATTCAGAATCTGGGTTGTTGGTGTTTTCTTTATTTTCTTTTTTTTTTAATTTAATTTTATTTTATTTGTGAACATACTGTACAGAGGGGTTACAATTACATGGGCAGGATAATGCATACATTTCTTACCAAGCATTGCAGCCTCCCCCCAATCCCAATCCTTCCCCTCCCCCCCACACCCCACCCCGCACCGACGTTGTAAAGCTCGTTTTGTACATGACAACTTGTACTTCTCATTGTTGCAACAGGTCCACCTGTATCCTTAAATGACTTGTTTATCCCCGTCTTCTCCACAAGTTATACTGACATCAAATATAGTGAAAGCTTTATTTTCTAATGTAGCATCTTTACATGTCTCTGATGGTTTTAACCTCATCATGTACTTTCGAACTACACCTGGAACTTTAAATTACCCATTTGAATATATTTCCCCCATCTGATAATTCTTCATATTTGTGTTCATTGGCTTATGAAAGGTGATTATTTTACAAACTTATATACATTTAATGCAAATGTACATTTCAGGGATTAGTTATTTGGGTTAGACAGATATTATGGAAAGGTATTTTGCTATGGAAAATGAGTGTGTAGCATTCTTTCTACTATAAACTGTTATCCTTTCATTAACTTTGAACAACATACTTCTTCAATGAAATATAACTAAAAAAAATTAGTCCCAGAAAGCAATTAATCCTGATTAAAACATTGTCATGTACTAGAAATCCTAAATGCCAGAGAGCAGCTCCTGAAGTTGTTGTGGCACTATCACTTTTTGTATATTCTCCTTATAGTCTTCTCTTTTCAAGGGCATTTGATTGTTATTATTTTGGAGTTATGGTTAATATTTATTAGACTGCTATTTTTAAAGAATGCATTACCCAATACTGGTTCTCTTTTTTCTAACTTTTTTGGGTCTATTCTATTTCGGGAAGAAAAGCAGCTATTTGAATTACATTAACTGCTAATTGAAGTTGAATCAGAGTGGAGAGGAAAAGAAGAAAAAAGATACGTCTCTGTGGGTATGTCAAGGTAAAAGTGTATCTACAAGCTATTTATCTTAAAATCATCCATTTTTCATTATGTTTAGATTCTGATAAAATTTAGCCTCTCAACTCACACAATGTTAATGCAGTCTTATTTCATGCCTCTCAAAAGCAAACAAGAAATTACTATTTGTTTTAAAATTATTTTTAATTTTTTTAATTATCTTTTTTTAAAAAATCTATATTTTTAAAAAGTTAGCCAAGACAGAAGAAAAGGCAGGATGATGGTGGAGGAGAAGCTGGAGGCTAAATAAGCTCTTACATAGAAAGCAGTATTAGAGTTCCAGTGAACAGTCCTAAGCCAGAGAATTACACCAAGTGTGCCTTCACAGGACAGAGAGTTAGGCCAGAGAGAGAAAATACAGGCAAGGAGACAGCCCTGAGCACTTGCCAGCAGCCGCCATGGAGGGGGCAGCGGTGGCAGCAGTGACTGCAGCCACCATACCTGAATCACAGAGAGTCCGGGACAAAGGAGCCAGACGCAGTGGGCGAGCGGATTCAACTCAAGACGAGCAAGAACTGACAAGGAGCGGACATCTTCATCCTGCTTTTCACAGACCAGAGATGACCCAGGAACCAACACTCGGTGTGAGTAGAAGCCTGATATCCTCATTCCTTCTCAGGGAGCAGAGGAGGGAAGGTCAGCCCTTCCCCACCCAGTACCGGAAATCTACATCTTGGATACCGACAAAGCTCGGCAGAGCTGCTAGCTCCAACTCAGGCCCTGGAATAAATCTAGAGTCATCTAGCAGGTCACAAGAGCCTAACCTGACCTTCCAGACTCAGCTCCACCCAGGGAAAAGTCACCCAGCTCGGGCGCCAGCCCAAGGAGTGACTTTCTTCACCAGGTAATCAGAGCCAGAGGCTGCCTCTCCTTTTAGCAGCCTCGACTATAAAATGAAATTCAGTAAACAGAAACCCTGAGAGTGGCTCCAGACTGGGCTCTGTGAGTTTCTCACAAACGAACCCCTGGAAAAGCTACTGTTTGCTGAAAGGCCTCAACTCTACCCAGAAACTAGCCTCATCACAGCATCTCCAAACTCGAGGAAAAAGCCATCCCCTCCCATTGAACTAACCTGGGAGGAGGATTGTAGAGCATTTTTCTGCTTGTTCAAAGAAACTGACTTAAGTAACCAACCAAGCCACAGGAACACAAGCAGAATAGAGACTCCAACTAGAGGCTGCTTACAGACACAAGGGAGACACAGGATTTTTCCCTCCCCTACACAAAAAATCAAAGAACTTTTTTTTTGTTGTACATTTTATAAAAAAAATTTTTTTTCTAAAATTTTTTAATCTTTAACTTTCACCTTTTTTGAAAAAAATTGTTTTAGAGTAATTTTTTTTCCTCAGAATTTATTTTAGGGGTATAAGTGAGTGTGCGTTTTTTTCTCCTTTTTTTTGTTTTATGTTTTGTTTAGTTTTGTTTTTTGTTTAGCTCTACTGAACTTCTGATCTTTTTTCTTTCTTTCTGAGCTTTTCACCTATTCTTCTCTTTCCTTCTTTATGTGACTTAATTGCTGTTCTGCACATCCTCAGATAAACCTGTAGTTGATTATTAGACCTTATCTCCCATTGTGTACACACTTAATCCACAAATTTATTTCTTAATTCAAAACCTCTTAGACTTAAATTCCTTAATAGCAGTACTAACTCTTTATACTTATATAATATTTTAAGTATTTTTATTGTTAAGTTTTCCACATCTCCTTTATATACATCCCCTTCTCTCATTTTATTCATGCTCTTCTCTGAATAGTTTGTTTTCGCTTCTGTATAAAATTTTTAATTTTTACCTTTCTATTTGTTCTGGACTCTTTTTGTTCCCTTTCTCTTTCTGCTTTTTTTCTCTCTCTCTACTTTAATCCTGTCAAATCTATTTCCTGCTTTGAGATTAGGACTTATTAAACACTCCCTGTGTCTTCCCACAAGACGCTATTCCTATTTTTTGCCCACATCTCTTCCTAAACCTAATAATTTCTGGTTTACCAAAGTCTTCTTTGTGTTTCGTAGCCCATTAATATACAGTTGTTTGATGTTGAATAGATGTATCTGTTGAAATAGATTGTATGTGCAGACTATTGACTGGGCAAATACTGACTCTGATTGATGCTTGTCTTAAGATAGTGTTCTAGCACAAAATTGGTGTTAATTTCATCCTAAATGAGCAGAGTAAGTCGGAAAAACACAAGAAACATGGCAAGTCCGGATATCTCAACTCCCACTCTTGATAACCAGGGGACAGAACAGATAATGAATAATCCAGAGGAGAGTTCCCAAAGAGCTCTACAAACACTGCTGGCAAACATTATAAATGAAAAGATTGAAAACATACAAAGGAATCTCTATGAGCATGATAGGGAGAGAGAGGAGGCAATCCAAACGTTTATACAGGCATATCATAAACATGAGGAAGCTACTCAAAAACTGATACAGGATTTGCATAAGCAGCTTGAGAATACTCAAAGAGAAAGCAAGAATGGCGTGAGCAGGCTGAGAACACTCAAAGAGAACTACAGGAATGGCATGAACCTGAGGAAGCTAAGCAAAGAGTAATACAGGAATTGAGAGAGCAGGATGAGAATACACAAAGATCACTAAAGGCATTCATGGAATCCATTAACAAAGAGCTGAAAGAAGTCAGGGAGACCACCAAGGGAATGCTGAATGGAAACCAACAGAAGGAATGGGTGTCCAAGGAAACCATAACCAATCAACTAAGTGATTTGAGAATAAACACTGAACACCAAATTAAGGAAGTAAAGAAGTTCATACAAGATCTAAAACAAAGCTTCAACAAAGAATTTGAAGCCATCAAAGCTGACCAACCAGAAGGAAAAGAAATAAAAAACAAAGTAGAAAGTCTCCACAGCAGTTTAGACCATGCAGAAGATCGAATCTCGGGGACTGAAGAAAGCCTAGACATAGAGAAAGAACATACAACCATCCAAGACAAATCCAAGAAATGTGAGAGATCTATCCAACACTTGGAAGACACCACCAGAAGGCCTAATCTAAGGATAATGGATGTATAGGAGCACCTAGAAACAGAAGTTAATGGTCTAGAAAAATTTTTTTTATCAGGATCCTAGCAGAGAACTTCCCAAACATGCAAAAAGATAAGCCTAATTAAGTACAAGAAGCTTTTAGAACTCCAAATAGAAGAGACCAGAATAGGAAATCCAACTGTCACATTATAATCCACATAGGATCAATTCAGACCAAAGAAAAGATCCTTAAAACTGCCAAGGAGAAGTGATTAATCACCTATAAAGGGAAACCAATTAGAATCACCTCAGATTTCTCAGCAGAGACAATCAAAGCAAGAAGAGCCTGGAATGATGTATGCCATGCCCTAAAAACAAACAACTATCAACCAAGAATACTGTACCCAGCTAAACTCTCCTTCATAACTGAAGGCCAAATAAAAACTTTCCATAGCAAAGAAAAAATGAAACAAACCAGCCCTACGAAAGATTCTTAAAGATGTCCTACACAAAGAAAACCAACAAGACCACAATAAAGGCCAAGAAACTGCACTCAAACTGAGAATCCAAGAATCATAGGAAGAACCCAGTTTTCTCATTCCCCAAGAAGATGGATAACATGGCAGGAACTTCCAAATACCTCTCAGTCCTATCTCTTAACATTAACGGACATAACTTTCCAATTAAGCGACATTGACTTTCTAGTTGGATTAAAAAATGAGATCCTTCTATCTGCTGCCTTCAGGAGTCACATCTTGCCCCTAAAAACAAACACATTTTTTAATGATAAAGGCTGGAACAAAATCTACCAAGCAAACGGCCCCCATAAACAGGCAGGAGATGCAATCCTAATATCAGATAAAATAGACTTCAAATTAAAATTTGTGAGAAGAAATAAAGAAGGTCGCTACATACTAATTAAGGGATCTCTCTTTCAGGAGGATATTACAATTCTAAATATCTATTCACAAAACAACGGAGCACCCAAATTTATCCAAGAAACACTACTTTCTCTCAAATCCCACATAGATCCAAAGACATTAATTGTTGGGTATTTTAACACATCACTCTCCCCACTAGCTAGATCAACTTGGCAAAAACTGAACAGAGAAACCGCAGATCTAAACAACTGCATAGAACAACTAGATTTAACAGACATCTACCGAATATTTCACCCAGCAGCATCAGAATACACGTTCTCAACACCACATGGAACATTTTCTAAAATAGACCACATTTTAGGTCACAAAAAAAACTTCTCCAAATTCAGAAACATTGAAGTTATATCTTGCATTCTCTCAGACCACAAGGGATTAAAATTAGAACTCAACACCAAAAGCCACCAAAGTCCGGTAACACATGGAGGCTGAACAACACACTGCTGAATCTCAAGTGGGTCAAAGAAGAGATTAGAAAGGAAATTGAAATGTGCATGCTATTCAACAAAAAAGAGCACAAAAATTACCAGCTCTTCTGGGATACAGGAAAGGCAGTACTCAGGCAAGTTTATACCTCTGAGTTCCTACATCAACAAATTGGAGAGATCTGAAACCAACAATTTAATGACACATCTGAAACTCCTTGAAAAAGAGCAGCAAGATAAACCCAAATCCAGTAGATGGAAAGAAATAATAAAAATTAAATCAGAATTAAATGAATTAGAATCCAAAAAAAATATAGAAAAATCAACAAAACAAAGAGTTGGTTCTTCGAAAAAATTAACAAAATTGACAGACCCTTAGCAAATCTTATCAGAAAAAGAAGAGAACACACCCAAATAAATAAACTCAGAGACGAGAATGGAAACATCACCATGGAAACAACCAATATTCAAAACATTTTAAGGGAATACTTCTCAAAACTTTATGCAAATAAGTTTGAGAACTTGGCAGAAATGGACCTTTTCCTAGCAAATACTGACATACAATATTAAATCAAGATGAGTTGCGGGCTGGGAAGGTGGCTCAGTGGTAGAGCGCTTGCCTTGCATGCCTGAGACCCTGGGTTCGATTCCTCAGCACAACATAAGCAAAAAGAAAAAAGCCGGAAGTGGCGCTGTGGCTCAAGTGGTAGTGCGCTAGCCTTGAGCTGAAGAGCTGAGGGACAGTGTCCATGCCCAGAGTTCAGACCCCACGACCGGACAAAAAAAAAAAATCAAGATGAGTTAAACCATCTTAACAGGCCCATATCAAGCATTGAAATAGAAACAGCAATAAGAGACCTCCCAGCTAAGAAAAGTCCAGGACCAGATGGTTCTACAGTGGAATTCTACAAGGCCTTCAAAGCTGAGGTCACACCAATACTGCTCCAACACTTCAATGAAATTGAAATTGAAAGTTCACTAGTGAACACATTCTATGAAGCCATCATAACCCTCATCCCAAAACCAGGCAGGGACTCAACCAAGAAAGAGTACTATAGACCCATTTCTTTGATGAACATTGATGCAAAACTTCTCAACAAAATTTTGGCCAATCAACTTCAACAATTCATCCAAAAATCATACACCATGACCAAACAGGATTAATTTCAGGGATGCAAAGCTAGTTCAATATATGCAAATCATTAATATTATTCATCACATCAACAGGAGCAAGGATAAGAACCACATGGTTATCTCAATTGATGCAGAAAATGCATTCAGCAAGATCCACCACCCCTTTTTGATGAAGGTTTTGGAAAATTAGGAATCCATGGAACATTCCTCAATACAATAAAGGCTGTATATGACAAACCTACAGCCAGCATTATACTTAATGGAGAAAAACTAAAACCTTTTCCTCTTAACTCAGGAACAAGACAAGGATGTCCATTCTGTCCACTTCTCTTCAACCTAGTATTAGAATGTCTAGCTACAGCAATAAGACAAGAGGAAGACATAAAGGGGATCCAAATAGGGAAAGAAGAAATAAAACTCTCCCTCTTTGCAGATGACAAGATCTTGTACTTAAAGAATCCCATAGACTCCACTCCCAAATTACACAAGCTTATTCAAAACTTTGGCAAAGTAGCAGGGTATAAAATTAACCCTCAAAATCAATGCCATTTCTGTATGCCAACAATGAGAAAAGTGGGGCTGAAATTAGGAAAGCAACTCCATTTGTAATAGCCCCACAAAAAATAAAAAACCTACGAATTATCTTAACCAAAAAAGTGAAGGATCTCTATGATGAAAACTTTAAAAACTTGAAAAAGGAAATCAAAACAGAACTTAGAAAATGGCAAAACCTCCCATTCTCCTGGATTGGAAAGATCAACATCGGGAAAATGGCTGTACTTCCCAAGGCTATCTACAAATTTAATGCCATTCCTATCAAAATTCCAACCTCATTCTTCAAGGAAATAGAAGAGGCAATCCAAAAATTCATATGGAACAATAAAAGACCCCGAATAGCGAAAATGCTCCTCAATGGAAAGAACACTGCTGGAGGAATATCAATACCAAATTTCAAACTCTACTATAAAGCCATAGTAATCAAAGCGGCTTGATACTGGCATAAGAACACACCTCAGGGCAAATGGAATAGAATTGAAAACCCAGAAATGAACTTACAGACTTACAGTCATGGAATCTTTGATAAGGGAGCTAAAATGATACATTGGGATAAAGACAGCATCTTCAGTAAATAGTTCTTGCAATATTGGTTAACTACTTGTAGAAAACTAAAACTAGATCCTTATATATCACCCTGCACCAGAATCAACTCCATATGGATCAAAGACCTCGAAGTCAAAGCAAACACTCTGGAAACATTACAGGATGGAATAGGAGAAACCCTAGGTCTCCTTGGCGCAGGCCGAAATTTTCTTAATAGAGACCAGGAAACACAACAAATCAAAGAAAGGTTGCACAAATGGGATCCCATGAAGTTGCAGAGCTTCTGCATGGCAAAGGATATAGCCAGCAAGATCAATAGAAAGCCCACGGATTGGGAGAATATCTTCACTAGCCATACAACGGACAACGGTCTCATATCTAAAATATATTGGAATTCAAATAATTAAATCCCCCAACAACAAATCCTCAAGGAAGCAACTGCCCAATAAATAAGTGGACTAAAGACTTAAAGAGAAACTTCTCTGAAGAAGAAAGAAGGATGGCCAATAGACACATGAAGAAATGCTCAACCTCCCTAGCCATAAAAGAAATGCAAATCAAAACAACATTGAGATACCACCTCACTCCAGTTAGAATGGCAAAAATCAAGAACTGTAACAAGTTTTCATGTCAAAAACGAACTTTACAACTTTGGTGGGGGGGTGGAGTTTTTTTGGGGGGTGAGGGGAGGCTGGGAAGGGATGGGAAGGGGAAACAAAGGAGAAGGCAACAATGCTTGATAAGAAATGTACTCATTATCTTGCCCATGTAATTGTAACCCCTCTGTACAGTATTTTCAAAATAAAAAAATAAATAAAAATTAAAAAAAGGTAGCCAAGACAAATGGTTCACTAGCTATTTATAGTCATGTTCAGAGTCTATGGTGAAATCCAGAAAGGGAAAAAATTCAGGTTTTTATTCTTCCTTGAGCCACTCTGATTTACTTCAGCTATTTCTGAAAGAATAAAATTCTGGCTTTGAAGCCTTTTGCTTCCTATCTACAATGTGTCTTTCTTCCTTTATTAATAGGAGAATTTGGAGAAAAGATGAGAATCCACACTAGAAAAAGGAGAAGAGGAAAAGAGAAGGAGAAATCTAGATATTTTTTCTTCCTCACCTCAATCACAAGGTCTGGATAATGGTTGTGGATATTAGATACAGTGCTCTAGAGTGATTAAACACTTCTATAGAAATAGATAATCCCACAAGTGATCACTTGTAGAATGCTTATTTATAAAAAATTGCAATATCGCTCTCTGCTCTTTTCTAGCTCTCTCTGCTCTCTGCTCTCTCTCTGTTCTTTTCTAGCTCTTCTCTCTCTCTTTCCCAGCTATCTCTCTTTCCCAGCTCTCCCAGCTCTCTTTCCCAGGCCTTTCCCCACCTCATGGAGGACCAAGATGGCCTGGTGCCAACCGGAATGCTCCACATAGTACCTGCGTTATCTAGGCAACTGGGACACCTGGAAGAGGTCACATCTGAGTTTGATGTGGCCATACCTTTCTCCACCCGTAAGGCCTAGTCCAGGTCCAGACGCTCTCTCTCTGCTCTTTTCTAGCTCTCTCTGCTCTCTGCTCTCTCTCTGCTCTTTTCTAGCTCTCTCTGCTCTCTGCTCACTCTGCTCTTTTCTAGCTCTCTCTGCTCTCTGCTCTTTTCTTGCTCTTTCCTCTCTTTTTTCTAGCTCCCTTCTCTTTCCTAGCTCTCTCTCTTTCCCACCTTTCCCAGACGCGCTCTCTTTCTGCTCTTTTCTCACTCTTTCCTCTTTCTTTCCTCTCTTTTCCAGCTCTCGCTCTTTCCCAGGCCTTTCCCAGCCATGTGGAGTGCCAACCTTGCCTGGTCTCAGCAGGTCTACTGAATACACCTACCCTTTACCTGAAAAAAATTTTTAATATATTCCAACAGGAAATGTTATCAATTTGTTTAGTTCTTGTTTAAGATTTGTTAAATTCTGCTGTGCTATAGTCAGCTATCATAAAGATATAAAAGAATGGTAAGAAACTAGCATCTTAATATCATATTCTAATATTAGCTTAGTTCTGCCTTTGTTATATGTATGAGACTGTATTTGAGTTTTGCCTCAATTTCACATGCTATACTCTTCCAACATATAAGTTGAAAGAAGACTCCCTCTGGAAATATGCTATTTTTATAGCTAAGGAGAAAAAGACACAGATAATGAGACAGAAATCTTCCCCTAGAAATAGCCTTTCACCACTTTTGGTTCACTTTTATGAGCTGAAGTAAGTCACATGACCCATCTTGACACTGAAGAGTAGAGGTAAATCTCACATACAGGAAGCTGATTCAGGACATAGAGTAATATGCCAAGATATGCAACACTTGAGATAAAGAGGAAAAAAAATAGAACCATAATACAATCAATCATATTTGCAATCACATGTCTCTGCAGGTAGTTTGCTATTACGTTCCTTATTTTCTAAAATGACTGAGATCTTCAAATCATGTCTTTTATGTTTGGATGTTACAGAAATTAGAGAATATTTTGAAACTGAGACAGCATAAAATCTCAAAGAAAGTTGGAGTAATCATTTCAATACTACCTTTTGTTCTCCAAGAAAAGAAACCATTTTACACACAATAATTTAATATTATTTCTTACCTAGTATCTTATTTTTCCAGAAATGGATTTTGTTAATATATGTGACTATCCACCAGAATGAATGTCTTCATTTATCTGCATCTTGTGCAAACAGCAAGTCAATTAGATGTAAGTGGGAGTTCATCAGTAGCACTTTTTAAAAATGCAAAAAATGTGGACAGGGAGCCAATATACATATTTTTCCACCATCACCTATTACATCCTCCTTCTTCATTTCTAGAAAACACACCCAATCAATAAAATGGTGTAGATATTTGTTTTTTGACCTGGAAAGTGGAAGCAGAATATTATGGATGTCGGGGATGTCAGTTAATAGTGTTTTACGTAATAATGTCACATACAACAGCCCTAAGAGTCCTGCAGGTCTTAACACTACTTCCTTAGTGATGTGATAGGAATGTCAGCCTTACTGGACTTAGTATTATTTTCCACTTCCTTTTCTACCACCTGGCCTAAATTGTAATACATATTAACGGAATGAAAAAGTAATATCATCTTAAGAAATTCCCATTGCAAAAAGACATTATGTCGAATAAAGAACTTTACAACTTTGGCGGTGGGTGGGGAATGGTGGGCAAGGATGGTAAGGGGAAACAAAGGAGGAGGCAAAAATGCTTGATAAGAAATGTAATCATTACCTCACTCATGTAATTATAACCCCTCTGTACTCAATTTTCACAAAAAAAATTATTAATATAAAAAAAGAAAGTCATTTAGGGCTCTGGGAATGTGGTTTCATGGAACACTTATTGCTTAGCATGCATGAAACCCTGGGTTCTATTACTCAGTACCACATAAACAGAAAAAGAAACAATGGAAGTGGTGTTTTGCCTCAAGTGGTATAGTGCTACCCTCAATTAAAAAAAAAAAAAAAAAAAAAGAAGCATAGGAACAGTTTCCTGGCCCCGAGTTCAAGCCACAGGACTGGCAAAAGAGTCATTTAGCCAGGAAATGCAAAATAAAGAACCCATACTTGGAATATATAATTTCTCCTTCCAACTGATACCTATCAGTAGTCCTTAATTCATGTACTTTATCTATATTAGAATACTGTGTTGAAAAAAAAGAACGTTTTGTTAATAGGTCATGACAATTAATACCAAGAATGTGCTTAGATATCAGTGACGATTAATCCCGGAAATTCAAAGATTCCAGGCTCTTGAGTGGCCACTGCTAATCACAATCAGAAGGGTAGTATAAGTGAGATTTGGAAATCTTTTTGGTAAGTTATGGAACCAAAAAGGCAGAGGTTAATTAATAGTTTTGACAGAAGGAATGACTCCAGATGGAATGAATAAATGATAATAATAACTAAATTATATACTGTTCTAGAGAACCATTTTTGATTATCAATAACCATATACCTTAGGCTAGTACATAATCTCAGTGTGATAAGTTGTATATACTTCTATGTTGCTCTTTCATACCTGATCTCCTTTGCTTTCTACAAATCTGTTTTTCTCTATTTCTCTATGAACAATTTCTGATACTAAGTCCACATAGGCAGACAACAGAGGATGCTAATGTAAGAGTCCCATAGCTCATGAGTCATTAATGTAAGAACATGGAAAAGGAGGACATATTTATTGCTACCTCCATTTTATTGAAAAGCTGAAATGTCACATCATTTGATTCAAATTTCCATTCATTGTCAACATCGTGTCATTAAGTGCACATAAATGCAAATATGAGCTGGGTGCTGGTGATTCACATTTGTAATACTAGCTACTCAGGAGGTTGAAACCAGAGGATGGTGGTTCAAAGCTAGCCTGGTCAGGAAAATCCATGAGAATCTTATCTTCAATTACCACCAGAAATCCAGAAATGGTGCTGTAACTAAAGTGGTAGATCACCTAACTTGAGCTGAAATGCTGAGGGACAGCGCCCAGGATCAGAATTCTAGCCCCATGACCAACAGAAAAAGTTCCTCAAAAGGAGCGACGAAGTCAATACTAATCTTCCCAAGCAGAGAACGTAATTCCAAAATAATTCAGTGCACCTACTTTTGCTGAGTTAAGTTATGGTTTCTTTGCTGAACATATTCTCTTCTTTTAAAAAATTGTCGAATACTAGCTTTATAATAAACTTCATCTAACATGTCTTGGTTCAAAAGAAAAATCCATACAGTTGATGTCACTTGGATTTATTACAATCTCAAAACCAACAGGCAGAAGAGTCTGTCAAACTCTTATCTGTAATTAAACACCAAAAAAGCCAGAAGTGGAGTTTTGGCTCAAGCAGTAGAGTACTACCTATGGTGGCAGGAGGGCAAGAAAGACAACTGTTTAGGGGCAGGGTCCAGACTCTGAGTTCAAGCCCCAGAACCAGCACAAACTAAACAAACAAGCAAGCCAAAAAAAACCCATATATTTCTTTTGGACCATCCTTAAAGCACTGGTTTGAAAAGAGCCTTCTTTTACTGATCATACTCACTGGATCCTGCTTTTTGGAATCCTTATTGCTATGGTGAACTCAGGAACAGATTAAAGTAACGGATAACGGACTCCTGCAACAAGACAATCATGTCAGGAGTGAAATATCTAGGCATAAGGTACCTTTAAACCTACATGTCTTTGTTTCTTTGCAGTAGAACACTTTTAAAACAACGTTATTTCCTTTTTATCTATGTTGGACTTCAAATGGCATATTGTTTCCTTTTGTAATACTCTCAACTAGAAATTTACAGACAAGTTTTACGTGAGTAAAGAACACACTCGAAAAATCAGGGACAGAGTTTCCTTCAAGCTTTGAATTCTTTACTTGTACAGTAAAACGAGCACACAAATTAAGTTGAACTTGTCATTTCTCTATGTTCAATTCCTCTCTTGGAATCAGTTTCCACTTCCAGTAACAGTTCCTTCCAGTTATTTCAAGTGACAATCTATGATGCTGCTCCAGGTAAAATGAACGTTTTGTGGCTTCATTGAAATAGCACAAGTACATCTTTGTACATGAGGCAACATGTGTTTCAGAAACAACTTAGTCATGAGAAAATACGGAATTTAAATTGCTTATAAAACATTATACATATACATATGGTCATATAAAATGATGTTAAGTGAAATGGTAGGACATAACTTAATTTTTCTTTATTGCTACCTAACAGGTACTATGTGATTTTTTTGTTTCTCTTCTATTTTCTACCTCCACGGTATAACCCCTGTTTTTACTGTGTTTGATGTCGGTGATATGCATCTTGCATATACCTTTTTCTAATGTGGGGAGGGGAAGGGAAATAACAAAATGCTGAAACAAAGATATAGTATGACCCATTGTAACAATGAGTTCTACAAGACACTATGTAGAAAATGAACTTTACAACTTGGAGAGGGGAGGGGGATTTAGGGTGGCGAGGAGGAAAGGGAAGGCAGGGGAAAAACAAAAGAAGAGGTAACAATCATTGATAGATTATGTACTAATTAACTTACGTATATAACTCTAACCCCTCTGTACAACATTTTTACAATAAAAAAACATGAAAAAACCATTATCCTGGAGTACATTAAGTTCAAATTTCCTAAGTGCTCTATAAATTATGACCAATTTTAAGCGAGAAGAAGGTTCTCAGAAATATGTGTGTGTATGTGTGTTGTGCATTATTTCACAAGGGTACATAAGTTAACAGTAGGAGAAACAATATGAATAATAGGAGAAAAAGAAGTTCTGTGTTTACGTATGGTTGTTCAATACAATATAGAAGACTCTGCAAATAAAACAAATTTGAATAAAGCCAAGGCCAGTATGTTGATCTACAAGAGTGATATAGTGAAAACATTACTACTAAGTGGAACATGAAGGATGAGGGCACTCTGTTTCTTCTTCTAGCTCTAAATCATGGCAACTAATCATGCAAATTTGTAAAAACTAGAATGGAAGAGTAATTATAGTTTCAAAGCAAGTCAGATATAAGAGCATGGACTTAACTGGAAAAAAAAATCCATGTTGAGAGAGCAGGAATTATACTAGCAATGAACTGGTGGCTAAGTTCACATATCTTTTTATTTCCTTCCTTTTCTTTTTCTTTGGTATTTGTGGGGCTTGAAGTCTTGGCCCACTCTTGTTCTACTGTTCAGCTTAAGGCTAGCACTTAACCACTTGATCCACAGTGCCACTTCCAGTTTTCTGGTTGTTAATTGGAGATAAGTGTTTCAGAAACTTTCCTACTTGTGCAGGATTTGAACTGCAATCCTCAGATCTCAGCCTCCTGAGTAGCTAGGATTATAGGCGTGAGCCACTGTCATCCGGCTTAAGATCACAAATCTAACAGTGTACACTAAATATATGTAATGTGTATGTTCATCTATCTTTATATGAATTCTTAAGTTAAAAATATGGGATACAGGTTAGACTTTACACTCACAAAACTGTTTCAAGTTTAAAAATTGATACTCCTGGAAAGATAAAACCTAAGAATATAAAGGATTCTGGGAAGTTCAGTTTGCATTCAGCCTGTGGGAAAAAAGTATTTGCGACAATACCTATAATTAACCAGCCTAAACCTGCATTGTAAGAATGGCTGAAGTGATGGAATACTAGGTATGAGCAAGACTGTTGAAAAAGAGATTGAGGTTTTGGCATACATACACGCAAGCATGCACATACACAGAGGCACTTATATGTGTAAACACACATATGAAACAACTCTCAAAATGTGTAGAAAAATTTGGAAAATAATAGAAAATATGTCCTGAGTAAGACTACAACAAGTGATAATTTTTAATATTAGAAAGTCGTCAAGTGAACTTTCCCAAAAAATCTTTGAGAATATTACAAAGACAGGGACCAGAGATATTAAGAAAGTCAAGTAGTCATTATTAAAGGGATAAAATCCATGGAGGAATGAATCAGAGAACCCTGAAGGTGCATCTTAAAATGCTCATATCCTGTGTCAAATGTTAGAACGTCTTTGAAAATTGTACATAAACAGTGAGAGCAGTCAGTCTAGTGAATAAGATCATCGGAGAAGTTCAGAATTGCTAGCCTGTTTCTAGATTAAATAAACCAACAAACTATGGCAGGGCAATGTGATACAAGCCTGGAATTCTAGCACTCAGACTAAGATAGGAGATTAGAGAGTGGAATTACATAGCGATACCTTCCCTGGACCAGGTAGTATAATTTTGTCTCAATAAAACAAGCCAAACAACAAGAAAGGAATACACAGTTGGAAGTTTGGGCTAATTTTTTCACTATGTTTTGATAAGTCAAGTTTCCTATTGAAATGCAACTCATATATAATCCTCACTTGTGTTTTACATGCTCTCTTCATTACAGAACATTGCTAGATGTAAAATAGCTCATGATTCCCAATCAAAAATTTGAAAAAGTAAGCATCATTCTGTTGGTTTCCAAAGAAATGATGAAGGATTACAAAAGCTTAAGCCTAGAGAAATAGCAAAGTTCATCTAATGTTGGACTTTGAAGACCTGCCAAAATTAGAATTTAGATTTGAAATAAATGTTTTTTGTTTGTAATTTCATATTCTCTAGGATAATACAAAATTGTTTTCAAGTAGAAGATTTAATTTAGAAATTCACAAATGATTCTGGCATTCTATTTGCTTAGAATATTCTTTCAAGTGAGGTATAATTAAAAATTAGTTAATAGATAATTGCAACAGTTCATGTATAACATGATAATCTGAGTAATCTAGACAAAGTTGCCAACAAATGGATGCTATTAATTTATAAATTTAGAAAAAGAGAAATTTTTTCAGGATTTGGTGTAATATGGTATGAAGAGAGTAATTGTATGACTCTCTTTTTTCTTCTACCTATACATAACACAGGAAGAAATTTCCTTACGTACCTCTTAATTACTCATACAATGAGGGAAAAAAGTTAGGTTTAATGTTTGTTTTTATTTTGTTTTTGTTGTTTAGTTTATGCTAGGGCTTGACCTCTGGGTCTGGGCACTGTCCCTGAGCCTGTTTTTGCTCAAGGCTACTGCTCTACCACTTGAACCTCAGTGCCACTTGTGTCTGGCTATACCTTATGAGTTTATTGGAAATAAGAATCTAAGGAACCTTGCTACCTGGGTGGATTTGAACCATAATCTTCAGATCTTAATATTCAGATATTCAGATCTCCTGAACATCTATGATAGATAACAATAATGTATAATAAAATTAATATAAAATAATAATATAAATACTATTTGCAAGTGTTCTGATATCAAGAATACCACTGGAAGGAAAATGATGCAGAAAAGTTTAGTGTAGTGTTCTTTCCACAATTGGGATGGCATCACAGCAGAAGTGCAGTATTTTTTTTTCAAAATAGTGATAAACTAGTCATGATGTGAATTCAGGCAATTTTAAGGTGCACCTTATAAGTTGCAAACTGTTCGGCTAGGATGACTTTACAGCATAAAAACTTGGGATTGATTGTCATAGAAATAATAGCTTACTCTGATTAACAAATGTTTACTTTTCAGGAATTTAATTATTGTAGGTAGGTCATGTGGCTATATTTTCTATTGACTTTTAAATATGTAACATCACATTGGAAATGTCATCTATTGCCGAAATAATTAAAATGCAAACAGATACTGTTTTAAATGTCTCTGGTATGGCATGAGCAGAATTTGAAAATGATTAGTTAGTAGTCATCTGAATTTTGAAGAATACATATATACTGTAGTCTTAACAATTATTCAAATTTAAAAGTTAGGAGTTTCGTAGAAGTAACTGTTTTCTGTTTTAGTATCAGATAATGGTTTTTTTCAACATAAAGGCAAATATATTGTGAAGATATTATATAGTTTGATTACATTCAAGTTGATGACCCTCTGATAAAGAAAGGGGGAATAGAATGGTATTTACTATACCAATACAGTGAAATTATATTTTATGTAAGTTATTTTTTAATTTAATTTTATTGTCAAGGTGATATATAGAAGGGGTTGCCGTAATTGTAGGATGGTGAATACATAACATGTCGAACTTTTTACCCACTACCTCACTTTTCTCACAGTTTTCTTCACCCCAATACTCTTCACAAGTTGTAATGTAAATTTCCATTATGTTGTCTTGTGAGCATTGCTATTACATTGGTTTGTACTTTGTCCTTTGTCACGCCATTTTGTTATTCGTTTTCCCTTCCCTAATTAAGATAAATGTATGTACAATAACATATGATGCTGAAATCAAATACAGCAGGGGACAAACCATAGGGGAAAACACAAAAGAAAAAAGAATCACAGAGTACATGAAAAACAACCACCACAAAGAAAACCTTTGTTTCCATATGTAGGAGTTCATTTTGTTCAGCATCATCTTATACAGAGCTACTGAGCCATTCTGCTCATCTGCTAAGACTATCGTAGATATTTCCTACTTGTTACAAATTAGGGAAACCATGGAATCTCTTTCTTTGTGTCTTGTTTATTTTACTTAGTAGGATTTTTCCATTTCCATATGAATTGGAAGCATAGAATTCCACAGTGGATATATTTATCACATTTTGTCAATTCGTTCATCTACTGAGAGGCATATTGATTTAAAACATGATTGCATGTAAGTATCACTTAGGGTCATTCAAAAATGACAGATGTCACCTCCCTAGATATTCTAAAATCATGATTTTTATGAAGATAGGATTTCATGGTGGTACAAATGTTTTGATATCTGGATGAGTCTAATGCATATGTTGCACTGAATTAGGCAGGAAGATATCCAATATCATATGGGTTAAAATGGTAGTGACAAAATATTCCCTTGAGAAAGATATGGCTTCCAGAAGTATGAATTAGTTCAGATAATTTTGAAGGATTTAGAAATGCAAGCTCAAGTATGTCTCTTTCAATAAAAATTATGTAATTGTTAGGGTAAAAGGTGGGGAGGGGGAAGAAAATGACTGACAGCAGATCATTGTCCCAAGTTAGAGTATAAAAAGACATAATCTACAACTTCTTAGTTAAAAAGAGAGTAATATACTACGCCCCACTTAATTTAGGTACATGCAAAATATTTACTTGGGTTTTTCCTACTTTAACCCTCCAAAATAAGTGAAGTCTTATAAGAAAAATTATGTTATTTCCATTACTTCAAACTGTACACTAACTGTGATGAGCCCTCTTTTTCTCACTTTGCACTTGGAGAATAGTCCCTAAGTTGATGATGATGTGGCTGAGTAGAGTCAGAGTTAGGGGCTTCTACTTGTATAATTATCCCAGAAGAGTTTAAAGCAGTTTTTCCCCAAGATACCCAACTACATTTTCTTAAGATGTACTTTGAACACACCCTCACACCTGAGCACATAATTTGAAATTATACTTCAGCATTTCCTTGGCACATTCTACTTTGTGCCTTTTACTTTTTTGCACATTCCTTTTGAGTTCATAATTGCTCTCTTTCCATTTCATCTATACAAACTGCTAAGAACATTGTTCAACTACCACTTCTTGTTTGCACAAGACCAGTCTATGTATGAAAATACTTTGTCCATATTAAGCAATAGGGTAGTACTCACTCTTTGAGGAGAAAAGTTCCACTGTGTAACCCTATGCCGATATTAGAGGATGTAGAATTTAAAGCATTTTGAGACAAACTGATATTAGAATTGAAAGTCTCCTTAGGTCAGTTTCCGTGGAGCTCATTAGTTTTCCCATGAGAAATATAAATAACCACAAAATCTAGAGCTAATTATTTATAAAAGCATTCCCTACATATAAGAATTGGTGGCAGGTTGATTGACAGGGTTATTTCACCATGGAGATATCCCTAACAAGAACTAGAGTTAAATAGAGTATATGACAGTTATGATGTGTCAATGGATAGTGAGGCATTTTCTATTCTAAAGAAGAATCAATTCGAGGAGTCTTTAGTCACATCAGTAATGCTGTATGTTCAACCTAATACTTGGTGTTACTTGTCCTACATTTATAATGAATAGGCTGATAAGACATCCAAATATATCTAAAGATATTTCAATAAAACCCCAAACTGATGTGGATACATGGGCCACACTTTGGAACTGTAGGCAAAATTAGGCTTGTCTGTGCTGTAGTTCAATCTATAAACTCTTGAATAAACAAAGTCTTCAAAAATATTCATACAATACCTATGAGTAAAGTTCATGACAGTTATATCTGTATAATTCTTCTAAGGTCAGGATAAAAGCATTGGTTCCCAACATTTAAAATCAAGAGGACCTGTTGAATTTATGGATCCAGAATTTTATGGCTTCATATTCGTATCCCAAAATTTTATCAATGTGACTTTCACCAAAACAATGTTCTTATTGAACTTGTCTATGTCCTTTTACTTTTCAAATCCAAATAGCATATTTCTTTCAATATCTTCTTGCAAATTCCTTCCTTTACTTCTGTAAATTTGTGTTTATTACTTTTTTTTTCCCTTACTTATCGCTTTCTTCCAATCTTGTCTACAGTGGTGCCCACATTACACACCTGTGTCAGAACTTTCCTTTTCCTTTCCCCTTCAATAATGCCCCCAATTTCATTATTCTTTTTCATATTCATGGTCGTGGATATTTTGATGATGTCTAAACAGACCCATCTTTGCATCTAAACTTTAGAACTATCAGATTTTTTCCCCAAATCCATCATTTCCAACTGTGGTCCTTATAACTAAGAGTAGCACTAACACAGTTGCCAGCCAAACGTGTGGAAGCACATTAGATTTCTTCTTACCTTACTCCCTCCCATTAGATAAGATGAATGATCAAGATTTTCTCAGTTTCTGTCACTCAAATGATTTCTATTGTTTGGGTGGTTCCAGTCATGGGGCCTGAACTCAGCCTGGCGCTGTCCCTCAGTTCTTCATCTCAAGACTAGCACTCTACCACTTGAGCCACAGCACCACTTCCGGCTTTTTTTCTCTGCTTATGTGGTGCTGAGAAATCGAACCCATGGCCTCATGCATGCAAGGCAAACGCTCTACCACTGAGCCAGCTTCCCAGCCCCCACTCAAATGATTTCTATATACTCCTTTTTATGCCCCTGACACCAGCCTGTTTCATTTACTCAACACTGTCACCTAGTCCTAAAACAAACATTTCCAAAGTATGCTTTTTCCCCATAGTCTTTTCATATTGGTCCTCTCCATCAGCAAATCACTCTCTTTGTAAGCACACAGAGTGAAGTGCTCAGACACAAATTCTGGTATCAGTATTTACTCACTACATTGACTGTTGGCCTTACATTTCTCATCTATAAATGGATGTAATCTACCAGAAATAATGAAGAATACATGTGTTGACTTCTAGAGCAAGAAAAAAGAAAAGTAAAGAGTCCTTACATTTTCCACCTTACCTTACAAATAAGGAAAGAGTCAAATTCAGTTTGTTGGTATAAAGTCACAAATTGTTTCCTGCAGAAATTAAAATAAATTTCACCTCCTGGCTCTAAGGTCTGTGTCCTTTTAAGGTAACTACAGATATGTAAATGGTACTATGTAAATACTGTCATGTTTTTTCAGATATATTGAAGAACATACCCTTAATATATCACTGGAAACATTGGTTATTGAATTATATCAATATGAGAATGTTTTTGAACTAATCACACTAAGCTGAAAACTACATCTTAGTCCACCAAAATGTGGAAATAAATAATTTTATTTATAAGAAATTAATACCACCAAGAAAAGTGTGTATACATTAGAGAGACTGCAGGAATAACATTAGGGTTTTTACTGTCTCTACCTGTTTATGTGATAGTATTTCTTGATATTGAAACTCTCCTCTTGATATTCTTATTGTATGTAATCAAATTCTATTTAGTACTATATATTCAATGTGGGAAATATAGCTTCAAAAATGTATAAAGTTTTTTCCATTTCAATCACAACATTGTCATTATCAGGGTACTCTATGGCCATCATCATCCCCATCAAAATTATTATTAGCATCATAAGTGTTATTGAAACTCTGATATGTATCTATGATTTTGTGATTATTTGTCTTTTGATTAATAATTTTAAGGTTATCACTGTGCATGCATCCATATTAAAATTTTGAACAAAGAAACAAAAAAAACTAAACCATAACAGGAATCTTCACTATGGGCTTAAAACAAATTATATAATAGATTTTTGAAGTATTGCAATTTCCTAACCAGTATAAACTAACTTCCTCTCTCCCCACCACTACACACAAATATTTAAGAGTTTGAACAGAATTATTTCAAGTAATATACTATAAATATTAATACAATATCATGTGTATATCTAAAATTCCCTTAAAAGTAATAAACGCTATATTCTATTGAAATATTAGTTATTTTATTCCAGGAAACTTTTGGAAAAATAGACTGTATATCTTTGAAATAAAAAGGTAGAAAATAGTATCATAAAAAGTTTTAGAGGGAGTCAGTATTCAGAAATATATTTGTATATATATTATGTGTAGAAAGACATACATTTTTAGAGATTATTTGTAATCAGAAATATATACATATATCTAAATTTATGTGTAGAACAATGTATATTATAGTGAAACAAAAATCTTGAAACATAATTAAGATTAAAAAAATACATTAAACCAAGTGCCAGTGACTCGCTATTCTAGGTAATGAGGTCTTAGAATTGTGTTCGAAACTAGCCCAGACAGAAAAGTGCTTGTTAGATTCTAACCTCCAATTAAGCACTAAAAACAGGAATTAGCTCTATGCCTCAAGATGTAGAGTGCTGGCTTTGAGCACAAAATGGCTTAGGGACAATGCTTAACCTTGTAAACAACATCAATAACAACAACAAAATATATCACATTAATTTCACAGAAGCATCTTTTACCTGCTGTGAACATTTTTTAGAAACATGAATACTTGCCCATGGAAAATGTTAGGTAAAAAGTATAGAATATGTACGTCTATGATAAAGACATGACTATTTAGATTGTTTAAGATACTTAGGTAATGATTCGAAATTAAGAATAATGATAATATATTGGGACTGGTCTTTTATTCTATTTTTTGATAGTAATAAAATGATATTTGTAATTATTCTGTAAAATTACTCTTGCTTGGTATTTGAATTATAATAAGTGATAAACATTTTTAAATGATTTCCATAAGAAAGGATAATTTTAATGGTATTAATTCTTTTGTAATTTCAAAATAATTAAGAAAATTATTCCAAGGCTGGTTTGCTCTAAGACTATATTTGTTTCCTTATTGTAATTTTCATATGTTCCTAGAAATTAAAATTCCAAAAAGTCAATGGATGTTGGCATACAGGATCATCTTCATAGATACTAATAATGGAGTCACTTAAGTGGAATTGTTTTATTTAATTTGTTTTTTCACAAATAAATCAAGATGATTGTGTATTTTCTTTCTTGTCACGTTATTGGCTCTTAGAATATTTTTTCTAGCAAAGTAGATAAAAGCAATGGGATTGAGCAAGTAACATATGGCTATCATAAAATGCAGATGCATAGATTTGTGTTTTCTATCATTTGCTAAAAGTTTCATCCAGAAAAGTTTATCAATTACGTATAAGTAATGTATAATTCCTAGATATTCCAGTTATCACATACATTTTTTGATAGGGTTATCTCTGCATAAACTCAAAAAACAGACAAAAAAAACTCAAAATAAACAGAAATCACATCTTTGTTTTTGAAGCTGTAGTTTACAAAGAATTTTTAGCCAACACCAAAAACATATTTTTAGGTATTTTGCATATTGTGTGAAGAATTTTTTTTTAATTTAATTTTATTTTATTTGAGAACTTACTGTACAGAGGGGTTACAATTACATGGTCAGGATAATGCATACATTTCTTACCAAGTATTGCAGCCTCCTCCTTTGTTTACCCTTCACCTCCCTTCCCAGCCTCCCCCCTTCCACCCACCCAATCATACCCCCCTCCCCCCCCACAACGACATTGTAAAGCTGGTTTTGACATGACATTTTGTGCTTCTCATTGTTGCAACAGGTCCACCTGAATCCTTAAATGACTTGTTTGTCCCCATCTCCTCCACATGTTATACTGACATCAAATATAGTGAAAGCGGGGTTTACACTGTGGGAGAGGGACATACAAAGCAACAAAGAAATAATCTTATAAATGCGTTAGAAACACATGCATGAAAGAAACAAAAACATTAAAATACATATTTGAGGGTTCGTTTTCCTAACATCACTTTATCTGACTTTTTCTGCTTGACTCATACCTATACTAGATATTGCAAATAAGGGAAACCATGGGACCTATGTTTCTTTGGGCCTGGCTTACTTCACTTAATATAATTTTTTCCAAGCCTTTCCATTTCCTAACAAATGGAGAAATGTCATTCTTTCTGATGGAGGCATAGAATTCCATTGTGTATATATACCACATTTTCTTGATCCATACATCTATAGAGGGGCATCTGGGTTGGTTCCATATCTTAGATATGGTAAATAATGCTGCAATAAACATAGTTGTGCTGGGAGCTTTAGTGTGGTCTTTTTTGTAAACATTAGGGTAAATGCCCAAAAGTGGGTTTGCTGGGTCATAGGGGAGTTCTATGTGAAGTCTTTTGAGGAACCTCCATACTGCTTTCCAAAGTGGTTGAACAAGTTTACATTTCCACCAACAATGAAGTAAGGTTCCTTTCTGTCTACATCCCCTCCAGCATCTGTTGTTGTTAGAGTTCTTGATTTTTGCTTTTCTTTTTTTTTTTTTTAATTTGATTTAATTTTATTTGTGAACATACTGTACAGAGGAGTTACAGTTACATGGGCAGGATAATGTGTACATTTCTTACCAAGCATTGCAGCCTCCTCCTTTGTTTACCCTTCACATCCCTTCCCAGCCTCCCCACTCCCCCCCTAATCCCAATCCTTCTCCTTCCTCCCCCCCCAGCCCCCCCCCCGCACCAACGTTGTAAAGTTCGTTTTGGACATGACAACTTGTACTTCTCATTGTTGCAACAGGTCCACCTGTATCCTTAAACAACTGGTTTTTCCCCATCTCCTCCACAAGTTATACTGACATCAAATATAGTGAAAGAAAGGGTTATAGTGTGGGGGAGGGACATACAAAGCAACAAAGAGATAATCTTATAAATGTGTTAGAAACACATGCATGAAAGAAAAAAACATTAAAATACACATCTAAGGGTTCATTCTCCTGACATCACATTATCTGACCTTTTCCGCTTGACTCATACATATACTAGATATTACAAATAAGGGAAACCATGGGACCTACGTTTCTTTGGGCCTGGCTTACTTCACTTAATATAATTTTTTCCAAGTTTTTCCATTTCCTAACAAATGGGGCAATGTCATTCTTTCTGATGGAGGCATAGAATTCCATTGTGTATATATACCACATTTTCTTGATCCATTCATCTACTGAGGGGCATCTGGGTTGGTTCCATATCTTAGCTATGGTAAATAATGCTGCAATAAACATAGTTGTGCTGGTAGCTTTAGTGTGGTCTTGTTTGTGAACATTAGGGTAAATGCCCAAAAGTGGGATTGCTGGGTCATAGGGGAGCTCTATGTGGAGTCTTTTGAGGAACCTCTATACTGCTTTCCAAAGTGGTTGAACAAGTTTACATTCCCACCAACAATGAAGTAAGGTTCCTTTCTGTCCACATCCTCTCCAGCATCTGTTGTTGTTAGAGTTCTTGATTTTTGCCGTTCTAACTGGAGTGAGGTAATATCTCAATGTTGTTTTGATTTGCATTTCTTTTATGGCTAGGGATGTTGAACATTTCTTCATGTGTCTATTGGCCATCCTTCTTTCTTCTTCAGAGAAGTTTCTCTTTAAGTCTTTTGCCCACTTATTTATTGGGCAGTTGTTTCTTTGAGGATTTGTTGTTGGGGGGTTTAATTTTTTGAGTTCCAAGTATATTTTAGATATGAGACCCTTGTCCGTTGTATGGCTAGTAAAGATCTTCTCCCAATCCGTGGGCTTTCTATTGATCTTGCTAGCTATGTCATTTGTCCTGCAGAAGCTCTGCAACCTCATGCAATCCCATTTGTCCAACCTTTGTTGTGTTTCCGGGTCTCTATTCAGAAAATTTCGGCCTGAGCCAAGGAGACCTAAGGTTTCTCCTATTCCATCCTGTAATGTTTTCAGAGTGTCTGCTTTGAATTCAAGGTCTTTGATCCATTTGGAGTTGATTCTGGTGCGGGGTGATATATAAGGATCTAGCTTTAGTTTTCTACATGTAGTTAACCAGTTTTGCCAGCAACATTTACTGAAGAGGCTGTCTGTCTTCCATTCTATTGTTTTAGCTCCCTTATCGAAGATTAGATGGCTATAGGTCTGTAGGTTCATTTCTGGATTTTCATTTCTATTCCATTGGTCCTGAGGTCTGTTCTTACGCCAATACCAAGCTGTTTTGATTATTATGGCTTTATAGTAGAGTTTGAAATTTGGTATTGATATTCCTCCAGCAGTGCTCTTTCCGTTGAGGAGCATTTTTGCTATTTGCAGTCTTTTATTGTTCCATATGAATTTTTGGATTGCCTCTTCTATTTCCTTGAAGAATGAGGGTGGAATTTTGATAGGTATTGCGTTGAATTTGTAGATAGCCTTGGGAAGTATTACCATTTTCACGATGTTAATCTTTCCAATCCAGGAGCATGGAGGTTTTGCCATTTTTTAAGTTCTGTGTTGATTTCCTTTTTCAAGATTTTAAAGTTTTCATCATAGAGGTCCTTCACTTCTTTAGTTAAGTTAATTCCTAGATATTTTATTTTTTGTGGGGCTATTACAAATGGAGTTGCTTTCCTAATTTCAGCCCCACTTTTCTCATTGTTGGCATACAGAAAAGACATTGATTTTTGGGGGTTAATTTTATAACCTGCTACTTTGCCAAAGTTTTGAATCAGCTTGAGTAATTTGGGAGTGGAGTCTATGGGATTCTTTAAATACAAGATTATGTCATCTGCAAAGAGGGAGAGTTTTAATTCTTCTTTCCCTATTTGGATCCCCTTTATGTCTGCATCTTGTCTTATTGCTGTAGCTAGGCATTCTAATACTAGATTGAAGAGAAGTGGAGAGAGTGGGCATCCTTGTCTTGTTCCTGAGTTAAGAGGAAATGGCTTTAGTTTTTCACCATTGAGTATAATGCTGGCTGTAGGTTTGTCATATACAGCCTTTATTGTATTGAGGAATGTTCCATGGATTCCTAATTTTTCCAAAACCTTCATCATAAAGGGGTGTTGGATCTTGTCGAATGCTTTTTCTGCGTCTATTGAGATAACCATGTGGTTCTTATTCTTGCTCCTGTTGATGTGATGAATAATATTAATTGATTTGCGTATATTGAACCAGCTTTGCATCGCTGAAATGAATCCTGTTTGATCGTGGTGTATGATTTTTTGGATAAATTGTTGATGTCGGTAGGCCAAAATTTTGTTGAGAAGTTTTGCATCAATGTTCATCAAAGAAATGGGTCTATAGTTCTCTTTTTTGATGAGTCCCTGCCTGGTTTTGGAATGAGGGTTATGATGGCTTCATAGAATGTGTTGGTAGTGAGCTTTCTCGTTCAATTTCATTGAAGAGTTGGAGGAGAATTGGTGTGAGCTCTGCTTTGAAAGCCTTGTAAAATTCCGCTGTAAAACCATCTGGTCCTGGACTTTTCTTAGCTGGGAGGTCTCTTATTGCTGTTTCTATTTCAATGCTTGATATGGGCCTGTTAAGATAGTTTAACTCATCTTGGTTTAGTTTTGGCATGTCAATGTTTGCTAGGAAGAGTCCATTTCTGTCAAGTTCTCAAACTTATTAGCATAAAGTTTTGAGAAGTATTCCCTTATAATGTTCTGAATCTTGGTTGTTTCCGTGGTGATGTTTCCATTCTCATCTCTGAGTTTATTAATTTGGGTGTGTTCTCTTCTTTTTCTGATAAGATTTGCTAAGGGTCTGTCAATTTTGTTAAGTTTTTCGAAGAACCAACTTTTTGTTTTGTTGATACTTTCTATATATTTTTTGGATTCTAATTCATTTAATTCTGATTTAATTTTGATTATTTCTTTCCGTCTACTGTATTGGGGTTTATTTTGCTACTCTTTTTCAAGGAGGTTTAGATGTGTCATTAAATTGTTAGTTTCAGATCTCTCCAATTTGTTGATGTAGGAGCTCAGAGCTATAAACTTGCCTCTGAGTACTGCCTTTGCTGTGACCCAGAGGAACTGGTAATTTGTGTGTTCATTTTTGTTGAATAGCATGAACATTTGAATTTCCTTTCTAATCTCTTCCATGACCCACTCATGATTCAGCAGTGTGTTGTTCAGCCTCCATGTGTTACCGGACTTTCTTTGGTGGCTTTTGGTGTTGAGTTCTAATTTTATTCCCTTGTGGTCAGTGAGAATGCAAGGTATAACTTCAATGTTTCTGAATTTGGACAAGTTTGCATTGTGGCCTAAAATGTGGTCTATTTTAGAAAATGTTCCAGGTGCTGCTGAGAAAAACGTGTATTCTGATGCTGCTGGGTGAAATGTCAGGTAGATGTCTGTTAAGTCTAGTTGATCTATGCAGCTGTTTAGATCTGCATTTTCTCTGTTGAGTTTTTGCCGAGTTGATCTAACTAGTGGGGAGAGTGGTGTGTTAAAATCCCCAACAATTAATGTCTTTGGATCTATATGGGATTTGAGGGAAAGTAGTGTTTCTTTGATAAATTTGGGTGCTCCATTTTTTGGTGAATAGATATTTAGAATTGTAATATCCTCCTGAAGGAGAGATCCTTTAATTAGTATGTAGCGACCTTCTTTATCTCTTTTCACGAATTTTAATTTGAAGTCTATTTTATCTGATATTAGGATTGCAACTCCCGCCTGTTTATGGGGTCCGTTTGCTCGGTAGATTTTGTTCCAGCCTTTAACATTGAAAATGTGTTTGTTTTTACGGGCTAGATGTGACTCCTGCAGGCAGCAGATAGAAGGGTCTTGTTTTTTAATCCAACTAGACAGCCTATGTCGCTTAATTGTAGAGTTCAGTCCGTTAACGTTAAGAGATAGGACTGAGAGGTATTTGGGAGTTCCTGCCATGTTATCTACCTTCTTGGGGGCTGCGAAAACTGTGTTCTTCCTATGCTTCTTGGATTCTCAGTTTGGGTGCAGTTTATTGGCCTTTATTGCGGTCTTGTTGGTTTTCTATGTGTAGGACATCTTTAAGAATCTTTTGTAGGGCTGGTTTGGTGGAGATGTTTTGTTTCAATTTTTCTTTGTTATGGAAGGTTTTTATTTGGCCTTCAGTTATGAAGGAGAGTTTAGCTGGTTACAGTATTCTTGGTTGATAGTTGTTTGTTTTTAGGGCATGGCATACATCATTCCAGGCTCTTCTTGCTTTGATTGTCTCTGCTGAGAAATCTGAGGTGATTCTAATTGGTTTCCCTTTATAGGTGATTACCCATTTCTCCTTGACAGCTTTAAGGATCTTTTCCTTGTTCTGAGTTGATCCTGTGTGTATTATAATGTGACGGTGGGATGTACTATTCTGGTCTGGTCTATTTGGGGTTCTAAAGGCTTCTTGTATCTGAACAGGCCTATCTTTTTGCATGTTTGGGAAGTTCTCTGCTAGGATCCTGTTGAACAAATTTCCTACACCATTAACTTCTGTTTCTAGGTGCTCCTCTACACCCATTATCCTTAGATTAGGCCTTCTGATGGTGTCTTCCAGGTGTTGGATTGATCTATCATATTTCTTGGAATTGTCTTGGATGGTTGTATGTTCTTTCTCTATAATATCTAGGCTGTCTTCAATCCCTGAGATTCGATCTTCTGCATGGTCTAACCTGCTGTCAAGACTCTCTACTTTGTTTTTTATCTCTTTTCCTTCTAGTTGGTCAGCTTTGATGGCTTCAAGTTCTTTGTTGAAGCTCTGTTTTAGGTCTTGTATGAATTTCTTTACTTCCTTAATTTGGTGTTCAGTGTTTGTGCTCAAATCACTTAGATGATTGGTTATGGTTTCTTTGGACTCCCATTCCTTCTGTTGGGTTCCATTCAGCATTCCCTTTGTGGTCTCCCTGACTTCCTTCAGCTCTTTGTTCATGGATTCCATGAATGCCTTTAGTGATCTTTGTGTGTTCTCTACCTGGTCTCTCAATTCCTGTATTACTCTTTGATTAGCTTCCTCCCGCTCGTGGGATTCCTGCAGTTCTCTTTGAGTGTTCTCAGCCTGCTCATGCCAATCCTCCCTTTCTCTTTGAGTATTCTCAAGTTGTTCACGCAAATCGTGTACCAGTTTTTGAGTAGCTTCCTCACGCTTATGATATTCCTGTATAAACTTCTGGGATGCCTCCTCTCTCTCCCTATCACTCTCATACAGAGTCCTTTGTACGTTGTCAAGCTTCTCATTTATCATGTTTGCCAGCAGTGTTTGTAGAGCTATTTGGGAACTCTCCTCTGGATTATTCATTACCTGTTCTAACCCCTGATTATCAAGATTGGGAATTGAGATACCCGAATTTGCCATTTTTCTTGTGTTTTTCCGGCTTACTCTGCCCATTTGAGATGAAGATAGCACCAGTTTTGTGCTAGAACACTATCTTAAGGCAACCATCATCCAAAGTTTGCATTTGTACAGTCAATAGTCTACAGATACAATCTAGTTCAACAGATACATCTATTCAACATCAAAAAACTATATGTTAATGGGCTTCAAACCGCAGAGAAGAATTTGGAAAACCAGAAATTATTAGGGTTAGGGAGAGATGTGGGTAAAAAATAGGAATAGATTTGTGTGGGGAGGCACAGGGAGAGTTAACTATTTCCTAATCACAATGCAGGAAATAGGTTGGGTAGGATGCAAGTAGAGAGAGAGAGAAAAAGAAGAAAGGGAAAGGGGAATGAAAAGAGATCAGAAAAAAATAGAAAAGTAAAAATAAATGTTATTATAGAGATTAAAAGACCTTCTATTTAGAGAGGAATGTGAATATGTTGAGAGAAAGGGAGGAACATAGAGGAGATGTGAAAAACTTTAAAAAAATGCTTAACATATTATATAGGTATAAAGAGGTAGTACTGCTATTAAGGAATTTAAGTCTCAGAGGTTTTGTATTGAGTAATAAGTTTGTGGATTAAGTGTGTACACAATGGGGGATAGGGTCTACTAGTTAACTACGGGTATATCTGAGGATGTGCAGGACAAGAGTTAAGTCACATAAAGAACAAAAGAGAGGAAAAGTTGGAAATGATAGGAACGTGAGAAGAAAAGATCAGAAGTTCAGTAGAGCTAGACAAAAAACAAAAAGATAATTAAGAATGAAAGAAAAAGAGAAAGAATACAACAAAAGAAAGGAAAACACACATTCACATATTCCTAAAATAAAAATTATAAGAGGAGAAAAAAAAAAGTTACTGGAAAACAATTATTTTTTTCAGAAGAGGCAAAAATTAATGATTAATAAAAGTTTTAGAAAAGGAAAAAAATTTATATATATATATAAGGTAACAAAAAACAAAAAAAAAAAAGAAAAAGAAAAGAAGAAGAAGGAAAAAAAAGTTCTTTGATTTTTTTTTTTGGGAGGGGTGGGAAGAATCCTGTATTTCCCTTTTGTCTGTAACCAGAGTCTTGTTGGAGTCGCTGATCAGTTTGAGGTCCTGTGGCTTGATTTGTTTCTTAAGTCAGTTTGTTGGAACAGGCAGAAAAATGCTCCGCTTTACCCAAGATTTGGAGATCCCCCTCCTAGGTTAGTTTACTGGGAGGGTGATCTGCTTTGAGAATCACAAAAGAGGGGGGATGCAGGCTAGGTTCTGGGTAGAGTTGAGGCCTTTCAACAAACAGTAGCTTTTCCCTGTGGCTATTTTTTGAAAAAAACTCCCAGCACCCAGCCTGGAGCCATTCTCAGGGTTTCTGTTTTTCAATTGATTTTGGTGGCTGCTAGAGGGAGGAGCAGCCTCTGGCTCTGGTTATCCAGTGAGGAGAGCCACTCCAATGGCTGGCGCCTGAGCTGGGTGACTTTTCCCTGGATGGAGCTGAGTCTGTCAGGTCACTTCGCCGTTAAGTTCTTGTGACCTGCTAAATGACTCGTTTTATTCCAAGGCCTGAGCTTTAGCTAGCCGCTCCTCTGAGCTTTGTCGGTATCCAAGATGGAGATCACCGGTGCTGGGGGGAAGAGGGGTGGCCTTCCCTGCTCTGCTCCCTGAGAAGGAGTGAGGACGTTGGGTTTCTACTCACGCCGAGTCTTGGATCCTGGGTCATTTCTGGTCTGCAAAGTGCAGGATGAAGTTGTCCGCTCCTTGTCAGTTCTTGCTGGTGTTGAGTAGAATCCGCTAGTCCACTGCGTCTGGCTCCTTCGTCCTGGACTGTGTCTCAGGTATGACCCCGCGGCGGTGATCACCGCCGCGACCCTGCCGCCGCAGCGGCAGCTGCTGGCAAGCACTCAGATGTGTCTGCTTGGCTTCCCCTCTCTTGACCAACTCTCTGTCCTGTGATGGCACACTTGGTGTGATTCTCTGGCTTAGGACTCTTCACTGGAACTCTGAAACTGTTTTCTATGCAAGAGCTTGTTCAGATTCCAGCTTCTCCTCCGCCATCTTCCCGGAACCTTCTTGTGTGAAGAATTTTGAACTATGGTTTTATTTTTTGCTGACATGAATTTCATATTCAATATATTATCTCCTTTCATTGTATACATTTTAGTGCTTTGAAAGTGAATTGTACAATCATAGGCTTTCCAAGCCTAATTTTAACAAACTTGCTTTTCTTCAAATATAAATGCTATAAATTTTAGAACAGATACTAAAATAGATATAAAATTGAGTTACAGGAATTTGTCCTGCATACATCTTCTATAGGGTGTCTTTTCAAAATTTGTTTTGGGGAATTATTTCCAGGTTCTCACTCATACTGTCCAAGTGCACTGTCAATGAACTACATTCCCGATCTATACAAGTTTTTTTACTTCTCTTTTTTACATACATAGAAGTGTAATGGCTAGAGCATATATAATTCTCTTTGACCTTTTGAAGACTTGAAAACTTGCTTGCTAAAATGACTACAGTATTACACAAATCATTCTGCTATGCAGAGTATATCAATTTCTCCACAAATGCATTACTATATTTTGTGTCATCTTTTTATATTATGGTCATACTAGTGAGTTTTCTTTTTCTTTTTTCTTAGATACTAAAGAGAACCTAAATTCATATGCTCCTCCTATTGACTATTTACATATGTTCTTTATAGGAATATCCTATTCGGGAAAAATTTATACAGAATTGGAAGATATAAAAGTACTTAAGTTTCAGGATCATTGTAGCATTAACATTGTAGCATTAACAAATATGTGTCCTCTATCTGTTAGATATGTTCTCACTACTTTCATAGAATTAAGAGAGGTTATCAGTTGGTATTAGTTTATTCTTGCTTTTTTTGGCCACTAATGCTTTCCATGTCAAATTTTTGGAAACCTTTACTGATCCATTTTCATGAATTTTTACATTTATGTTTTGTAGGTTTTTAAAACTCACATTTAGTTGATAATCATTTTTTATTTTAAATTTTTGTATAAGATTTGAGGTAGTAGTCTAAGATCATTCTTTAAAACTAGAAAGGCAATAGTGCCAATACACCCTTTTAAGATTCGATTTTTATTTCATTAAGTCATGGCATCCTTTTCAAAATCTATTGACAATAAAACTAAGAGTTTATTTTTGATAAATCTGTTACATTCTTCTATGTGTCGGTTCTTTCACTAATAAAGACTGTAATAAGATTCAAATCTAGTTTGAGGGCTTAGGCTACACCATTTTACAAGAATGTTCTGACTAACCTGTATTCCTTGAATTTACATACAAGTTTATTTAGCAGGTGGACCAATATTCTACAGATATCTAGATGCTTGATAGTCACTCATATTTTGCACCTTGTGAAAACACAAGACCCCAGATATTATATAGGGAAAATGTCTTTAGGGAATGCTTAAAACAACTAAAATTAATTTAGGAATGAGTTAATATTTAGATAATACAATAGCATAATCAAGTTGAATGATAACGACTTGAGCTGTACTACAGAAAGAGTGAGAGGGGATAGAATGATGGACCACCTAGGAGCTGTATGTCATTGTTACTGTGTTTCAAAAACAGAAAGACTTCAGAGAAGGGAAGGAGAAAAATAATCAAAGTGTCCTTAATCAAGTTTCTTTTTAATCCACCTAATAGTGTGGACTGAGAGTCAGAGAAGATGGGAAAAATAAAATAGAAAATAAAGCATTGTATAGACCTCTTACAATGTAAATAAATTGTAATAGGAATATGATAATTCATTTCCAAAGAAATAAAGGAAACAATAGCTAAACTCTAAAGGCAAAAAGAATGAAGAGAGAAAAGAGGCAAAGTAAAACCTTTATCAATAACAAACACAAGAATTTGGAAGTGAAAAAGCAGTGGAAATATTCTAAACAACAATAAAATTACAATAACATTTGCTAACATGGATAGAAAATGGATTATATTTAATCATATGTAATTTTGAAAAAACATACTAGGAATGAATATTTAAAAGTCACAATTTAAAACACTATTTACATTATAACTACACAGTATAGTTCAGTGGTAAAATCTTGGCCTAGCATATGTGAAATAATGGTGTGATCTCCCAAGCATTACAAAGGACACACAAAGCACACACACACACAAACCACATAAACACACACACACACACATACACACACATATCACATACACATTTGGAATATTAATATTATAATATTAAATAGAGGAAATTATTATAAATAATAAAAATAGGTTAATATATGAAATCATAACATTGCTCGTACTATTTAAACGTTTAGTAGAAATCAATTAGTCACAATATACTTGGATTCTCATAGATTAAGTAAATTGAAAATTAACAAATAGAAGACATGAGAAGCTTTGCAAATAAGTTTTAAATAATAAACATTTTGAAACATGTATCCTTTAATTTTGACAAAAGATTAATGTTACTGGTATTTAAACCTCAAGATTTAGAATATGATAACCAGGTGCTCTATATCTCGCTATGGGTGGCTATATCTCTTATCATTTCACTCTGGATATTTTTGATAAGGTCTCATAATTTCTCAGGCTCTCCTGAATTACAAACCTAATCGCAGTTCCTACCATAGGTAGAAAATGGAAGCGACATATCACCATGCCCACCTCAAACTTTTTTTTAATTCAAGTATTTACAAGTATTTTTTTTAAATTTTCAAGTATTTTTTAATTCAAATATTTACAAAAAAGTGACCAGGAAATGAAGCCTTTCTTAATATATTATGTGCTTCTTGAAAATACAGTAATTATTTGTTACCTGGAAAAATATGTTTCGAACTATAAGAAAATCAATTTATTTAAATTCACCAACCATATATAAGAAAATAATTTTAAATATTCACATGTTAAATATTTTAAAAGTAACATATATGTGAATAATTTACATGTGTAAAAATCATGCAAAATTAAATTAACTAATCCTACTACTCTGAAAAAAATTATCTTAAAAAGCAAGAAAATAAGTAATTAAGATCAAATTTGAAATATAGAAAATAAAATCAAGTGTACTCGTTAGTTTACTTAAGTAACTGTAAACCCTTTTTATATCAATTTTATAATAAAAAATGCATGAACAAAGAAAGCAAAAGTACATGTGAACAATACTAACAGCAAAAGCATCAGTAATTGTTTGAGTGTACCAAAAAAATCGATGGTGGTGATAACCATGTTCCCTCCAAAAGAAATGTACTCATTACCTTATTTATGCAACTGTAACCCCTCTGTACTTTACCTTAACAATAAAATTATATTGAAATTAAAAATAAAACAAATAATATAATAATTAAGAATTCTTAGAAGCCATTAGTTAAAAACTTTATAAGAAACTGCCCCAAGTAACCAAGGAATATATTTTGATGATACTATTTAAATACTTAAACTTCAGCAGAAAAGCAAAATATTTAAAATCGGTTACAAATAAAGTAATAAATCAGAATATATTACTATAATAATCATTGGATGGATTTTTAGTGGCAGTCAAATATGTAAGAAAAGAGGCAATATGCCATTCATTTGCACTTAATAAGAAAGAATTTTCTAGGTCTTTTGAAATATATCATAAGTTTAATGAAGAAACTACTCTGTCACATCATATGATAATCAGATAAAGATGATATTAGAGCAAAGAACAGATTGTACTAAGTTTTGGGATGTTAATGTATGTACTTATTTTGGTTTTGGAAAACTGTGAGGATTTCAACTTGGGGTATTGTTCTTGCTAGGCTGGCATTATATCAGTGGTAAATTTTAGGATAGGGGTTCCCTTTCCACACGAACACGCACCTGATCTGTCCTTTTATCCTTCCCATCATCAATGGCATCAGAGTTGCACACCAACTTATCTAGCTTCCTGGATCCTGCAGTCCTTCCAATCTTAGTCTTTAGATAGTGCAGGATGGTGGAAATGATCCAATGCACCCAGGTATAGATTGAGAAGGAACTCTCCTAAAATTTGCCCTGGTATTTGTTCTCAAGGCTCCTAAGTAGTTAAGAGTACAGATTGGAGCCCATGGTGCCAAGCAGTAACAGTATTTTTAAAGCAATTAGACATATATAAGACAGGCTTGTGATTACCTCAGAAAAAGAATAAAAGAGCAGTGAAGCATAGAGGACAGACAGAATTTATCTAGCTATTCACAGGGTGAATTAGCTTAGCTAGCTACTCGGGAGGCAGAGATCTGAAGACCACTGTTCAAAGCCAGTCCAATCATGAAAAAACATGTGATTATCTCCAAAAAAACAGAAGTGCAGCAGTGGCTCAATTGGTAGACCACTATCCTTGGGCACAGATGCTATGGCAAAATGATGAATGCATGCATGAGCAAATGAACATGCACGTGTGTGTACAGGCACGTGTGTGCACACACACGAATGAGTATTTCAATGCAGAGTTCTTTATTTTTTTTACCTTGCTGTACTTCATTTCCCTGTATTAGTTCACAATTAACAAAATCAACTAATCACTTATTTACGTACAACTCACCATGTTTCTCTAAAGTCTACCCTCTTTATGGCAGCCTGCATTTATTTGACACAAAAGTAAATTTTTCAGGAGATCAATTCATCTCTTTCAACTCTGTAATGTTGGATGATTGTTCTTCCTAGCAATGTAATTTTATGAAATCCTGCATCAAGCAGCATATTTCTTTCATAAAAAGGGAAGTCTCTGGGGAAAAAAAAAAACTATAGGTTTCACTCCTCATGGCAAGCATCTGGAAATTTATTATCTTCCTATAATCCATGATCTGTCTGTGTATGCCAAAGACGGCTGTGAAAATAAAAAGACCCTTCTAAGCACATAGAATTCGTATACCATGAATATGTATGAAGGTTTCTTTTATTATTCTGAAAATACCATACAGAGGAGTTACAATTACATAGGCAAGATAATGAGTACATTTCTTATCAAGCATTGTTGCCTCCTCCTTTGTTTCCCCTTTCTATCCCTTTCCATCTCACCGCTCCTACCACCCCCAATATAACCCCTCCTTGGAAAGTTTTAAAGTTCGTTTTTCGACATAACATCTTGTACATGTCATTGTTATAATGGATCCAACTCTATTCCTTTATAAACGATTTGTTTTTTCCCTCCCCCTCCACAAATTATATCAACATAAAATACAGTGAAAACAAGAGTTATATCGTGGGGGAGGAACATACAAAGCAACAAAAATTCATCTTATAAATATGCTAGAAACAATCGTATGAAAGAAAAAATATTTGAATACTTATCTTGGGATACATTTCAAATAACATCAACGAATCTTACCTTTTTTGCTTGTCTCAGGCATATACTATTTATTACCAATAAGGGAAACCATGGGGCCTATGTGTAGGTGGACCTGGCTTACTTCACTTAATATAATTTTTTCCAAGACTTTCATTTTTCTAACAATGGGGAAATGTCATCCTTTCTGATGGATTCAAGGAGTTCCATTGTGTATACATAACACAAATTCTTGATCCATTCATCTACTGAGGGTCATCTGGGTTGGTTCCAAGCTTAGCTATGGTAAATAATGTTGCCATAAACATAGTTGTGCTGGGAGCTTTAGTTTGGTCTTTTTGTGATCATTTGTGTAAATGCCCAAAAGTGGGATTGCTGCGTCATTGGGGAGCTCTATGTGCAGTCTTTTGAGGAAACTCCATACCACTTTCCAAAGTGGTTGAACAAGTTTACACTACCACCAACAATGCAGCAGGGTTCCCCTATACTCATCTCCTCCTGCATCTGTTGTTATAAGAGTTCTTGATAACAGCCTTTGTAATTGGGGTGAAGTGGTATCTCAATGTTGTTTTGATTTGCATTTTTTATGGCTAGGGAGGTTGAGCATTTCTTCATGTGTCTATTGGCCATCTTTCTTTCTTCTTCAGAGAAGTTTCTCTTTAAGTCTTTAGTCCACTTATTTATTGGCCAGTTGTTTCTTTGAGGATTTGTTGTTGGGGGATTTAATTGTTTGGAGTTCCAGATATATTTTAGATATGATACCCTTGTCCATTGTATGGCTAGTGAAGATATTCTCCCAATTTAAGGGCTTTTTATGGATCTTGCTAGCTATGTCCTTTGGCATGCAGAAGCTCTGAAATTTCATGCAATTCATTTGTCCAAACTTTCTATAATATTTTGTGTTTCTGGGTCTCTATTAAGAAAGTTTCAACCTGTGCCAAGGAGCTCTAGGGTTTCTAAAATTCCATCCTGTAATGGTTTCAGAGTGTCTGCTTTTACTCTGAGGTCTTTGATCCATTTGATGTTGATTCTGGTACAGGGTGATATATAAGTATCTAGATTTAGTTTTCTACAAGTAGTTAACCAATTTTGAGAGCACCATTTACTGAAGAGGCTGTCTTTCTTCCATTCTATTTTTTTTAGCTCCCTTATCAAAGATTAGATGGATGTAGGTCTCTAGGTTCATTTCTGGGTTTTCAATTCTATTCCATTGGTCTCGAGACTGTTCTTGTGCTATTACCAAGCTTTTTTGATTACTATGGCTTTCTAGAAGAGTTTGAAATTTGGTATTGATTTTCCTCCAGCACTGTTCTTTCTGTTAAGGATCATTTTTGCTATACGGTGTCTTTTATTGTTCCATATGAATTTTTGGATTGCATTTTCTATTTCCTTGAAGAATGAGGTTGGAGTATTGATAGGTGTCACATTCAATTTATAGATAGCGTTGGGGAGTATTGCTATTTTCCCTATGTTGATCTTTCCAATCTAGGAACATGGGAGTTTTTGCCACTTTCTAAGTCTGTTTTGATTTCCTTTTTCAGGTGTTTAAAGTTTTCATCATAGCAGTCCTTCACTCCTTTGGTTAAGTTAATTCCTAGGTCTTTTAATTTTTGTGGGGCTATTACAAATGGAGTTGTTTTCCAACTTTCAGCCACAATTTTCTCATTGTTAGCATAAAGAGAAGCCATTCATTTCTGAGGGTTAATTTCATACCCTGCTACTTTGCCAAGGTTTTGAGTCACCTTGAGTAACTTGGAAGTGGAATCTTTAAATACAAGATCATGTCATCTGCAAAGAGGGAGAGTTTTACTTCTTCTTTCCCTATTGGGATCCCCTTTATGTTCACATCTTGTCTTATTGCTGTAGATAGGCATTCTAATACTAGATTAAAGAGCAGTCAAAGTGGGCATCCTTGTCTCGTTCCTGAGTTTAGAGGAAATAGCTTTAGTTTTTCACCATTTAGTATAATGCTTTCTGTAGTTTTGTCATACACAGCCTTTATTGTATTGAGGAATGTTCCATGGATTCCTAATTTTCCAGGACCTTCACCATAAAGGAGTATTTGATCTTGTCAAAGGCTTTTTCTGCATCTATTGAGATAACCATGTGGTTCTTATCCTTGCTCTTTTTGATGTGATGAATTATGTTAATCGATTTGCGTATATTGAAGCAGCTTTTCATCCCTGAAATAAATCCTTTTTACTCGTGGTGTATGATTTTTTAGATGAATTGTTGAAATCAATTAGCCAAAAATTTTTTGAGAGGCTTTGCATCAATGTTCATCAAAGAAAGGTGTCTATAGTGCTCTTTCTTTGATGAGGGTTTTGGGATGAGCGTTATGATGGCTTCATAGAAAGTGTTCGGTAGTGAACTTTCTCTTTCAATTTCATTGAAGAGTTGGAGGAGTATTGGTGTGAGCTCTGCTTTGAAGGCCTTGTAGAATTCTGCTGTAAAACCATCTGTTCCTGGGCTTTTCTTAGATGGGAGGTCTCTCATTGGTGTTTCTATCTCAATGCTTGATATGGGCCTGTTAAGCTGGTTTAACTCATCTTGGTTTAGTTTTGACATGTCAATATTTGCCAGGAGAAGGTCCATTTCTGCCAAGTTTTCAAACGTATTAGCATAAAGTTTTGAGCAGTATTCCTTTATAATGTTCTGAATCTTTGTTGTGTCTGTAGTGATGTTTCCATTCTCTTCTCTCAGTTTATTTATTTGGGTGTGTTCTCTTCTTTTTCTGATAAGATTTTTTAAGGGACTGTCAATTTTGTTAATTTTTTCGAAGAACCTTGTCATTTTGTTGATTCTTCCTATGGTTTTTTTTTTTTATTCTAACTCATGTAATTCTGATTTAATTTTATTTCTTTCCATCAACTGGATGGGGGTTTATCTTGATGCTCTTTTTCAAGGAGTGTCAGATCTCATTAAATTGTTGTTTCAGATCTCTCCAATTTGTTGATGTAGGAACTCAGAGCTATAAACTTTCCTCTAACTCGTGCATTTGCTGTGTTCCAGAGGAGCAGCTAATCTCTGTGCTAATTTTTGTTGAATATCATGCACATTTGAACTTCGTTTCTAAGGTCTTCCATGACCCACTGGTGTTTTTCAGCCTCCATATTTTACTGGACTTTCTTTGGTGGTTTTTTGTGCTGAGTTCTAATTTTATTCCCTTTTGGTCTGAGAGAATGCAAGATGTGAATTCAATGTTTCTGAATTTTGACAAGTTTCATTTGTGACCTAAAATGTGGTGTATTTTGGAAAATGTTCCATGTGCTGCTGAGTAAAAAGAGTAATTGATGCTGCTGTATGAATATTCGCTGGATGTCTGCTAAATCAGTTGATGTATGCACTTGTTTAGATCGGCGGTTTCTCTGTTGAGTTTTTGCCGAGTTGATCTATGTAGTGGAGATTGTGGTGTGTTAAATTCCCGAACAATTAATGTCTTTGGATCTATGTGAGATTTAAAGTAGTATTTCTTGGATAAATTTGGGTGCACTATTGTTTGGCAAATATTTAGAATTTTAATATCCTCCTGAAGGAGAGATCCCTTAATTAGTATGTAGTAACCTTCTTTATCTCTTCTCGGTTGATAGTTGTTTGTCTTTAGGACATTGTATACATCATTCCAGGCTCTTCTTGCTTTAATTGTCTCTGTTGAGAAATCTGAAGTGATTCTAATTGGTTTTCCTTTATAGATGACTGATCTTTTTTCCTTGACAGCTTTAAGGATCTTTTCCTTGGTCTGAATTGATCCTGTGTGGATTATAATGTGACGATGGGATGTCCTATTCTTGTCTGGTCTATTTGGAGTTCTGAAAGCTTCTTGTATCTGAATATGCCTATCTTTTTGCGTGTTGGGAAGTTCTCTGCTGGAATCCTGTTAAACAAATATTCTAGACCATTAACTTCTGTCTCTATGTGCTACTCTACACCCATTTCCCTCACATAAGATCTTCTGATGGTGTCTTCCAAGTGTTGAATAGATCTAACATATTTCTTGAATTTGTCTTGGATAGTTGTTCTTTCTCTATAATACCTAGGCTGTCTTCAATCCCAGAGATTCAATCTTCTGCATGGTCTAACCTACTGTCAAGACTTTCTACTTTATTTTTCATTTCTTTGCTTCTAATTGGTCAGTTTTTATGGCTTCAAATTCTTTGTTGGAGCTTTGTTTTAGATCTTGTATGAAATTCTTTACTTCCTTAATTTGGTGTTCAGTGTTTATTCTCAAATCACTTGGTTGAATGGTTATGGTTTCTTTGGACTCCTATTCTTTCTGTTGGTTTCCATTCAGCATTCCCTTTGTGGTCTCCCTGACTCCTTTCAGGTGTCTGTTTATTGATTCCATGAACGCCTCTATTGATCTTGTCTATGCTCATCCCACTCTTGCAATTCTTGTATTACTCTTTGATTAGATTTCTCACGTTCATGCAACTTCTGTAGTTCTCTTTGACTGATCTCAGCCTGCTCACGCAATTCCTTTATTTCTCTTTGAGTGTTCTCAACCTGCTCTCACAATTCCAGTATCAATCTTTGAGTAGCTTCCTCAAGCCCATGAGCTTCCTGTTTTGACCTTTGGTTTGCCTCCTCTCTCTCCTTTTCATGCTCACACTGAGACCTTTGTAGAGTTTCAATCATTTCATTCACCATGTTTACCAGTAGTGTGTGTAGAGCTTTTTGGGAACTCTCCTCTGGATTATTCGTTATCTGTTCTGTCACCTGATTATCTTGAGTGAGAATTGAGATACACGGACTTGCCATTTTCCTTGTGTTTTTCTTGCTTGTTCTGCCCATTTGGGATGAAAGTAATGCCAGTTTTGTGCTAGAACACAATTTTAAGGCAAGCATCAACCAAAGTACTGTAATTGCATAGTCAAAAGTCTGCAGATACAATCTAGTTCAAGAGATACAGTCTATTCAACATTAAACAACGATGTATTAATGGGCTAAGAATAGCAAAGAAGAATTTGACAAACCAGAAATTATTATGGTTAGGGAGAAAGGTGGGGAAAAATAGGGTTAGAGGGATGTGGAAAGGTAAAAGGAGAGTGAAATTAAACAAGTCCTAATCTTACAGAAGGAAATGGATTGGAAAGAATGAAAGGAGAGAGAGAAGAAAAAATTTTTTAAAAGAGACAAGAAAAAAATGTAAAGACAAATATTTAAATTTAAAAAGTGAAACTCTTAAAAGTAATGAAAATTTAAAGAGTTAATATTGAGAGATAACGGGGATAGGATGAGAGGAAGGGAGGGATAAAAAGGAGACCTGAAAAACTAAAAAAAAATAATTTGTGGAGGGGAAGGGGAAAAACATATCATTTAATTAAGGATACAAGTAGACCCGTTGCAACAATGAGAAGTACAAGTTGTCATGTTGAAATCGAACTTTACAACTTTTGTTGGGGTGGGAGGGTTTGGGGGGAAGGCTTGGAAGCCATGAGAAGTGGAAACAAAGGAGGAGGCTACAATGCTTGATAAGAAATGTACTCATTATCTTGCCCATGTAATTGTAAACCTCTGTGCAGTATTCTCACAATAAAAGAAAATTTAAAAAATACTTCAAATATTGTATAGGTATAAATAGATAATACTGCTATTAAGGAATTTAATTCTAAGAGGTTTTGAATTTTTGTTTTAAGTATGTATACAATGTGGGATAAGGGCTTATATTCAAAGACAGGTATATATGAGGATGAACAGAACAACAAATAATTCATGCAAAAAGACAAAAGATGAAAAAGTAAAACGAATGAGAAAGAAAGAACAAAAAAGACCCAAAGGTCAGTAGAGACTTTTTTTGAAAAAGCACACACACACACATATACACCTAAAATAAAAGTTATAAGAGGAAGAAAAAAAGATTAATAAGAAAAAATTTTTATAGTTAAAATTAAAAATTTTAAAAAGATAGAAAAAAATGTCTTTGATTTTATTTTCGGGGGTTTGATGGGAAGATCCTGTATCTCCCTTGTGTCAGTAACCAGTCTCTTGGTGGAGTCTCTGGTTTGCTTGTGGTGTTTCATTTTCTGTGGCTTGATTGTTTTTTTTAAGTCAGTTTGTTTAAGTAGGCAGAAAAAATTCTGCTGGTTTACCCAGATGTTTGTGGTCCTAATCCCAGGCTAGTTCAGAGGGAGGGAGATCTGCTTTGAGTATCACAAAAGAGGGAGATGGCTGTTTCCTCTAGTTTGGAGTTCCTGTGAAAAGGCTGGGTTCTGGGTAAAGTTGAGGCTTTTCAGCAAACAGTAGCTTTTCCCTGAGGGGCTAGCTTCAGAGAAATTCACAGAGCCCAGCCTGGAGCCATTCTCAGGGTTTATGTTTACTGAGTCTCAATTGATTGTCAGGGCTGCTGTAGGGAGGGACAGCCTCTGACTATGCTTACCCAGTGAAGAAAGCCACTCCTTCAGGAGTGTAGCTCTTTCTGCCTGGTTGTGGAGTGGAGAATGGCAAGTCAGGGTAGGTACTTGTGACTCGCTAAATGACTCTATTGTTTTCATAAAAGCACTGAGTTGGAGCTAGCTACTTAGCCAAGCCTTTGTCTGTATCAAAGATGGATATCTCTGGTGTTGTGGGGAGGGGTGTCCTTCCCTCCTCTGCTCCCTTTGAGAAGCAGTGAAGATGTCAGTTTTGTACTCACGCTGGAGTGTTGGTTCTTGGGTAGCCTATGGTCTACTATCTGCAGGATGAAGATATCTGCTACTTGTCAGTTCTTGGTAAAATCTGCTCGCCCGCTGCATCTGGCACATTTGTCCCAGACTCTCTGGGTTGTAGGTATGGTGGGTATGGACGCCACCACAGCTGCCACAGCCACCGCAGCAATGGCTGCTGGAAAATGCTCAGATCTGTCTCATTACCTGGATTTTCCCTCTCTGGCCAAACTGTCTGTACTGTGATGGCACACTTGGTGTGCCTAGGACTGTTCACTGAAGCACTAGAACTGCTTTCTATGCGAGAGCTTGTTTAGCCACCAGGTTCTCCTCCGCCATCTTCTCGAAATTCCTGAAGGTGTTTAAATATTACTGGAATTGTTTCGGAATAAATATTGTTTACCTTGACTATCTTGAGAAAGATTTGGTTTCTCAGCACTATAGGTAAGAACTTGAGGGAAAGAAACAAAAGGAAATATGAGGAACAATTCAACACATACATTCAAAAGAAACAAAACAACCCAAGAAAACACAAATTAACTCAGTACTCAAGAACCTGCAGGAAATGCAAAGGTTTTTTAAAAATAGCTATGACAAGCTTATGAAAATCCTGACTACACGGGAGTCTACTGTTGTGAGGATAGTGGTTAAAGCTCAGACTGGACAGAAAGATCTGTACACAATGCCAGGCACCTGTTATTCTAAATTCCAGGAAGAATAACATGAAGTAGACTGAGCCCATGATCATACACAAGTAAGAAGCGAAATTCTATCTGAAAGTTAATCAGGATAATTTAGGGCTGGGGGCATGCCAAAGTGGTAAGAACATCCATTTAGGAGACACAAGACACTCAATTCAAATTCTAATATTATGGGTATTAAAGAAAAAAAGCTATGACTTTAAATAATGGGAATAATTGCAAGATTTGAATATTTGAGTAGAGAAAAATCCATGAGAGAGATAGAGTTTACCCATTTTGCAATGCTTTGTACTTAAGTGATAATATTATGTGCTACTCCAGACACAACAGTTAACTTAAAAATGAGCATGGATGTGCATTTGGGTGAAGGAAATACTCTTCTTACAAAGGTGTAAATTAAATACTTTTTAGGGGTAGATTTTAGCTCTAAGAGCCTGGGTGATATCTCTGAGTCTTTTTTCTCAAGGCTATCACTCTAC